>NC_139710.1:17748259-18068259 GCF_964188405.1 Protomyctophum parallelum
GTGCTTCAAGAGCTTTGTCCAAAAACAAACCCTCAAGGCCCACATGATCGTCCATTCAGACATCAAACCCTATAAGTGCAAGGTGGGTCACGGGGCTGCATTCGTGTTGTTGCATGCCAAATTAACCCAATGCCTGGCCTGCGAAAACCCACAGTGCTAATAGGACTCCAGCTATCCATTATCATCTTGGCAATTATTGCCTTTTCGATTAGTTGATTTTTCCACGAATCAACAAATTTACACTAAATATTTTTTATAGATTTATTGTTTTACAATCAACTAAATCAATTAGTAGATTAACTACTTAAGTCCTATTTAAGTCTTTGTTGTACAACGGTTTCAGGAAAATAGCAGATTTACAAGCTCGCATACATTTTTTTATATATTTGAAAATGATTTATTTTTATTTTTATAATCAATTAAATTAATTATTTGAATTAACTGTTGTTCCCCCTACTGTATTTTAACGATATGAACCACACACAAATGTCTGTTTGGTGACATGTGGCTAAAAGAATGTGACGGATTGTGAGCTGGTGTAGCAGCGCTACACCAACACATGACAAAGCATGAAATAGTGGTTAATATCCAAAAGTAGTTATACTATGAAAGGGTCTCTCTGCACTGTTTTGGATGTGTCTGCGTGACCTTGGAGCACGCTAGGACGACTGCAGTGATGACCAGATAGCAGAGAGAGAGGCTTTTGGCAGTGGAAGCCTCCTTGTCCATAGGAAGGATATCGCTGCACAAACTGCCTCTCTAACAATGGCTCCCAGCCTCCCCGGAGAACAAGGCCCGCAAATAGATTTCATCTCGCTTTCTCTGCTGCTGGAGGGAGCTTCCTGTTTTCTCACGGTCCTCTTGGACAGTTTACAGTCCCTCTCTCCTCCTGAAGGAAAGGACCACCCTAATAAAAAAGAATGCAGAGGAAGGACAGCGCAGGAGTTGCCCTTCCCTGTTCTCCTCCAGCCCCTGTCTCGCTGTGGCTTCCTCTCTCCTGTGCATGCGCACGTGTGTGTGTGTGTGTGTGTGTGTGTGTGTGTGTGTGTGTGAGAGAGAGAGAGAGAGAGAGAGAGAGAGATGGGGGGAAGCAAAAGAGAGAGCTAGAGGAAGACAGGGAGAAAAGAGAGGGCGTGTTTGTGTATCTGAATGAGTGCCTGGACATTCATTCATGATTACGTATTGTTGTACGACTTTGCTGAGAAAATTAGTCTTCTGTAGTTGTCGGACAGAAGGGGAAGTTTAATAAAAATGAACATTGTTGGCCTATTGTTTTGGTGGCTTTAAATAGTGTTTACTACAGAATGGAATGTTACTGTGTTTCAAAGAATGCAAATCCAATCATTCAGAACTTGGACAGCCACCCTTATTGTTGTACAAAATGCTATGATTCAATTGACAATCAGCAGATGATGTGCACAGATGTGGATGTTTGTACACACGCTGATGGTGTCTCATTTGCTTAATATTTTCTGTGCATGTGCAGCTCACATTGGATTCATATGAAATATAATTCTTATAGCATGTTGATTAAACTGTTTGATGCAGTGTGTGTGTGGGGTGTGGGGGGGAAATGTCCTGCACTCCTCTCTCAGCAGTTGGATTGTTGTCTCCTGTGTCTTTCAGCTTTGTGGCAAGGAGTTCAACAGGATGCATAACCTGATGGGCCACATGCACCTCCACTCGGACAGCAAGCCCTTCAAATGCCTCTACTGTCCAAGCAAGTTCACCCTGAAAGGAAACCTCACCAGGCACATGAAGGTTAAGCATGGCATAATGGACAGAGGGCTGGACGCAAGATGTAAGGATTCTCATTTGATCAAATGGAGCACTGTCTGATATGTTGTTTCCACTATACTATTACCTGCCAAAATCAATGTGACTTTCTGTCTGTTTTTATCTCATGCCAGTTTTCAGGCGAAGAGGACGATTCTGCCTGGCCGGCCCACTGGGCCTCTTGACCCGCTTCAGCCAAGAGGAGCCCTTCGACCTTTCCCAGAAGCCTCCGGGCCTGCCCGGCCTCCGGCTCTCCCAGTCGGACGGCGAGAGCGTGCCTGGAAGCTCGTGTCACGACGAGGAGGACGAGGAGAGTTTTTACAGGCGGAGCCAGTACAGCCCGGAAGTGGACCAGCACGAAGCAGCGGGCCGCGGCCAATACATCGCAGAACTAGAGCAAGGAGGCGCAGGCTACCCGCCTGAACTTAAGGCAGGAGATGCACAAAATCAGGCATACCGGCATCATGAGGCAGGTGACCAGGAGCGCCACAATGCCCATCAGTCTGAGACTGAGTCAGAAGAACAAGGCGAGCACTACATAGATACTGCAGCCGGCCAGCTGCGTCAGCCCCAGTCGGGGGAGACACCTGAGCCGTCCGACTCAGAGCTAGGCGACCAGATGTACCAGCGTGAGTTAGGCAGCAGACAGTTGTACGGCTATCATTCAGATTCAGAACTGGGAGAAGAGACTTACCAGCAGCAGCAGCTGGACGCAGGTCAACAGGAGAGGGAGAGCTACGGTGTCAGCAGTATGAAGCACCCTGAAGCAGGAGGGAAACAGAGCGAGTTAGTGCCATGGGATGAGGATAAGAAAGAGGAAGAAGATGCAGGGATTGGAGAATGCTGAAGTTGTGATGATCACACCGTAGGCATGCAGACCGTCAGAGACGTGAGGGAGGAAAGTGTGTAAGATTTTCCTGGTTCTGACCTGAGATCAGATTCTAAAAATGTCTTCTACATCCTGGCAGTTTTCTGAAAAAGCTATGTTTCTATGCCAGTCGTTCTTCGATTTTTCAAAAATAGCAGACCTACAAGCTTGTAGATCTGCTATTTTTCAATAGCTAAAGCATAGCATAATGCTAACACCAAAAGGGGTTCCCGCCCAAAATGGGTTAAGGTTAATGTTGTTTCTGAAGGATGTGACGACATGAACAGAAAATGGTGTACGTTTATATTAAGAGGTGTATACAATGGCAACATGGAAGGGTCAAAGTAACGCAAATTAACATGAAATTTGAGGATAAGATGCTGTGAAGTTTATTGTACTGTACATATGAACAATTACATTACAAATGGCAAACACTGACATAATGTTTATGTACAGTATGTTGAGGCTTATTGGGTTATAGCTGTAAATGTAGAAATATTAAGAATATAAATAATTATTTCGATTTTTTGAATAAATATATATTTTTCAATATTAACTGATCGCATGAGTTCATAATTTAATTTTTACAATCTCCATTTTTTGTAATACAGGATCTCAAACTTAAAGATCTGATTACTAATAGTTATACTGATCACTGATATGTCCATTTTGCTATTCCTTTGTGGGACATTTTAGCCTACTTTTTTTTTTGGGAGCAGCAATAATATTTTTTGATAGACCAGCAAATGCTTGAGTTATTGACAATGACATAAATAAATAGATCAAATCTAACTGTGAGCCTATTTATGGAATAAACTGTGATTTTGAAAGAATGAACCTCTGTCTGATTCTTTCTACTGTATTACAAAATAAGAAGATATACTGTGTGTATGCTTGCATAATGACACGTCTATTTCAATATGTGTGGAGCAGAATTGAGAAGGTTATATTCACAAAATGTGATTGACAACATATCATAGGCATTAGGCAATAAGGCACGATGAACGAGCATAAGGTAAATAAAGTCAGATGACCTCGGCAAAATGAGTGTTTTAGTTTTTTTTCTTTTTTGCTTAAGTCAAAATGTTCTTTCCTGAAAGCCTTAAAAATGAGACATAGGAATTATGCTATGAGGCTTACTTCAATACACTGTTAAATTAAATCATTAAAAACTATAGTCTCTATTCTGGGCATGTTACAATGGCCGAACAAATAGCAAGTGGTCAAAAAGTAATCATATTGCATCGCTTACAAATACTGTACAATTACAGCAATTACAGTATTAATCTGTTACCAATTGCTTTCCAACATCACTAGTCATATGCAATATGCATTGGTTACATGCAGGTAATTACTGTAGAAATCTGCGACTGACTACATTGTTTACGTAATCGTCTTCGCCCTGTTTGGGAGTGGGAAGTATGAAGGGGGAAGTATAAAATGAATACTTATATATACTCATAAATATCAAAATGTCTCATAAACATCCTTCTAATGATGATTCATACAGAACTTTAATGGAATCCTGTAGCCAAATTATACTGTACTATATTATCCACCTGCAGCATTATTATAGAGCCAGAGACTGTCGCTGTGAAGTTCAAAGGCTGGCCTTTCTTATTTACTGTTTTTACCAAAGAGAGGAAGGGGAAGAGAAAACACCTCTCTCTCCCTCTTCTCTCTTTCAGGTTGTGATCAAACAGACGAGAAGAACACAGTGGGTGTCCCAGACAAAAGGCTTCATGTGTCTATGTGACTGTGTCTGTGTAGAAAGCACATTGATCACCAAAGCAGTGCGCGCATGTGTGTGTGTGTGTGTGTGTGTGTGTGTGTGTGTGTGTGTGTGTGTGTGTGTGTGTGTGTGTGTGTGTGCGTGCGTGCGTGTGTGTGTGTGTGTGTGTGTGTGTGTGTGCAAATCAAATGGTCTGAACACCTATTTATAACATTAAGGCCCTCATTTATCAATCGAGTGTAAAATCTGCCACAGATTCGAGTGCAGGTTTCGTAGTACACCCATGTCGCCACGGCATTTATAAAGTGATCGCAAACAGCTGATCCTTCCTTAATTTCGTTCTGACGTTAATAAATGTGACGGCTGAAATCTATCTGGCACGCCCTATTAAATCAAGCCTCGCCCTCGTTTTTGCGACATGAACAACGGCAATACGTTTCCTGAAACCATGGTTACATGAAAAAATAAGTTTCTCCCGTGCCTTGCTGCCCGCCTCACCCCCCTCTCTCATACACACGCACAGACGCACAGCACGCACACTTGCAAGCCCAACTAACTGGTGTGTTGTTAAATAAATAAAGAACGAACACCTGCATGAATTAAATAAAGTTGTAGGCCTACCCTGTCTGTTTCCCTCTCACCTCGCTTGCCTTGCTGTCATGCACGCACGCACCTACATGACACATTCAATAAAGCTGTCTGTTTCTCCTCTCGCTTCGCTTCCCTTGCTGCCTGCCTCACCCCCCGCACGCACGCACGCACATATCGCTATTTGCAAGCAACTTTCACTGTGTATTGTTAGTTGTATATTAAATTATTAAAGTATTTTTAATTTAATATACAACAAGATATATTAGTGAACGAAAACCTGAACCTGTGAACCATAATTAAATAACAAATAGGCACACACACGCTGCTGTTTTGTAGGTGCTCCTCCTGTCCTGTCTGTCTGTCTGTCTGTCTGTCTGTCTGTCTGTCTGTCTGTCTGTCTCTCTCTATCACAGTGGTCCGTCCGTGACCAACTGACCATGCACGTTCGACAGTCTATTTAGATTGCCTCGCAGTCGTTAGTCACTGCAGTGGCCGGGCTGTCAACTGTCATTATATGAATGTGCAGCCAAAACCGTATATAGCCTCATGTGTGGCTGGTGGTGGGCTGGCAGGCCATATACCTATATCTCCGATGCAGTTCCCACTTGCGCTGGCAGCCTGGCACGGTACATTTGGCATTCGAGCGACACGTCGGGTTTATTATATTGTACATAACCACATACCGTACGTAACTCCAGAAAGACATGGGCCTGCTGTAGATTAGGCTACAGTAGGCTATACCACGTTGGGACTCTCCGCAGCTGAGCTGCAGCACTGCTGCACTATACTCTCCAACGTCCCTTCATGGAAATATTTCAGCACAGACAGCCCAAATCCTCGCATGTATGCGCTCATGCAAAACACTGTTTAAATGGCTTACGCATCTCTTGCAACATTGTTTTTAATTGCGCGATTTTATCTCCTACTAATTTCATATGACACATGTATTCCTTAACATTTTTATTTATGTAGCCCATATACATTATACATACCTTTTATATAAACATTTTAGGAGTGAATACATAGGCCTATATGTTTAGATGCCTGTGACAGCCTCTCAGCTGGTCAAACAATGCTGCTCCGCTGTTCTACGACAGAAAAACATCCATGGACAAAGCTATACGCCAGCTGCCGACCAGACGTGACTTTTTGTCCTACTCAAGTTCAATTTCAAGCTTTGCCGGAAATGGTAAATGCCGAAAATGTCGGTAATTTCGGCGTGCACCCATATTTTGGCGTACGCACGGTTGATAAATGAGGGCCTAAGTGTGTCACAGTGTTTAGATTATAAACAAAAGAACATGTTTAATCGCCGGTATCACTTGACTTTTTAAATACTAAACACATTCATTTATGTGTTTAGGTATACAATCAAGTCAGTCATGATGTTTGAGGTGTACTCGTGTTCTAGTGTATTTTAATAAAACATAGGCTAAATAAACATTTGGCATTTCATTATTACACACTGGTGTTTTGGTTTTAAACGCATCACATGTTCCAGGATTTTACAGTGATGTGTCAAGGTCAAGTGTATGTATATGTCCCAAGCTGGGCAATTCATTTTACAGCAGATAAAAAAAGCTCTACTAGACACAATACAGTAAACATACAACAACAAGAACAACAACAGACATACGTATACAATATCACAAGATACAGATCATTACCTTTAAATATAAAGTGTAACTAACTATATCTATCCTCACCACCCACCCCAGAAACTTGTACGGCAGCTACCTCCTACTTCCCCCATTCATGGCCCGGATGGAGGCAGGTATAAAGGAGAATTTATACCTGTTATTTTTAGTGACAGGGGTCTTTAACCACCAGTGTGTGTGTGTGTGTGTGTGTGTGTGTGTGTGTGTGTGTGTGTGTGTGTGTGTGTACTGTGTGTGTACTGTGTACGTGTGTTATTATGTTCAAATTACTCTAGATGTTTTCGAATTAGCCCGTCCATACCATAACGATAGCTACTATATCTATGAAAAATAAATATGTGATTTAAAATGGTCCACACAGCTATTTTCTCCTCATTTGGTTAAGGAATTTAAAAACATAATCAATGATTGTACATACTATTATGTATGTACATTGTACAAATGTTCATACATTTTCCACAAATAGAGAAGTTATTTGTCATAACTTGCTCATTTTTGTTCACAAAGCCTAAAAGCCAAACATAAAGGCAATTTCTAAATATGTTCCAATGTGCCAAAAACACAAATACAAATCACAATTATTTGTATGACAATTAATTTGACCTAGCAATGAGACTCAGAGCATTTCACGTAAACGTTAAGCAATTTCTTTTCAGGTAAATTGCAGAACACAAGCTTCTCTATTTTCACCAAGGGGGACCACCACCTTACCCTGAGGATGAAACTGCAAATGTTTTGAGGAAGTTCTCACATCCTCCTCTCCTTTCCTTCTCCTCACCTTCACATTTCAATCCCAACCACTGGCTCATCATGCAAAGACAGTGGAAACTGAAGCCTCAGACCTAGAATCAGCTCAGCTCTATCGTCTGGTATCCTTAAAACAACAACTGATCTCATATCTGTGCCTTTTCTTTCAGGCTGGAATGGAATCTCTCATGGTGAACTGAAACTTTTAGACCCATGACAGGATGAACGGATTGCATGCACACACTCGGACCCCCACAGACAGACCTACGCACGCACATGCACACACACGCACGCACGCACGCACACACACACGCACCGCACACACACACACACGCACGCACGCACGCACGCACGCACGCACGCACGCACGCACGCACGCACGCACGCACGCACGCACGCACGCACACACACACACACACACACACACACACACACACACACACACACACACACACACACACACACACACACACACACACACACACACACACAATTGTATGTACAGGCGCATGTGACACAGGGGACAGTAAAGTTTGCTCTGGTGGGAAAATGTCTCATGTCGTTAAAAGGTTTGATGTTCTGCTTTCCGATAAGAAGTTAGTGGTAGGCCTATTTGTGTTGTAAGATGGGATCAATTTGATAGACATGAATGGCATGAATGGTAAATTATATGGTCATTGGTCAATATGGAAAATGATTGGGAATATAGCAGGTCTCTTTGAAATTGAGGGCTATAAATCAATTGTGAACAGTTACAGTATGCAGGGGATTTCAAACTCAGATAGAAGAAGATTTTACACTTTGGTTGCTCTTTCCTGCACCCTTTATTCTTGTTTGCTGTGGTTTTGTTGTTTTGAATGTTATGCTATCTATGCTGCTGCATTGTCTGTAAGGAAGCCATACAATAATGTAACAAATTATTTAAAAGTGATATGCAAATAGTAATCGACCAAAATGTTGATATTTAATACATTATGTCTGACGCTAAACTTCTCTAAACTCTTTATTATAACTGGAAACTAGAGTAACACAGGTTGAGGAAGCAATGGAGAGATAAAGGACTGTCCCTTGTTGAAAGAGGATTCAGAAACAATGATATTTTATTTTTATATTGATTTATTTGATCTATCTATCTATCTATCTATCTATCTATCTATCTATCTATCTATCTATCTATCTATCTATCTATCTATCTATCTATCTATCTATCTATCTATCTATCTATCTATCTATCTATCTATCTATCTATCTAATGTATATAATAGTTTATTTGTCCACTAGTTCCAGTTGACGTGGGCACGTGGCTCTCAGGTAATATTCACTTCCTGTTTTGGTAGTCAGTGAGTGAACGAAACGGTGCAAACAATTCTTCCTGCTATTGTTTAACCACCCAGACTCAACCTGTAACCTTATTTGGCCTTTTGACAAGAACGCTACTTACTGTACAGTATAGGCTAATTACAGCCAAATTAGGCTGTCCCTTAAAAAAACTAAACAAAAATGACAACGGCTGACATACTTTAAAAGATACAGAGCATTTCAATAGCACAAATAGGCCTTGTTAGGTATTTTCTGTAGTTTTGTGGGTCATGAAGTCCTTTGGGCCTTTTAATCTTATGGCGTCTAGTTAGTAGGAATTATTATTGCACTGTCTGTCTCGCTCTGCGAGCCTGCCCCGTAACTGACCTTGACGGCCGGGCGCTCCGTTATCAGCTCGTTGCCATAGCCACCTGCCCAGCCTCTGGGCTTTCCCGGACTATACTTGAGTTATGAACTACAAGTCATTCAAAACTACATATCCCATGCATTGATTAAGAGGCTTCTCGGTTTGCCACGTCCGTGTATGCTGTATGTGAATCCTTTTCTTTCTCTCATGAATCAATATAAAATATGGCTAAAACCTCACTTTGAATTGGACTTCCCTTCTGTGGTGGACTCAGGTAACATTTTGGTATTTATAAGGTAATTATCCTAGAGTAACATTGTTCATATTGGCTATTTACTTAAAGTATCCTGGTTAAAGCTAAGCTAAGTATATATTGTAATTTGATTACTTCTAAAAGTATTTCTAGAGTTCCGGTGTTCCAGGAGCTCTCTCAGCACTCTAGTATCATAGCTCTGCTGTCGAAGCTATTTATAGTAACTATTTTATACAGTCCTTGTCTTTATAGTCTTTAAAGCATATGGTGGGAAAAATACCCATCAGGCCTACTCTGGACAAATGCACCAAGTCTCTGTCTGTCTGTCTGCCTGTGTGTGTGTACTGTTGTAATCCACGTAACTCGAGCACCGTTCGCCCCACCGACTTCAAACACGCGGTCCACCACCCCACCAGTGCAGTGCCCAGTGTCGAGTCGGTCGGACCCACGGTTGTCCAGAACCGCCCCAAAAAGGCCTCTTCCCAGGCTCTGGACAGGGCCCCTGCCCAGTGTCCATATATGGAGCTGGCTGCCTGACAAAGAACTCCATATATGAACATAAAAGGGACACAGACATAATATCTGGGTGGGGCATGCATTTCCAATTTGCATCGTTCCAAGTAGGCAAGTGCCCAACGGGCACCACTCTAGTAGTAAGAAATAAATAAAGTGTGAGCTTGTAGATCTGCTACAATTTGAAATAGCTAGGGACCTATAGGAATGTAGTGGAGTCTAACGTACAATATTTCATTTGAAATGTAGCAGGGATAGTCAAGTATCCAAAAAAATACTCAAGTAAATTGCAGTACTCAACTTCATTACTGTCCACAACTGCTAATAACAGTTATCCCCCCCCCCCCACCCCCTCCTACACACACACACACACACACACACACACACACACACACACACACACACACACACACACACACACACACACACACACACACACACACTACATTCGGGCCCTTGAACAGAAAGTTGTCGTCGAGGAACAGTAACAAGATGTTCTGTATTAATGTTTATTTACCTCCAGGCTCCATGCTTCAACAGGACTGTCTTCTCTTCGTCCAAATGGCGCCCTCAACTGTTACAGAACCGATATGTCCAGTCCACCCATTATTGTGTACATTTAATTCTCAGCCTAAAAAGTAGTCCTCTATTGATCTATTATATAATATAACCGATGAATCGAGTCATATCGTTAGACGTATCAACTTGGGCACAATTGGATTTATAACTACCAAGAAATAAACAAACAACAAGTCTTCATCTTGTCCAAAAACTGTCCCAAAATAGATCCTCTAAGCCTCAGTAGGTGGCGGTAATGCAACAAATACGCCAGGCATACACGACACCAAAGAAACAAGAAAGAATAAGAACAAGATGGCAGCCTCCGTGTTGCAACGCTGTTTCACTGCAGCTGTCAAAGTTAAAAGTATAACTCCCACTTTTACTGGTAAGTCTTCTTACAATTAACTGAGGACCTCTGTGGCAGCACTTCACATTTGGGCAAAGTTTCAAATAGCTTGCCCTTGCTTGCCCTTGATTGCCCCAAGCTGTTTACAATGAAGTGCTTAAGCTAACCTTAGCATGCCAGCTATACTGTTGTGATCATCTCTGTTTCAAGGTCCTCATAATTAGAATTATTTTTGACTGGGACTTAAAGGCAGTTTAACTCATTACTAATCTGTTAAACGTAGTATTACTATTTCTCTTACATATAGTGTTTAAATTATGCAATTTTGATGTCTTGATTACAGCAAGGAGGTGTTTGCTCTCCGCAGCATACACAGACACCACACTATGGGAGTCGAGAGAGAAAGACCCCCAGAACTTGGGTAAGTGATTCATATTGATCTCCAATATACTGCACATTATTACCGACATCAATTACAACTGTATGTATATTGATGGAACCTCCATCCATGGGAGTCTCAGGATTTGGGTTACAGACTGGTTACAGTAGTCACTCTTTTGTGTGTGCTCTATTTTGTTTTTGTGTACCCACTACCCTCCATCTACCTATGTACTGTAGATCATATTTTAACTCTGGGAGTGTACAAATGGATGAATTAGCACTGTGCTAAAACAAAACTACATCGCATGGATGCACCTGGGACGTATCCTCTCCTCAGTGATGTATCCCAGGTAGCCCCTCTCGGGGACACCCCCCTGGTTGAGCTCCTTTCATCGTTCACCCGTAGGGTCCCTCTGCAGTTCGTAAGCACCCAATAGAACACAGCTGTACATACGATCCGTGCAGGCCGTGCTGCGGCCTTTTGGTGGTGGTGAGATGTTTCAAAAGAAGCATATATCAACTATAGGAGACAACGGAAACGTGAGAGAATTTATTTGGCGCAGAAGCCGTTAAGTATTTTTATTTTTTTGACTGTTTTGGTAGCCCTACAAGTCAGAACCCAATGGTACTGAAGTTTCTGACATTTTGGAGACCCAGTAGCCATGGGGTCCTATTCCACCTCTACCCTGCCACCTGGTACGCGGACATAAATAAACATAAATACCGTGGATACGTCCTGTCTGCGCTGTTTGAGGGCTTTTGTTCGTTTGAGGGCTTCTGAATGTGTGAACTATAAGTACCTATAAATACCGCTGCGAATTCTCCTGTGCCGCGGAAGCCGTTCAGTATTTTTAATCTTTGTTTGACCGATTTGGTCGCTTTGATTCTTCTCTTCCTACCTTGTTTATTGACACCTAATTGTACCGCCTATCTGGCTAGCTAGTGGCTATAGCTATGACAGAGCAGATCAGAGGCAGGAACGTAGCCACGCACAAGCCAACCGCACAGCGGGAGGCGGTACAATAAACGGTAAATAAACAAGGAAGGAAGAGAGTAATCAAAGCGACCAAATCGGTCAAACAAAGATTAAAAATACTTAACGGCTTCCGCGGCACAGGATAATTCGCAGCGGTATTTATAGGTACTTATAGTTCACACATTCAGAATAACTCAAACGAAAAGAAGCCATCAAACGGCGCAGACACGAAGTATCCGACGATATTTATGTCCGCGTTCTATCATTTCAATACGAAAACACAGTAACGCACAGGGACCCCACGGGTAGCCCGGTTCGGCACGAATCGATTGGGCTGACCCAGGGGGTTCCGAGAGGGGCTAACCGTTTTGGCTGCTCTGAAATTCTCTCTTCCTTCCTTCCTTGACTTCCCATTGTACCGCGTCCCGCACCGAGAGTGGCTAGCTGCGCGTCCCTACGTTCCTGCCTCTGATCTGCTCTGTCTCAGCTAGCCTCTCTCGGTGCGGGAGGCGGTACAATGGGAAGTCAATAAGGAAGTCAAGGAAGGAAGGAAGAGAGAATTTCAGAGCAGCCAAAACGGTCAAACAAAATACTTAACGGCTTCTGTGCCAAATTAAAATTCTCTCACGTTTCCGTTGTCTCCTATAGTCGATATATGCTTCTTTTGAAACATCTCACCACCACCAAAAGGCAGCAGCACGGCTTGCACGGATCATATGTACAGCTGTGTTCTATTGGGTGCTTACGAACTGCAGAGGGACCCTACGGGTGAACGATGAAAGAAGCTCAACCGGGGGGGTCCCGAGAGGGGCTATATCCCAAGTTCATCTGGGTTTCGGGTCTCCCATCTCATCATACCCCTCACTCAAGTGACCCAGCAGGGGTGATCAAGTCCCGACTTACGTCCCAGTAGCTACCCTCGATCAGTCCCATTAGGGAAAATCCAGGGCCACACAATCCGTTCCTGCTGAACTACTCTATTCCGGCGCATGGAAGGACTAGGCTCTGTGCATGGGTTGACTCCTGTCCGGGCCCCTCCTACGTCTCACTAGGTCCACTCCTGCTCTCACCAGGTCCAGCCCCTGTGCGTTGCACCAGACTCCCAGCACCAGGCACTTCATTCAGGAATAGTGGATTCTCGAGCCGCAATGGTTCCGCAGGCTCCACCTAGCCCATGGTGGTGGCGCAGGCTCTGCTTGCGGCTTGAATGGCCCTCTTAAAGGCCTCACCATGGGTGTGTTGGGCTTCTTCCTCAAGGAAGACACAGGCTGGGGGGCGCCAACCCATACTGCTCCCAGGTGCCGTCTACATTCCGGCTGCCACCCGTCTCTCCGGTGGTCACCAGACTATTCCTGGTTGTCACGTAGTCTATTCCTATGAGTCACTATAAATAGAATAACTAAAACAAAGATACATCGCATGGATGCACCTGAGACATATCCTCAGTGATGTAATGGAATATACTGTGTGGTTACATATTAAGGGCTGACAGAGATAAATATCCATATCGGCGCTCGTCTGCTGCAGTCACCTTGACAACTGACAAGAGTGTGCACACTTGAATTAATGTCATTACAAAGTGTTCATGTGTGTGCGCTTGATGAACACAGGGTGGCAGTATCACAATGTCTTTTCTCCATGAGTATTCAACAACAGCCTGTAAAATGTCATGGTGTTATATGTATTATATACAGTATATTTCTTTGTCTTGACAGCTCTTTTAGCTGCATCCATGGACAGGACGTATGAGAGGAAGTTGCCCGTTAGCTCGGTGACTATATCACGGGTAAGATGTGTGTGCTGAAATATATTTTAGTTCAGGAATTAGATGGTAGTTGGAGGCACCAGGGGAAACGCATAATTAATAATAATGGATAGATTCTTTATTTCTGTGTCATGCACCAAAGGTGCCCAGCCAAACATTGACTTACAGGACACAATAACGCATTGCATAGGTGTACAATTATAAACCTAATTCTTTCATAATCATCCAACCAACAAAAGTACTAATATATATTATATTAATTATGTTTTTCTTTTGTTTCCTTTTCAGTTTATTGACAATATAACGTCAAGAGAAGAAGTTGAGCAAGCAGAGTATTACCTTTATAAGTGAGTGGAAACACATGATGAGGAGTATCAAACTTTCTATTTCTTTCACATGCCAGCTTCAGTTGCAACCAGTCGCTGTTTTTGTTATATGTGACATGAAGTTTGTAAAAATCCCATTGAGATCAAATCTTTGCTTCTGGGGGTCCCTGGTACAAAATATATTGAGATTGGGATCGGTGGCCAAATGCATATCATTCTGGGGGCTCCTTGACATGAAAAGGTTTGGGCACCACTGATATAGCAACATACGGTATTCTGAAAACAGTTTTTTAAATTTAAATCGGCCTCAGGTCTTAATAAGTAAAATTCTTCCCCCTGTAGGTTCCGTCATAGCCCTAACTGTTGGTACCTGAGAAACTGGACTATGCATGGATGGATCAGACAGTGTCTCAAATATGGAGCAAGGGACAAAGCACTATACACACTCAAAAACAAGGTACACTCACTCCACACAATAAACCAACACTTAATAATTCACAAGATGTGCTGGACCACACTATGAAATATTATTTCTGTATAATTAATTTTGTGTGTGTGTGTGTGTGTGTGTGTGTGTGTGTGTGTGTGTGTGTGTGTGTGTGTGTGTGTGTGTGTGTGTGTGTGTGTGTGTGTGTGTGTGTGTGTGTGTGTGTGTGTGTGTGTGTGTGTGTGTGTGTGTGTGTGTGTGTGTGTGTAGGTTCAATATGGAATGTTCCCAGATGACTTCACTTTTAACCTACTGATAGATTCATACATTAAGGAGGAAGACTTCAAAGGTAATACGGTACATTGTATTTACTATTTGTTGCCGTAATGTTTTCCTATGATTATAATAGAAGATTAACAGAAGGATTATTTTCCAACTGGTGACATTAAAAAAAACGGACTGTTACTGTAAGGACATTGAACTGTTTTTGTTCAACTTGTTAAAGTGATATTTCACTTTCAAAACACCTTTTGGTCATTTTATCTACTGGCTTTTGTGAACAACTCAGACAATTTTTTGACAATGGTTAAAATGGAGTTTGAAGTTACAAGTGGTCCCTCAGGTTTAATGCATATCAAAGGTTGAGAATCACTGGTTTATTATGTTTTTGTTTATTCCTTTTATTATTCTAAGGTGCGTGCTCGGTAGTTGAAGAGGTGATGCTTCAGGAGGCCTTTGACCTTCCATCCACACAGATCCTATCCATGTATGCTTTGTCCAGTTACCTAGCAACCAAGCCACCACTCACTGTAAGGACATTTCTACATTGTTTGTTTGAGTATAGCCATTCTGACTCTGAATAAAATGATAGAATTTTGCAGCATTTACAGTTTAAAATAAGACATTATATAATTATTATTACTATTATATAACAAAAAAGTTATTATGAAAAAGCATTTCATTGAGTTGCAATGAAAGGCACGTGTGTGTGTGTGTGTGTGTGTGTGTGTGTGTGTATATATATATTCTTTCTTATAATTAAACATTTTGTGCATTAAATATTAATTTGGTTTAACCACGCTCCATAGGAGGCGTCACTTGTATAGCTCTATAATTGTTTGACATATGTACATCTGTTAGATGAAAAGGCATGAATGTCATTGTGTTAATCAAGGTGTAGCCTCGGTACCAGGCTTTCATTTTTGTTGGTGCAAAAATGGAAAGCCTGGAGGAACGCATTGGCCGCTCTGGTCTAAAAGTGGGAGTCAACCCTTCCGGGTGGGCGTCGCTCCAAATGATGTGACGTAGCGCTGCACTAGGGGGGAGAGGAGGGGCCGGGGGTGACGGACAGATCGATGAGATCCAATCAGGGCGTGCGCAAATCTCAGCCGCGACCCGCCCCTCTAGACCAGAAACCTAACACGTTAGCTCAGGCTAATCAAGGTGTGTCCTCTAATGTCCAGGTGGCAGAAGAGCGGATGCTGGGCGCTGCGCTGCTGATCGCTGGACTCAAGCAAAACAACACTGTGGGCTTGAGTGCTCAACTTCTTGGCAATTCCCTCCTGGGTGTGTAGTACTGTACATTCTGCTCCATGTCCTTCTCTCATGCTCTACTCTACTAAGCTCATGGGGTTTGGGCTGATTTGTTTAAAATAGTCATGCAAAGATTAATAACTTTAATTGATAATGTTTTTTTTTTTTTTTTTCATTCAGTTTTTATTCATTTTCTGATCAAGCAAAACGGAGTGTAATCATTTTACAACATAGAAATGTAACTTAAAACACAGACACACACACACACACACACAACCCCCTCCCTCCCCCCATCCTATTCACAAAATAATCAACCCACAACACATCCATTACATCACCGGGTCAGTTGGTCTGGTCTGGTCAGGTCTGTCCAGTGTCCACATTGAAATTGTGCCCTCTTGGGCCTGATTAATCCTTGCCGATGACAGTTCCAGATATGTCCAGAAAGCTTCGCAGCCAGTGTGTTATGGAAACGTCATGAGGGGGATTCCAGCGTTGGGCAGCGGGCTATGATCTTTTTGGCTGCTGTAAGCCCAGCCAAACAGACCTTACGTATCTTTGCCGTAAAAAATGTATAGATTTTAATAAAAATTATACATTTAAAAAAAAATTATATCTACAAGCTCACAACGCTCCTCGATGCAACACGTTGTGAACTAGTAGATAAGCTATTTCTGCAATCTTTGCCTGAAACGATGTACTGCAAAGTATAAATGGGGCTTAGAATGGAGCGAGCCTTTATCTATTATAATAACTAGAGCGGTGCCCGTGGATCAAGGCCTACTTGGAACGATGCAAGTTGGAAATGAATGCCCCACCCAGTTATTATGTCTGTGTCCCTTTCATGCCCATATATGGAGTCTATGCAGATGTCAGGACACCATTGTGATGTCATAACAGGCCAGCTCCATATATGGAGATCTAGGTGTGATCAATAGGCTAGTTACGTGGATTACACACAGACAGAGACTTGGTGCATTTATAGATAGATACATCTATTAATAATAATGTCTCCTTCTTGGTGTGTGTGTTCCACATAACTGTGTTTTCCACATAACTCGAGCCCCACGACTTCAAATTCGACACACGAGTTCCACACCACCACAGTGGGTGCAGTGCCCGGTGTCGAGTCGGTCGGACCCACGGTTGTCCAGAACTGCCACAAAAGGCATCTGCCCGGGCTTTGGACAGGGCCCCTGCGCAGGATCTCCAACTGACATCGTTACTGACTCGGTGCTCTGCAGCCGGGCACCGGTCTAGTTAAATAAAGGAGTTGGTAGGATAATCACTTAAGAAATAATCGATAGTTAAGGCCTAGTCTAAAATGCTGCTATTGTTCTCTTTTTACCTTTGTTCCTGTCCAGGCAAGTTGGAGATGACAAAGGGAATTAACACCGTTTTCAAAGGCATGCCTCTCATCTGGACCAATGGTTATCTGGGAAGAGCCCTGGCTGTCATGGAGAGAGTGGCCGCCACTCCAGGAGATATCAGGCTGTCCCAGGACACAGTAAGGCCTTGAAATGCAACTCTGATTTCAGCCTTCACGGCCAAAGACAATATTTCCTCCACCATGTATGGGTCATGATCACCTCAGGAAGAAGAGGAACATATCTTGCCGTGGCGTGGGTGGTGCCTAAACCATGTGTTTATTTAGAGTGAGGACAAAGTAACAATGTCCTTTTAGGGGTGTGTGGCTTTCAGATGTGCTAAATTACAGATTATGTTACCATTAGGGGTGCAACGGTTTTCGGTTTAAAACCGAAACCGTTCGGTACGGCATGCACGGTTCAATACGCTCTAATGAACCGCGCTATTTCGGTTTGCATTAATTAATTTCTTACAGCTGCGAAGAATGTATTTCTCGGTCACACACCGGCCTACTTAGAAGTCTAGCACTCTATCGGTCACACACCGTCCTACTAAGAAGTCTAGCACTCTATCGGTCACACACCGTCCTAAGAAGTCTAGCACTCTTTCGGTCACAGAAGTGTAGCACTGTCGGCCCACCCCCTATCCCCCCCACAGACACACACACACACACACACAGAGAGAGACGGCATGATGAGGAGAATCCAGCCCTCGTCTTTAAACAACTTCTTGAAAAGACCTCTCTGTGGAATAATTATTGATCGTCATACACAGAGACACACACACACAGCGGAGTAACCTCGAATGAACAGGCTTCTAAGCACGCATCTTTTTAAGTTTGTTCAGATCTGCTTCTGCATCTGCACTCGCTGTTTGAGTGCTAAAAGGGAGAGAGAGAGCAAAAACAACTCGTTGTTTTTTCGGAGCAGGAGAAGAATATTCCGTCTGAAATGTCCCAACAAAATACTCCTGTCCAATCCATGACTGTAGATAGAAACCCTTCTTCTAATAATATAAGCATAATATCGCATGCAGAGATCTTTATTGTAAACTTTTGTAAATGTTTCTGTGCGACACGGCACTCTGCTGTGAATTCCTCTCCTCTCACTCAGCATGTGCTGCGAGTCTGCACCACGTGTGAGCGCATAGGTGCATTATTTTTCCCTTGAACATAATATTGATGAGGCACATTAAAATAGCAATATAAGGTTTTTTCCCCCCTTTAAAATAATGAAAAGGCAGAAATGCCTAATAAAATAATATATGCTAAAAAAAGAATAAAAGAAAATGCTATAAATAAACTTTTTTGGTGCAAGCCAGTCCCTGGACTTATGTGTGTGGGTATGAGCATGAAAGCAGCATGGATGTTTTTCCACCTGTACCTGCAACCTAACACACACACAAACACACGCACATATTAACTGTATATATGATGATTTTGTGTGTGCCAGGAGGCTACAGTACAGTACAGTAGAGGGTACAGTAGAGGGACCGGCACACAGAACTCTGTCATTTCTCAGCCGTTTCGGACACGGGGCGGCATTTCGGAACCGGCCCGGCACCCTGGGCGCGTTCCTGCCCCCCCCCCCCCCCCCCCGGGAACCCCCACACAGAGTTGCACCACTCACTTCACAAATGTGTGATTTTTTAATTTTACTGTACCGAAACCGAACCGAAACCGTGGCCCCCATACCGAGGTTCGAACCGAACCGTGGTCTAACTGAACCGTTGCACCCCTAGTTACCATTAAGGCATCCCTACAGTTATTGTCAGTATTGTCCTAAACGTAAACTCGCTCTGACTGCCTTTTAGTGAAGATATATCTTAGACATGGAGATGAGGCTGTGGAAATAAGATTTACAACGTTATGGGGTGATCGTCCGTTTTTTACAACTGTCGTACAATGATAGAATAGGACTCAAGAGGTTAATCCTACTAATCTATTTAATATAAGATTAATTACAATTAAACTTTGAGTTTATTCCACAAAACAAATCACATCGTTATTAATCAAAAAAGTAATCAATAGAATAATCGTTAAGAAAATAATCTAATTGTAGTTGTAGCCCTTAAACATTGCATGTACATATCGTTGCTGTCGGGAGGAAACCACCTAACTTCATTTTCGAGGTTTTTTATTTCTTTTTTATTTCTTTTATAAATCAGTGCTATTGAAGACCTTTTGTCTGTGTGTTTAGAAAACTTTGAACCAATGAGAAGTACTAAATGCTTTCGGACAAAACCTTAACTCCATCGGACCCTCAAACTGTATGCTAAAGCAGCTAACTCCACCACCTCTCCCCCTCATGCAAGTAATTGACAATATATGAAGTCACAACACCAACTTTGATGAGGCAGTATTGCTTTGTTTTCAAAATATACGTTTTTCTTCATTTTCTCAAAAATGAACATTCTGGTTTCTTCCCGACAGCAAAGATTTATAGCATAAACAGTCCATTGTTACTCTCCAGGTCGGGCATGTGACGCAGACGGAGTGCTCATCTGCTGAGACGGACCACATGCGCTGTCACGACAGCTGCGTTATTTGCACACACATGCACGTAGCACCTCTAATCCCGTCTGTCCTGTCCAATTCAATAGTTCAGTTAGCATCTAATGAGATTTGGAGAAGCCTGGAGGAGAGTCAAACGTCTGTGAGAATCACCACAATGGAAGCTAAACCCTAGCTGTCACATAGCAGCGTGGCAATAATGTAGAACTGATAAACCTGTGCAGGACGGAGAGGAAATATTAAAGCCCAAATGAGCATGCTGGTGGTGATAATGAGTACCCCAGGGACATGGTTGTGTCTGAAGCTGTCCTGGTTCTGTGTCCTGTTCTGTTATATTGGCGTCCCAGCTTTCCCTGTTTTGTCTGCGTTGCCCGTTCACTAAGTCGTAGTTGGAAACCTTTGGTGCATGCCTGTGTGAACGAATCGGGCATGTGCACTTGGGGTTGGGGTTCAACGTGTTTCAAAAATAAATGGCAAATCTGCAAGCTCACAATATGAGCTATTTTCACCTTCCAATGTCCTGTTTGTCTTGCTTTACAGGTAGGGTAAGGGACAGTTATCCTACGCAGAATAGACATTAGACATAGAAACTAACTTATGGCTGTCCAGTCGATATTGTCATTTTAGTTGTATTTATTGAGGTTGCAGTTGTATTGAACATACCAGTCATAATTCCAGTATTTATTCTCTGTTCTGTCTGGTAAGAACATTTTGGCTCCCCACTACCTGTATCCTCCCTCATAACTGCACCTGCTGTGACCCTTTTAAATGGTAAATACACAACCAGCCAGGTGCTGTCAATCTAAAGCCCCTAATATGCCATCATCATAATGGCTCCTAGAGATTGATTAATTTATTCGTCAAACAATGTAAACGGCACAAAGGTACAGTAAAGCATTTGGGTTCAAAAGGATAACACACAAAGTCCTGGGGAAGTATGCAATAGGGCTTAAGTGGTTAATGAAGGAAGTAAAATATTTCCCCCCAAAATAACGGTTTACTTTTTTAAATTGTGAAATCGATTGAATTCAGGTGAGCTGAGCACACACCCAAGTCAATGCTTTGTGCTTCCCTTGACTGTCTTTCATTCCCATTTTGTTTTTCTTACAGCTGGGCACCCTGAATAGTTGGCTGCAGGAGCTGTCCTCTGTCTCAGATTCTGGCTCCTCTTCTGGAGACTCCTCTTCTGGAGAAGAGTCAGGAGGTGAGGAGGAGCGACAGGAGGAGGCCAAGCTAGATGTGGAGGATGAAGAGGAGCGGATGAAGCTTCCTCTCTATGTCAGCAGATTCAAGGTACAGTAGGTGTTTATTGTATTTATACTACTCATGTTATTTGATTTGGATGTTAGATCATTACAATAAGCAGCCGCATAAGAGTGATCCCTTATTGTCCCCACTGCTAAATGTGTTTGTTGATTTCCATATGAAACAATGGCTCAGAGTGATGTCGTGGAGCTGTGCATCTATGCTAAGTGAGCTATGCCTCCACCCTCTCTCTAGGAACTCTGTGGCCAGCTGTTGTCGCAGGGTAAGGTGGATCCGGCTTCCCTGCATGCTCTTGTGTCTGCAACGGCCCGCCAGGCCCTGGCTACAGCTGAGCAGCCGGATCTGGACCAGTACCAGAGCAGGCTGCAGGACTGGGAGGTGGAGAGGAGACACCTGATGCAGAGGGAGAAGGAGTTCATGCAGATTGCCGAGGAGGTGAGACGGAAGAGGACGGCTGCCAAAGCTGTAGAAAAGCTGCAGAGAGCCTCTGAAGGTGGACATCACTGACCACTTATTGTTCACACAGTTGTATACATTGATTATATTATGCGTGTCCTCTTGGAGATAATTGCAGAGTATTGCTTCATCTCTGAAAAAACTGTAATAGTTAATACGTGATTTTGTCTGTCAAATCAGCTTTAGAGATTTTGTTCTTTTTTTATTTCCTGTAAGGTGTGTTTCTGGTACAAATGAAGGCTTAAATAAATAAAAGAATCATGGATGGTGATGATGACAAATTAGCATGGTGTCAGTTCATTCTCATTGGATGTTGTGGCACATCTACAGTATTTGATGTGTTGTGGACAGTTTTAGTGGAATGTACACACATCAATTGTGAAGTCTAGTGGTCGCTATGACCTCATGTAAGCAAAAAAAAAAACTATGAACAAGCCAGGGAAAATATCTTAAGCATCACATCCTCCCACTCCTTTTCCTCCCCTCTGTCCTAGAAGGTGTGTGTGGAACTGGGATTTTATCTCAAAAGCATCTTTGAACGTTTTCTCCCAGGAGAATGAAAGCCATGTTACACAACCACAGAGTAGAACTGCTGCTCGCCGGTCGAGAGAAAACAGCTTGTAGATCAGCTATTTATTTTATTTAAATAAAAGTTTTCTACAAGACTGCAACAAATTGTACAGTGGGTCTAATCGACAAGCGTTTCCTGCAGGAAAAAGCTTTGCTGGCCGGCAGGAGAATCTCGCAGATTTTTTAAAATACATTAATTTGATTAATTTGTATTCATTATTTCCCTAAAAAAAAGAGAGAAGAGAAGTTTATTCTATTAACGTCTAGAGGTGTGCTGTCATGTCATGCCTATTTCAGCACAGCTTGCGAGCTTATTTCAAACAATTGAAAGTAGTATAATAAAGATTTTCACTTTTTCTTTGGCTTGTCTTGGCACGGTGCCAAAGATGCAGCACCGGGGTAAAAAAGGTCTGCAGGAAACCCCGAAGTATTATCTGCACATCAATCTAAATGCTCCCAGACTCCCACGGTGCACTTCTATTGGAGGTACAATGTTTCAACCGCCAGGCCTTCATGTACATACTGTAAATGACATGCAAGTGTACAGTATGGATCAGGAAATGGACCAGTCCCAAAATAAAAGCTGTAACCCACCTGAAGCAATTGGTATTTATTCATAATCGTTGCTCGTATCTCCATATTTAACTTGGATGAACACTGGATGAGTTCCACCAGTATCTGCTAACTATTTGAGGGTTTTCCTTAGAATCCAGTCACCAGCATCAGTTTTCTGGATGTTCCGGTTATTAAGGAAGGTAATACTCATTATACAGAACTGATGCGGGACGAACCATACGTACCTTAAATAAAATAGTGCTGTGGGTGTATTTAGAGAAGTGTGCACATAATAAATGTTTTGACTTAAACTTTAGTAGCCTATTCATCTACACCTGTCAAGTTTGTGTTGGATGTGCGTACATTACCATGGACTTGTATTTGATTAGTTGCTGACTGGGGGGCGGGGAAGAAAAATCTTTAACTAAAGAATGAGACACGGTTGTGTGATGACGTATGAATGAACGGTGTCTCCACTCTGTATGTACATAGATAAGTTGTCAGTGGAGAGAAAATGGCCCATACCTTTGTGGAGCACATAATGTGTTAATTCCACATTATGTTGTAGCTACGTATTCAGTATTCATGGCATGATCTTAGGAAACAGCCTGGTATGCAGAGCAGGATGAATATGAGGCATACCCACAAACAAGAGCCATTGTAATCCATAGACTGCTTGCCGACTGCTTCCCTGAGAGCTGAGATGCTTTTGCTCACAGTGATGTTTGTGTGTTGATTCAGCATAATAAAGAGAGAAGGTGCAGTTATCAGTGAGTAGACGTGGTCACTGTCGCCTCCCAGACCCTGGTCGAAATGTCCCTTCAAAGGAAATGAATGAACTTAGAACTGAATGGACTGTCCCTGACGAAATGGGAACATAAGTTCTTAAATGGTGTGGTTTATTACTCGCTTATGATGGGGGGGGGGGGGGGGGGGTACGTAGATATAGTATTGGCAAGACACATTGACATCTAACGTTCCACTTGAAAAATACTTATAAGCTAAATAATCTATACCAGTGGTTCCCAAACTGTGCAGTATGCACCCCTTGTGGTGCGCGAGAGCCTTCTAGGGGGTGCGTGACATGAAAAGGCTAATGTTGTTGCTATGGTTTTATTGGGGGGGAGAGTATCTTTATTATTGTTTTGCACTCCGTCCGTCCGTCCGTGTGAACAGCTAATCTCCGGCACCGTTAACCCGGTCGATGCCAAATTTCACACACACACTCCCTGGATGCCAACGATGAACCTCTGCCCCAAAATTTCCAGAACGGTCTGTTATAGTGCCACCAGGAGGCCGACTTGAAAAACATTTTTTTTTTATATTAGATTCTGTCCAAAAATCCCGCAAATCCTTACACACTATCTTCAAGATGGATATGTCCGATATTTCATAGTCCATCCTAATTGGCTAACATAGGTTTTCAAAGTTTGCAGGATTGGCCCTTTTGAAACAAATGCCTCAAATCATGAATGCACATGCAATTTACGTGAAATCTTTCCTACTAGGCTGAGGAATATATCCCACCCTTTTCACATTGGCCTGTTATAGCGCCACCAACAGGTGGACTTTTGCAAAACACATTTTTGAAACAAAATGCCTCAAATCATCCAATTGCCATTAATGGTGTAAGAACAAATGGCACCCTTTTCACATTGGCCTATTATAGCGCCACTAGGAGGCCACAACCTGACCTGGCCTGGTGGAGACCTGTGCCCTGAGGGGCACTTTTTCTAGTTTTAAATATATTAACATATTATGCCAATATATGGAAAGTATATGCAGAATATAGCCTATGCTGTATATATGTCATATTCAGGTTCATATATGTAGATATATAGGAAATATATGTCTCTATGCAATTTATATTTCCATGTGTGTGTGGGGGGGGGGGGGGTGCGTCAGCTAGGTCGGGAGGTAACGGGGTGCATGGCCAAAAACCGCTGCTCTATACTATAGTATGAAAATATGTACTGTATTGATGATGCAATGTTTACCGTGGTAAAATAAAGACAGTAGTCATTTACGCAGATAAAATCACCAAAACGCTGATCATTAGTAACAACAATGTCTGATATAGCATTATTCATTGACTTCCTTTCACCCATACAAGCACTTTTTCCAAATCAGTGGCTCAAGTAAGGGGGATATTTATATCTGTTGACTTTGTCCAATGTGGCTAATGGCTTTTTTCTTTTTTGTCAATTTGAGTGTTTGACCTAGGAGACAGGTGTTCTAATGCTAACACAGCCAATGATGTCAGTAGGGTGTATGGGGAAAGGTCAGGAGATTGAGCACCCGGATCAGTGGATGTTCATTCCCGTCCAAGTGTTTTAAAAGGTCTGTGTAGGTAGGTGTTGGGGTAGGGAACAGGGTAAATGTGGGGAAACTCACGGCTGGTCATAATATTTGAGATACGTATGTTCCAAACTAAACAAGCGAGATGACAGGCAGATTATATAGGTATGTTACTGATCCTGGACATACAGACCACTTGTGCTATACTGAAAATGCTTGCTCAAATGCATTGGTTTGCTCTCAAGAAACATCTAATAAAGTCAGCACTTTTCCATCAAATTGTTAGCTACAATGACTACCCTATACCCTCCATTCTGAACAGTATATGTTCTAAAGTGATTAATGAAACAATTATCATTTTGCCTAGATTTCAAATACACACACACATTCTCATTCTCTCTCTCTCTCTCTCTATCTCTCACACACACACACACACACACACACACACACACACACACACACACACACACACACACACACAACCCTTGTTGACATTCTCACTGTTGTATTTGTCAGAATCCACAGGATGGTGCATCGTTTTACGAAGAAAAGGATTGTTCTGTAACTTGTAAACTTACTTTTCTTCTGCTTCAGTATGTAAATGTAGCCTTTCATATATTTCTCCTCTTCTGTTTCAAGTTCAACTAAAGTCAACAGGAACAGATTTGTCTATTTAGTATTTATAGGTGTGAGTCATATAACTAAGAGCCCAAGATGTTGCTGGCTGTCTTGTTCTTGGCTGGCCTGTGCACAGCCCAACTCTAGAGGAAGATAATGTTGATTAATCTTTCATTATTCATCAAGGATGACAGCAACATGTTTAACATTTTAAACCTCTCATAGTGATTTAAGTGAAAACAAATAAGGTCTAATTTCTCTGCTATTAAGCTTGAGGATATGGATGATTTTTATGTGTTCTGACACAGGCATATTACTTTTGTTATTCATAAATAAAGAGCACAGTCATAGGGGAATAATTAGAAATCAGATAACTTCGCTGTCTGATTAATTTGTTTATCTTCTCCTAAGTGACAGTAATGTATAATCTTTTTAACCATTTGCAAATTTTAAACATTATACTAAACTGCTAAATAAATGGTAGTGTACTGTATAGCCTATTATAGACAAAGATAGTAAGTCAAGCCCAGGCCGTAGCGTAACGGTCTGGGCACCGGACTGGTGATCCAGTCGCGGTGTGCCGCGGGTTCGACTCCCGAACCCGACACGGCCTTTACCGCATGTCATCCCCCCATCTCTCTCCCATTTCCTGTCAGCCTACTATCTGTCCCTTAAAAAATCAATAAAAGGCGTAAGCCGCAAAAAAAAATAAGATAGTAAGTCATTAGAGAAAACTGTAGGCCCTACTCTGTCTTATTTATGCTCCGTCATGCGTAAAAAATATCAGACCTATAAGCTCACAACAACGCATCGCATCGACACCTCATGCTACAATGTATCGGGCATTGAGAATAACATAAGCAGTTGCTTGTGAGGTGCATCTTTAATCATACAGTCTACCATTGAGATAATTAATGCTCCAGCAGAGGCTAATAATGTTCTCAGCAACGTTGCGTATGTTCAGTTTTTCACCCGTCAGTTTTGCGTAGAGACACAGGGATGGCAGGAGAAACAAATGGAATGACATGCAACAAAAGCCTTAAAGCCTCAGACCTGGGCTGGCTGCAGCAAAACATTGAGTATTGATATGCTACCCGAGGTTGAGGGGTCACAAAACTATGATCTAAAGGAGGATTTGTAGTCCCCAAGGCAAGTTAGTGGCTTGTTCAGGGTGAGGGCATGGGGGAGCAATTTGAGGTTCCTGCTCAGGGCGACAAAAAGCATAGTTAATTCCATGTGCTCAGTAGCTCAGGGACCTCTAAAATGACTCACTAAACGCTTAAAAAAAATAATATAAAAAGAAAAAGAAGAAGAATTATAATAATAATAATACACTTTGGGAAAGAATGTTGACTCAACCCTGAGTCGACACTGATGGAAGACCACTATACTTCTCCCAAACTATGATGATACACAGTGAAAACAGAGATTGTTAGCTGAACTCAGAGTTACCCACTTAAGTCATCATTTATATTTAGTTATACTACAGTATCACTTGAAATAGGAAGTAGAGGTCGCACAGCTCGTAGTCACGATGCAAAGAAAAACCTTTTATTAGGTTACCAACGTTTCGGTAAAGAAAATCCCTTCTTCAGGGTATCAGGGTTGAAAGTGGTACAAATGAACACTCCGGATTTTGTATAAGTAGCCTACAGTATGTACTGTTGTAAGGACTCATGGCTCAGGTGTGCTACAGTTGGCTACTGCACCCTCAGAACAGAATAGTCATGCCCCTGCTGTCCTACTGCCCCAGTGACTCAGTAGTGATGCAAATCAAGTTGTCGTAACGTATCACATAATCCTCATCAGAACAGAACAGAACCCTCACATTTGCATCAAATAAACACGTAGCTTAGTGGGTAGATTGGCCATCTGGTAATAACAAAGTCATGCAATTGGCCTCCTAGTCTGCCCAATAGTATACTGCATGTGTTGATGTGTCCCTGAGCAAGATACGAACCCCCCCCAAAAAAGCTCCCCGCCTCTCCCTGCCTCTGAGCAGCCATCAGTGGGGTAGCCTCGATACCCTTCATTTTCGTATCAGTGGGGTGAAGCTCAAATTCCATTTCCCACAAATTAATAAATGTCTACCATCTGGCTTACACATGACATACATTGAATATCATATGGTATAAGTGTATGTGCTGGTGAAACATAAGTATAAGTAATTGCCAGCAGGATAATAGTGGAACTACCAGATAAGAGCAAAGCTAAACAGGATAATCAAACATGATGATTCACATGCTGTCATCAGCAGGTTAGCATCCAACTGTAAGCACACATTCAGTGTCGGCACAGAACCACTTCCTGTACTCGTTACATGGAATATAAATTAGTTGATTAATCAGGAGTCAACATCAGCATGTAACAATGAGTTTGATTTGGTTTGGTTAATGTGCTTTGGTTTGCTTCTTTGAATGTTCTGGACCTTTTAAGACCTGAGGACGATTCTACAAATGCCGTCTAAATCAGTGGTCCTCAAATTATTTCATGCCATTGGACCGCCTAAAAATGCTATGTATTTGGCCACGGACCCCAGGTCTTAAAATCTTTTGTGCCAGGCACCCCCAGAAGAGAAGATTTGTGTTAAATAAAATCTAAATTATTCAAAGGTTTTCAAACACTTACAACATTTTTCCAAAAAAATTCAACGATAGCAGATGTGCAAGTTGTGAGCTTGTAGATCTGCAATTTTCAGCATGCAACCAAGCATAAAATGACTTTTAGTTCTACTAGATCTCTTCTCCTAGTCCCTACCTAACATTTTAGTCTAGTTTTTAATATGTTGACCCAATTGTCAATATATTTAGTCTTAGTTTTAGTCATCATAACTTATTTTTTATTTCGTTTATGTTTAGTTTTCCTTAGTGAAAAAGGGTAGTAATTTTTACCTTAGTTTTGGTTGACGTAATCAACACTGGCTTGTAGCTCTGCTATTTTTCTGGAATGTTTGCACATTTTCGCCAAATGTTCGCCTATTAATATGACATTTCCAGAATCGGGACGCTAGGGTTCATCTGTTTAATTCATGCATCATCAGCAGTAATACCCTGCAGCCTGCACACTTGTTCCCATCATGTCCTTCTGGGCGGTCGCACCTCCGTGTCCTTGTAAAGATTAGCCATAACTGTCCATAAGGTAGCTCTACTACAGCATTGTCCCTGTTAATGATTAGCAGGAGGCTTTATCCAATGGTTCACTTGTACAACAACATAGAGTGCTTAGGTACTCACAGTTTGTCCATGGAATATAAACTGTTTGGTTTGACAGAATAACACTGGATTGAGCACTTCCTGTAAGGGTGCTATTTGGTGCCAATTAAGCGTGGCCACCTGGGTAGTTCATTCCCTCCTCAGGGGAAAACTGACCTTATGAGATGGAACAGTTGGTTAATGAATGAGATTCCTCAATGTCATATTGAAATTTGATAAGCTTATGTGTACGCGTACGTCCATTATACTATGTGTAACCCCCTTCGGATGCACACCCTGGGCCCTGGGGAATAAAGTGTCCTTTCTGTGGTCCCTGTGTGTTGAGGAGGGTTTTTCATCATAATGAAAAAGATGAAACGTGGTTGTTAAAAGTATGCCGTTTCATGTACAAAATCACAGATGCCTCCTAATAAACACGATGTATTGTATGCGTTTTGATTCAAATGAGAGATGGGATAATCTGATTACCTCATTGGCATTTAGAAACAAAAAATACTACTCATGTCATGGTCTGATAGTACATTTGAGACACAGCTAGGGTTACTATATCCTTGCTGGCACGATATCTCAAACTGCCCTAGCTGCCAATGCAAACAGTTTACATCTCATTGTTGGTGCTGCAGTTCTGTCATGTTGTATGAGATAGCATACGGATGTTAGGCCTATCTAGTAGTTTACCAAAGCTCCTTGTAAACGTACACAAAAGCCCTCCTCTATTTTCAATTGAAGATATGTGGACAGATTGGGCTTATCAACAATATTGTACTTCCAATGCATTTATGATGGCATAAATTAATAGAAGAATCATTATGGTATGGATAAATACATTGAATGTACAAAGTAGGCCTATAAGGTTTAAATAACAGCATGACATCCTCTGCGGGGAGGGCTGATATCTTGGGCCGCTGACAGACAGGTTATTCCGTAGAACCTTTCTTGTTTAAGATCAGCCCCTCGTCCCCAATTAGAATCCTATCAATGTACCGCAGTGTGGTCTTGTCTGGCACACACTGCAGGTGTCAGAACAGTTACACTACCTCTTGCCATCACTCAGGGCTGCCAGTCTATGCAAAGTGTGAAAACATTGCAGTGCAAACAGGTGGACACGTGGTTCGGTTTGCAGACGGTTGACAAAGGCTTAGACCATATCCAGTTTAATATGAAAATAATAAAGAACAATTAAACAAAAAACAAAAAAAGGTTTTTAATCCAGGGTTTTCGAGTTGAGAAAGTGGCTAATAAACAGGACAAAGCAGTCTTTGTACTGGGAATCTCCCAGTTCCGCATGTGTAAAGCTGCACACTGCCCAGCCAAATTCCCCTATATAAAGGATAATAAAAATCCCAAAAAGGAAAGCTTACGCTTTACGTTTCGGCTATGAGCCTTCATCAGAGCAGGCTCATAGCCAAAACGCGTAAGCGTTCCTTTTTGGTGTGTGCCAATAAAAGACTGGAATGTGAGTATTTTGTCCTCCATTTATTTTAAAGTTAGGATGTGCTACCTTTTTGGGATTTTATTCATTCCTTTTTGATGAACCCGGTATATTGGAGATGGGTTAGCGCCCCAGCCTGTGTCCTCCGTGAGGAGGAAGCCAAACAAACCATCGGTGAGGCCTTTAGGAGGGCCATTCAAGCCGCAAGCGGAGCCTGCAGCACCACCTTCTCACTCGGGTCAAGTCTGCATAACCATTGCAGCTTAGGAATCCACCACTCCTGAATGAAGTGTCTGGTGCTGGGACTCTGGTGCAATGGCACAGGTCCTGGGCCTGGTTAGAGCAGGAGTGGACCTGGTGAGACGTAGGAGGGGCCCGGACAGGAGTCAACCCACAGAGCCTAGTACTTCCATGCACCAGAAGCGTACATCCCAGCCCTGGCAGAGTAGTTCTGGAGTAGTTCCAACGGATTGTGTGGCCCTGTCTTTCCCTAATGGGACTGATCGAGGGTAGCTACTGGGACGTAAGTCGGGACTTGATCACCCCGGCCGGGTGTGGGTCGCCTGAGTGAGAGGTATGATGTTCGAGAGACCCGAAACCCAGATGAACTTGGGATACATCACTGAGGATACCATGCGATGTTTTTTGTTATAGTTTGGGTCTAGCACTCCACTGAAAACCATTGCTGATGCGCAACCTCTTTTTCTCATTTATATAATAAACTATTATATAAAAAAATATCTTAGGTGTGGACCCATCAGAGACAGACCTGCATTGTATTTTGAGTCTCAATGCATAGTTTAAGAAACCCTAGAGTAGACTAATTATACAACAATTATTCAACAGATGGAGTTGGAACAACTGATGTTCAGGAGGAGAAACGTGCATTGGCCCTGCCCTTCACGCCACTCTCCGCCCTCCACGTCAATCTACCTGTCCCCATTTATACCCGCCCAGTACCACCCAGAATCCTTCATGCTTCGCCCGCCTCGCTGCGTCGCACACCAGCCGCCTTCCTACAGGCTTCTCGCAACCCACCCCCACCCCTTCACCTCCATAGCAGCTCCTCTCCCCGCTCCCCCCATAGGAGCTACTACATCCACCTCGCCAAAAGTGGATCAAACGATTAAAACAAAACTCTCTCCTCTCCTTATCAGGTTCCTGTGGGGGGATATCGTCCATGCGCACCGTAAGACGAACGCCTTACGACGCCTTACGACGAACGCCACACGATGAGTGCCATTCGACCTCCTCCCCAAAGACTCCAGGGTCGGCGACCCCCCCGGAACCTGTTACCTACACATCCGCTTCATTCATCCCTCCTTCATCCCTCCATTTCTTCACTGTCAATAAATTCCTTAAACCTCCCCAATGGCGTGTTTATTCCTATAGTGAAACAGAGTTTGGCTGCCACTGCTATACTCACAACCTAAACTACCATCACACACAAATCAGCCTTGAGCAACAAACATGTATATAATGCGCTGCAGAATCGACTGGTTCACAGTGATTAAAGAACCACTTTGAAAATACCCAGAGCCATATTGCAGGCTTGGAATGAGGACAGGTAGCTCTCTCAGCCATCCCACAAACAACTGAATGCGTCTGTGCATGTGTCTGTAACTGTCCATAGAAATGGAGTAATAACTGTGGCGTTCTGCTCAACAGGCTGTTGTGTTTTTAAATAGGAAGGCCCATGACAAGCCCAGACCTAGAGCATGCCTATAAATCAAAAGTCTCAACCCTAACATTAAAGGCTTTTACAGAGGCACTGTTGAGAAGGAATCACCCAGAGCTATGCCTATCTGCTGCGGCACACACAGTGTGCCACATAGTTGTGGTTCTAGTTGTTCTCTCCCCTCTCATCTTCCATCGTGTCCTTAGAAGCAAGGTAGTCAGGCCCAAAACAACTACAAATGGAGAAAAGTCATCAGTGTGTTTTACTCCAAGTAGAAAGGCCTAGGCTGCTTACGTCCTGACATAGTTTACATAGACCTACAGTCCTACACATAGACCTCACAAACCCTGACAAACAATGTTGGGATTGTTTGGTGCAGGAATTAAAGCACTGGCTTTTTTCTTTTCTTTCCTGTCTGTATCTATACAGACCATGTTGTCTCCTGTCAGCATTTGGATAAACAAGTCTCGCTACAAGTCCCACTTGACTGCACGATTATGTCTGTGAAGTCACAGCTACATTCTTTGAGCTGTACACTGGTGGTCACTTCACTGGTCATAGGACCACACTGCAGGTTATCTGACTTCCACAAACAAATCCAGGAAAAGCACATTCATGAGTGGTGTAATCTTTCAAATCTACTTACTTACAGAACATTCTACCAAGGCCCAACACACACACACACACACACACACACACACACACACACACACACACACACACACACACACACACACACACACACACACACACACACACACACACACACAATATAACAACAATATAACACTGGAATTATTTTGGCACAATTTCATTGGGTGACGTAATATGGCCAATATCACACACATAAAAATGGGCATTTTCATAATCGACCGTTATGTAATATTCCATAGTAAGAAAAAACTCACATGCAGTAGTAGTCCAGGCAAAATAGCGTTTCAATCAAAAGTAATTGTAACAAAATATTTTTCTTCACAGACCATTTCTATGAGGTCTCCAGAACAACATACTAAAAGTCCCAAGAAATCCCAGTTGGGGAAATATGTTTAATTGCATTAATCCAAAATGGCCGCCAATTGGGCTTATTTGGCCAATCTTGGAATACATTTTTGACCATCAGGTAATTTTAACAGATTTTTTTCTGCACAGACCATTTCTATGAAGTCTCCAGAACACCATACTAAAAGTCCTAAGTAATCCTAGTTGCAGACATATGTTTATTTGGCATCAATCCATGATGTCTGCCAATTGACACCATTATCAGAAATATTGCCATTCTTAGAATAAATTCCTGGCCAAGAGGTAATTGTAACAGGATTTTTTTCACCACACATCATTTCTTAGAGGTGTCTAGAACAACATACTAAAAGTCCCAAGAAATTCCGGTTGCGGAAATATGTTTAATTGCATTAATCCAAGATGTCCACCAATTGAGACTATTATAAGAAAAATTGCCAATATTAGAATAAATTCCTGGCCAAATGCTAATTGTAACAGGATTTCTTTCACCACACATCATTTACTCGGCATCAATCCAAAATAGCCACCACATTATTATAAAATGGCATACATTTGAATGATTTTAAGTGATTTATTTTGGGACAGAGTGGTTAATACAAAATGGGTTGCAGTTTAATTGGATACAGCTCATAGTTATTTGTGCAATGTTTTTCACCATACCAATTGTTGGTTGACGAACTATATTACAAATGTATTAGTCAGAGTCCTACAAGAATTCAAGCTGCCGAGAGTAAATCCTCTGTATAAAATTGGAAACAAATTAGAACCTGGCAACTATACCACCTACCAACTAAAGTGCTATCAAGTCTAGAGACTAGACTAACGGGGGAACCGGGGAACATCTCCTCAGACTCCATTGTCCCGGTGTTGGTACTTTGCGCTCCTGAGTAGTTATTTTGTACATCCACATATGTTAGTGTGGGACGTCCTTGTGATCAATGCCTGTGTATTGGTTCCCACAGCACCAATTTGCTGGCTGGCAGTTCTTGATGCCAATGTCCTGCTACAGGTATAGTCTCATTCTCCTGGCTGACATTGTCTGGCTCAGGGTGGTATCCCCTCATACTGAATTGTAGGCTATACAGTGCTGTGTTACTATTCGCCCATTGGGCCATGGCTCATTCGTCCATGACTGGTAACGTATGTGCCTGTGGAATGGGGAACCCGGGTTCATCTCCCGCCCCGGCCGTGGCTACATTGGTGGCAGCGGTGTGTATGGTTAACCTCTACAAGTATGTTCCCGCAGGCGACACAGACCTTTATAGTAGTCGGCAGCTCTGTCAGTCTCCCTGGGGTGGAGGTCCCCCAGTCAGTCGAGCCTAGCTCCTGGCTGGCACGCGTGGACGCGCTTCCAGGTGGGGCGGACAACTGTAGGCTATACAGTGCTGCGTTACTACTCGCCCATTGGGCCATGGCTCTTTAGTCGACTGGCTACAGAATCTTGTTGGTAACATGTTGAGAGACTTCTGCAGGGTTGACTTCAGGGTCCATTCTGGTGTAGCACCCGTCTAGAACCTTCTGGAGGGTTGGCTTCAGGGTCCATTCTGGTGTAGCACCCGCCTAGAACCTTCTGGAGGGTTGGCTTCAGGGTCCATTCTGGTGTAGCACCCGTCTAAAACCTTCTGCAGGGTTGGCTTCAGGGTCCATTCTGGTGTAGCACCCGTCTAAAACCTTCTGCAGGGTTGGCTTCAGGGTCCATTCTGGTGTAGCACCCGTCTAGAACCTTCTGGAGGGTTGGCTTCAGGGTCCATTCTGGTGTAGCACCCGTCTAGAACCTTCTGCAGGGTTGGCTTCAGGGTCCATTCTGGTGTAGCACCCGTCTAAAACCTTCTGCAGGGTTGGCTTCAGGGTCCATTCTGGTGTAGCACCCGTCTAAAACCTTCTGCAGGGTTGGCTTCAGGGTCCATTCTGGTGTAGCACCCGTCTAAAACCTTCTGCAGGGTTGGCTTCAGGGTCCATTCTGGTGTAGCACCCGTCTAGAACCTTCTGCAGGGTTGGCTTCAGGGTCCATTCTGGTGTAGCACCCGTCTAGAACCTTCTGCAGGGTTGGCTTCAGGGTCCATTCTGGTGTAGCACCCGTCTAGAGACTTCTGCAGGGTTGGCTTCAGGGTCCATTCTGGTGTAGCACCCGTCTAAAACCTTCTGCAGGGTTGGCTTCAGGGTCCATTCTGGTGTAGCACCCGTCTAGAACCTTCTGCAGGGTTGGCTTCAGGGTCCATTCTGGTGTAGCACCCGTCTAGAACCTTCTGCAGGGTTGGCTTCAGGGTCCATTCTGGTGTAGCACCCGTCTAGAGACTTCTGCAGGGTTGGCTTCAGGGTCCAGCATTCACTGCCATAGAGGAACAGACTCCACCGTTGCATAGAAGAAGCTGAGTTTGATCTCACAGGGGAGGTTGGAGGGAGATCCATACACTGACCATGCCGTTCAGGGACCTCCATGCAAGTGCCTTCCTCACTTTCAGATCTTGCTCCGTTCAGTTGACCCATGAGCCCAGTTACTTGAAGTCCTTGACTTCCTTCAGCACAGTGCCTCCTGTTGTTGTCAGAGGTGGATGTTCTGGTGAGATGTTGATAACCTCCTATAGCAGCGTGATCTTGTAGATCGGCTGTTTTTGATGTCATTTGCATGTTTTTTGGACAACATCTGTAGGAGTACTGTTGGAAAAAAGGTGTGCTTGTTCCACGTTGTCGGAGAGCAGGCTGATGTTGTCCGCATAGTCTAGTCTAGTCTGTGCGGACAACAGTCTGTCAGGACTACTTTGGTATGTCGTCTCGAGTCAAATGCCTTTGAAGTCAATAGAACTGAGTATTATTATTACTATTATTACTATTATTATTATCATTATATTGTAACTATTCTTATTTAGTTTCAGTTTTGGAAAGTAATTAATAGGTGAGTGGCAACTAAATTGTTTGTGTTTCTGGAAAAATGATAACGATTATTAATCTAACATTATTAATCTAACATTAATCTAACATTAATGTTAGTTATAAATGTAATGCCCATTTGGCTTGTTAGCTTATAACGAACAAAGTGCTAAACAAAATGATGACCGTGTATATGATGGCAGCGTGTTCTATAGTCTAGATAGAACATGATAATAACAGCCTTCAGTTATATTGGTTCAAAATGGCTAAAATACACAGTATTGTATCTGAATATCCTCAGCTCAAAATATATTTGGAAGTCAATTGAAATCTCAGACGAATGAAAATTGTGCCCGTCATAATTTGGGTAAATATTAGCGCGTTTTACATAGGCGTTTTACATAGATTGTGCATTACATTCACCAATTCACACACAGATGGTGGAGGGAACCATGCAAGGCACCAACCTGCAGATGCAATCAGGGGTTCAGCGTCTTGCTCAAGGACACTTTGTCACTAACTCTGGGGGAGCCCAGGTTCGAACTGGGAAACTTGCGGTTCCCATTCGGCCACACTACCTCTGAGCCTCTGCTGCTGAGCCACTAATTGGCAGACATCCTGCATGGATTGACGCCAATTAAACATATTTCCACAGCTAGGATTTCCTAGGACTTTTAGTATGGTGTTCTGATGACTTCATAGAAATGGTCTGTGAAGAAGGAAATGATGACCTCTTGGTATATGGCATTTTTTCCTGATAATAGTCCCAGTTAGTGGCCATTTTGGATTGATGCCAATTTAACATATTTCTACAACTACGACTTCTTGGGACTTTTAATATGTTGTTCTGGAGACTTCATAGAAATGGTCTGTGAAAAAAAACAGTTTCAATTACTTATTGGTAAGGAATTTATTCCAATATTGGTAATTGGCCATGCATTCTTTTGAGAATATCTTATTGGTGGACATCTTGTATTGATGCCAATGAAACATATTTCCGCAACTAGTATTTCTTGGGACTTTTAGTATGTTGTCCAGGAGACTTCATAGAAATGGTCTGTGAAGAAAAAAAATCTGTTACAATTAACTCTTGGTCCGAAATTTATTCCAAGATTGGCCATTTTTCTCATAATAGTCCCAGTTGGTGGCTATTTTGGATTGATGTCAATTTAACCTATTTCTGCAACTACGATTTCTTGGGACTTTTGATATGTTGTTCTGGAGACTTCATAGAAATGGTCTGTGAAAAAAAAATCTGTTTCAATTACTTATTGGTAAGGAATTTATTCCAAGATTGGTAATTGTCTATGCAGTTTCTGAGAATAGTCTTATCGGCGGACATCTTGGATTGATGCCAATTAAACATATTTCCCCAACTGGGATTTCTTGGGACTTTTAGTATGTTGTTCTGGAGACCTCATAGAAATGGTCTGTGAAAAAAATTCTTTTGTTACAATTACTTTTGATTTTAGGTCCAAAATGAGCTAGAATGCCTGGACTATAGAGCACCGAAGTCTGACGTCACTTTCAGTAGAGGGCGTCAGTCCCCAGGTTCATGTATTTGTTTAGTTGCATTGAAATCACCATAGGAGGAGTTTTAGATTGATTCATATAAGAACTGTGTTTGAAAAATAAACATGTCATCTCGGCCGCTTCACTCACATGGATATGAAGAATCAACTGACTGAGAGAAAACGCTAATGTTACTGCTGCTGAATTAGTTAGATTTTCGCTAGAAGCAGACTGTATCATATATGAGTGACTGACTGTTGCAAACGATACAGAGACACCTCCCTGACAATAACGCCGAGACAGCTTGTTTATTTTTGGACCACAACGCTTATAGTAGACGATATTAAGATCACCCCATGTTATTCTCCATAGAGAAACTACTTCCGTGAACCAGGGGAATCGTCGGGATGAGCGAGTTACGTCAGGACTTCGGTGCTCTATAGGCCTACCTTGTGAACAGAGAAAGCAGCATCCATGTGTTGTTTGAGCCAGCGGGGTCAGTCTAGTGTAATGACGTCACACATGACGTGGGGACTCAAGGTTTGTGTTCCTGGGAGTTCAACACATGGCTGTTTCACTCAAGCCAAGGTACTGTGCAGTAGGTAGTTTGTGAACAAAATAACTGATGTGAATAATCCCAAAAAGCCTGAGGCTAGTGCTAGGATAGCCTCGGAAACCCAGACGTTTTTATTTCCAGGGAGAAAAAAAAAGTCTGGGTCACTCTGCTGATTTCTGATCGTCTGCACCTTTGTTGAATTGACGCACACACGCAACTGCTAGGATAACTTAACCACTTGGGAATGTCATTAAATAATATCAACATAACAACATAATATTGTAAATATTATGTTGTTATGTTTAACTCCTATTAACTGTGCCGTATTAAGAAGCTCTGTTGTTTTAGGTAGTATTTCAGCAAATTCAGTATCTGTAATGGACCTTAAAGACAAGTCTTCAGCGATTCCCAAACCTTTTAGCTCAACATCCAAAACAGTTTGCCCGGGACCCAAAGTCCCAAACTAGTGAAAATAGCCGATCTACAACCATGAAAATGTGTGGCCCACAAATGGGTCCCGAAACCAGTGTTTGTGTGCCTGTGGTCTACACATATTGCATCAGACCTGGGCCAGGGGTATCATAGCTGACCCTCTGTCGTACACTGTGTTTATTTACTCTACAGAGGCAGGCAGAATTACTGTAGTATTATTCTTGTCTCTGTTTATGTGGTGACTCACGTGTATAATATCACCCACTTCGGATGTTATCAGCCGATTCAAGTCAGCATGCTCCTTATCATGACCGTGCAATGGAGCCAATATGGACATTTCCTATATGTTTTGGGTAAAGACAAAATAATTGCCATTAGGCCTATATCAATGCATTTGGCCCATTCTTTTTTTCCCTTTCATTACTTTTTTCCCTTTTATTATACCGGTAGCTTCTAAATCATTTCTCTTGGCATGTTTTAGGGATAGTTTTTAATAAAGCTTGACATAATCACAGTAGCCTGCCCTGTATGGGAGACAGACAGGATGTGAATGTGTGCAGCCAGTCGAGGCTTTTTTTGACAAGAGGTGACGTGCGTGCGGGGGGCAGTGAAATAAAGGGGCGGGACGACATTCTACAGAGGAGAATTTAGACAAATTTCAATGAACTGAACTCACAGTCACTCGTATTGTGGACCTCTGACTGACTTGATGTAGCCTCCAGGTATAATGTCTCGGCGTCAGCGAGAAGGCTTCTGTGTGGAAAACTTTTCTATGGAGGATTTGTCAGTATAACACCACAGTAAACTAACAAGTCAACTTGGATAAAAGTTTTTTGTAAGTTAGTTTGAACAAAAAATGTGTAACTATAACATTTAACAATGTTTGTCAGGTGTTTTTGCACTGGTGCCATTAAGGCACCTGTTGACTGCAGAATGGAAATACTGGCGATAAATTATATATTTTTTTACTTCTTGAGCTTTGCTTAAAGGTCACTAAAATGAGCAATCACTCAATGACAGGTAGGATCATGGTCCCGACCATACCGTCTATTATGTTTATTTTCGGTGTAGTTGGGAATGTCATCGCTATAGTGGTTCTGTGTAAATCGCGAAAAGAGCAGAAAGAGACCACGTTTTACACACTGGTCTGTGGACTGGCAGTCACAGACCTTCTGGGGACACTGCTCGCCAGTCCAGTCACCATCGCCACTTACGTGAAAGGATCGTGGCCGGGAGGAGATTCGCTCTGTCAGTACTTTGGATTCACCTTGCTCTTCTTCTCTCTGGCGGGACTGAGCATCATATGTGCGATGTCAGTAGAGAGATACATGGCCATAAATCATGCATATTTCTATAACGACTTCGTTGACCAGAGACTGGCGGGCTTAACGCTCCTGGCAATATACATCTCCAACGCGCTCTTCTGCTCGCTGCCCAGCATGGGCTTTGGACAAGTGAAACAGCAGTATCCGAAGACCTGGTGCTTCATAGACTGGAGGAGCAACGACAGCAGCGGTGCCGCTTTTTCCTTCATGTATGCTGGCTTCAGCTCCGTTCTTATCCTCGCCACCGTGATCTGTAACGTGCTGGTGTGCGGAGCTTTGATTCGGATGCACCGGCGCTTTGTTCGCAGGATGTCGCTGGGCACCGACGTGGGGCGGAATGTTGTGGATCTGAGGAGGAGAGGAGGACGCAGCTTCGGCCGCCTGGCAGGTGCAGAGATCCAGATGGTTATTCTGCTCATCGGCACGTCGGTAGTGGTGCTCGTCTGTTCCATTCCACTTGTAGTAAGTTTGTTTTCTTGTCATTAAAATTGCGCGCGTATTTTACGCACAAAAGCGTATGCACATATTTTATCTAGAACATGCTATTGTTTATCACTTTTTGTGTGTAGGCCTAATAGAGTTTTCTTCGACCACAGTGGAAACAAGCCTTGTGTAGCCTACGTACTTTTTTCCCTTGGAATTTTAAGTTCAATACAAATGTCAGTCAATTGAATCATCAATCAATGCTTTAATCTAGGGGTCTTCACATTTTGGACCCCCCTGAGAGAGAAGACAAATTGGACCTCCCTGATTATTGTTATTTTTGAGGGGCTCTGCCGCGCCAGCCCCTCTATAGGTTTATGCTTGTTTTTAGTTCAATGTTTGTTTTAAAAACGCGATTGACAATGAAGGGAAATGTGTGTCATCTTGTCCCTATACACACACATGAAATGCCATTAACAATAAAGAGAATTTAATGTTTGTGTTGGCACCGTTTGTTTTACATCACCTAATCAACATGAGCTAGACTTTAATATATTAGCGCCCCTCACTTCACACACGGGGTGTGATTTTCCTTTTCAATTCAGTAGGCCTAAAAGACTTCCACGATAAGAGGCTTTCAAAGCTATCAAAACATGTAGCTGATTGTGTCATCAAGAGGTCTGGTTCTGTTGAGAGATTTGAGACTATATCTTCAATTGTGTTTTTCTTTCGAGTCACTTTGATTTTAATCTCAAAACAGATTCAGCAGCCAGCACCCACTTCCCAAGTTCCCAGATTGCTTTAATTATAATGTAAAGATTAGACTTATATCATGAAAATAAAAAGAGTCACATAGGTAACAACTGCACGAGCATTGCACATATATACTTTTTAACTATCCTGCTTTTGCCCTATTATATATTTAATTCAGGCCTATATATTATTGTCTTTCAGGCGCAGGTGTTTTGGAACCAGCTGTATAAGACTCCAGTGGAGCTACGGCTGGAAAAGAATCCCGACCTGCGAGCGATTCGTTTCGCCTCCTTCAATCCTATTCTCGATCCCTGGATCTACATCCTGCTTCGCAAGGCTGTGTTTCTAAAGCTTCTGGAGAAAATCAAATGCGTCTTTTGCAAGATTGGAGCGCGGAGACAACAAAGACAGGGACACTTCCACTGCATGGACGCTCATCGGCTGTCCTCCATCATCTCTACTAAGGACATTCACACCCTGATGTCCCGCGGTCTGAGAGATGGATCCATATCCAGTACCTCTCAGACCCTTCTCTACCTGCCCAAAGCAGGTGAAATGTACACTGGCTGCCATCATTTAGATGGACAGTTTGACTCTAGATCGCCTTCAGTCAGAGACTCCCAGTGCTCTTACTCGACAGAACAGGTCAGTGATGCGGAGAAAATGGAAAAAGAGAGTAGAGAGGGTACATATGTGACCAAGGACATCTCGGCTGTGACTGTTATGCAGACATGCGCAAAAGACCAAGCACTTCAAGTGTCGCTCAGCACAGAGACAGTGGAAGAGAAATGCATCTGACAACCTTGTTATTGTTTGAACTGAATTGTTGGTGAGACTCATAAAAGACTGGTCAAAGCTAACTTGTCAAACAAGACTGTAATTTAATTGAAAACCACTTAAGGCTTAAAAAAAAGAGTAAAGCATATATAGCAAATTTAGTACAGAAGTACCACGGTATCTCAATGATGGATAACTATAACACAATTGTCTTCTTTTATTTCGACCACAGCAGATGTTAAGGACAGAGATGATACATCTCATGACTCACATGTCAATGACGGCAGAGCTGTCGCCTTAACTTTAAATAACTGCTCAATCACTGTGGAAAACTTTAATGTGAAAGTCCATATGTCCAGTAAACTAGAATGCCTGAGTCAGTATGTTTGTGGTCTTTATGGTAAATAGAAAATCATTGAATCTTGATGAGTAAGCACTGGTATTTGTGCTGCCTTTGTATTGCTTGCTAGCTAAGCATCAATTCATACTGTACTCTGTTTTACAGTAGTTTGAAGCACATAACCTATACCGTATGTTCATTTATAGTTCCATGACTAATGTACTGTACAGTGTGGTATCATGATGTGTCTCTGAAGAGAGTGTTATTGTTCCACAGACTTGGAGTGCATACAAAATATGTAATCTCCATTGAACATGTTCCCTTTTCCATCTTCCAAGTGTACAATTATTACCAGTGCCATATTTATAAAAAGACTATCATATGTCTGTTCGCAACACTATTGCTAAAGTATTAACATCTTTCCACTGCTACAGAGTGTTATCAGTTTGGTGGACAGTTACTGGGTGGTTTGAAAGTTTAGAGTCTAAATGTTAATGCTTGAATGTCTATTCTGCATCTTCACAAATAGCACCTTTAAGACTTAAGAGTCAATTTTAGAATAGAAAATGTTCACAAAATCAATGTGTATAGATTAATAAAGAATATTCTTCTCTATGAGAAGGTAAATAATAAATCTCACCACATGGAGGGACAATCCATCCTAAAACAGAGTTTCGGCTTTTGTTTTCTTCTATAATGAAGATATGCAGCCCTGTCAATAAATACATTGTTGCTGTAGAGCAGAAACCTTGCATTAAACCTTTTTGATACATATTTTGTTGAAATGTCCTACTTCATCATACACAGTGTCATACAAAAGTAGCAAAAATATCTGCTCTACAAGCTCACAGCATATCGATCTTAACTATTTTTGAAAGTGGTTAAGTGTGTCCATCCATGCTGTGAGGTTTTATAGATAATAAACCTATTTTTAATAAGAGCTTGTGACAAAATAACAACATTAGATTAATTGGAACACAGGTTATCTTTTCCAGTTTTTGGACATACAAGGCTTCCACCAACAGCGACAATACAGGTATATTGTTATTTAGCTACACAGATGCTGTTCATACTGTTCAGTCCCTCGCATGTTGTGAGAGACTGAACCTTTGGCTTCATAGAATATTTTAACTGAACTTTATATCATTGTATTAGGCAACAGTCCCGACACATGGATTCTGTTTTGAAAGTGTTTAGTGTTATAGCAGATTACAGTCTAGCCATTCTGGTTTGTCTTGATGGTGTTAACTCATAGGCTACATAAATCTGGACTAGCCTGACACCAGAAATACAATAAAAAATAGAATGTATATTAATTCAGTTTATAGGTAGACTTTATGCTGTAATGAAAATGGTGACATTATCATAAATAGTGTTTTAAGAATATTGTGTTCTGATATACTGAAAACACTTTAAATCACTTAATAAATTGTATGTGCTTTTATTGCATTCTTTCTACATGAACTTACATGTGATTGGAGTGTATTAGTTATGAGTCATAAGGATGTATATATATATATTAATTTTTTTACTGTTTTATCTGTGTCAGTATGTTACAAATCATCTCTGACACCTCTGGCATCACCAGCATTAGTGTGTATTTATTTGTGCATGTATTTATGAGCATGCATACATGCAAGTGTATATATTATATGAATTATAATATGGAAAATTACCATACTATATATTACTCGTTTTAATAGTAAAAGTAAAATAAAGTAAAGTAAAAGTCCGGTATTCCAAATTGACTCTAGTAAACGTACAAAAGTATTGGCATCAAAATATACATAAAGGAAAACTAAACCAAAGTTCATGTTTTAGGTTGTTATTAGAGAAAGTAAAAGATCTGTGTTCATTTTTCTTTTCATTTGCTGCTTTCTTTCGTTTTAGAGATTTTTGCTATTTTCGCCATCATTTTTTGGTCAAAAAAAAAAAGCAGGTAAAATAGCTAAAACGAAATAAAGCAGCAAATGAAAAAAGAAAAAAAAACCTTTCACTTTCTCTAATAACAACCTAAACATGAACCTTGGTTGGAAAAAAATAATCACACCTGTGTGAACTGAGTGGTGCAACTCCCCCCCCCCCCCCCCCCTCTTTGGCTTTGTGATGCCTTGTGATCTTGGGTTAGGGATATTTTTTAATAGCCGCAGTATACTGTAGCCAATATAGGGCTGAAGTGATAATGTATGTTACAGTAATGATAATTGAAATCTACAATGTAACCACAATTTCTTTTTATCTATTTAATTTAAATAAATGCAGTGGAATAAAGGACAACATTTGCCTCTGAGAGGTAGTGGTGTAAGTAAAAGTATTTAAAATTGGAAATGCTCCAGTAAAGTAGAAAAAAAAGCACAGTCCTACTTGAGTACTTTATACTTTCCACCACTGTTATCAATATAATATGGAAATTGATGACATAATGTTCTCACACTCGCTGCCCTTTTCAAAATGTACTGAGATCATCTCATGACCCCCATTTGCGCAAACAAACAGCCCCTTGGAGCCACCACTTTCCAGTTGACACAAGCAAAAGTGAGTGAATGAAAGTTAACTATGCATGAACCCGAGTGTCCTTATTCTGGACATGGCATATAATAGGCAAGCATTTGTCAAAGATAGGCGAACATTTAGCTAAAAGAAAATCCACAAGCTTCTACAGTACAAGCTCACAAGTCACAAGAATTGTGATGCACTGTAAGCTTGTAGAGATCGGCTATTTTCAGAGAGCAGATTTATGAGGGGAAAAGGATAGGGGCATCCCTAGGGTTTATTAACACGCTGGGCTGAGGTTGACATAAAGACTAACGGAGTAGAGTAAAATCTTTGCATTGTAATATTGAGACGAAAGTAATGTGTGAAAACAAGCAAGAGCAAGAGCAAAATTCCCAAGGAGCTAAACTGAGAAAAAGAATCTCCTCTCGTTAAACAATAAACACCATTTATGGCTCCAATTCAATGTGATTAAGCTTAAACAAGCAATGCAGTGGTGTGGGCAAACACTGTGGAGAAGGCTTTAAACACAGTAATCTCTAGACACTGGAAAGTACCACATAAACCAAATTAAACTGCAAAAAGTGTTGAATTTGCAAGGTGCCGTGTTGCATGGAACAAGCTCTCTTTACCTCAGAGCAATTCAATATTCTCTCCTCTTACCAGAAAGCTGTGCCTCATTAGATGTGCAAATAAATGGTCAACCAATGAGACATGATGACATTTACAGACTGTTTGTGAAGAAGTGTCCATTCACAAATGCTCCGCACAGTGGCCTCAGTGACCTCGGTCCTCCATTGGAAATTGGTCCATTCTAAACAGCAAATAGAGTGATGAGTGTTATGTTGTTGTATGTTATGGAGTGTGTTGAAGGCTAATCAGATAATCAGGTCACAGATTGCTGTGCTTCGTATCAACTTACAATGAGTTAGGATGGGCCAAATGTAATGGACAAATTTCCCCAAGGGGATATAACATACAACAATATAACATAACTACAATTAGGAAGGGACAACATTATGATGCAGGTCTATGTGCATCACATTAGAGTAATGGAAGAAACATAAGAACCATGTTTATATGGTCCACACTGTCACTCTGCACTCTGTCGCCTGTGGGCTGTGACATCGGCACTGACAGTGATAAACAACAGAGTGCACCTGCTGCTAGACATGCTTGAGAGTAAAGGACAAAAGCCAATCCCAATATGTCAATGTGAATGAGCCAGAACAGAGCGTATGGAGGGAACAGTGATTAAGGTCTCAGAGTGACGTAAGTGCATGTGTTATTGCCCTGAAAGTGATGAAGTAAATGCTGAGACGTAATTCAGGGTGCGATGGAAACCAAATAAGGTCAAGAAACATGAGACCTCTGTTTTCATTTTGTTTACCGGAATGAACCGTAGTATGTAGATTGACCTAGGCTCTACCATTAAACACCAGTTCTCAGAAAACAGCCTTTAATTTGTTGACTTGGATTGGCTTTAAGTTTGTATTTGACTCCAGCTGTGATTACTGTATAGGTGTGAACAGGCGTATAGTTAGACACAGCAATTGACCCATGTTTTCAGGCCTTATTGTGAATTTATTTTCTTACTTTTCTTCCTGAGCACTATTACCAGGGGAAGGAGTAGGGGAGGCAGTAGAGACTGAACATGAGACTGAACATTCAGTGGCTTGAGGAGGTGGACCAATCCCCTCATTTGACCCATCTCGGGAATCATTTCATTAGTTGATTTGACCCCCCAATCCAGCCCATTGATGCAGAGTGCCCCTTTTTTACTGGTCTTTGGTATTATCATAGTTCTTTGTCGATGCTAACACAATTTCTAACCTCAAGCCAATTTTGAGTACTCACTGTCAGTATAGGTCACTGAGGGAGGAGAGGGGGAAAACATGCAACACAAGTCTTCAGCCACAATCAAACAAGGGATGTTGACCCAGTGATCTGATCAGCAGTGCATATCCTTACCACTAACTCATGTATTCCCATTTGTCTGTCACTGTATGGGGAAAAGCATCCATCCCTCCAATAACCTGGTTAAATGGGTTCCTTTTTCTTTCTTATAATTCTTATCGCACGATTTTGTAACCCATTCTTTTCACCTAGTGTCAATTATCTAATAAAATCCTGGGCTATACACTCCCTCTGCCAACCTGGGGAGAGCAACGGACTGACCTCATGCTTCCTTCAATGCATGAGGAGTCTAAGCCGCTTCTTTTCACCAGACAGGGGGAGTTTCCCAGGTAGGACGTAGTGTGTGGAACACGTTATTCCAACCAGTTCCTTTCCCCTCCATCAGGCTTCCCATTCCTTTTTGAACGCGGCATACCTCAGAGGTTCAGTGATCTACTGCTCCACCACTTGAGTAAATCCAAGGCCCTATAATGTTGTTGTGGTGGTGTTTTGTGGGAGGATTATTGGTTTACTGTATTCTGCCCTGTTTTGATGCAACCCATATTATTCCAAGCCATATACATTCACTCTGATAGGCATGTGGTCATGAGAACTGCTCCGGAATAGCTAGAATTAGTCAACCTTATATATGACTCTTTTCAATTTCAAACAAATATACAGTAAACACAGTCTACTGTATATATACCATTAAGACGCCTGAGGGCGAGAAGCAACCTCGGCCTAAGGTCGCGTGCACGCATCTGCCTCGTTGACGGCAGACTGCTGGGCGAGCACTGGCGCTTTCGCATGGGTGGTCAGATCAACATGGAATGAATTCTGGCCATATAAGGAGCATGTCTTGAGTGTACAGGGTTTGATGAGGTCAGGTCAACATATGAATGTCAGAACAGGTGAGATCCATACAGTATATAGAGATCTAAGGGTGGGTGCAGGGACATTCTCTTGAGTGTACAGGGTTTGATGAGGGCCCATGCAGGTAGGGCCGGGCGTTAATTTTCGGGCCTGTTGAGAACTCTAGTTTTCGCCGGCTGCCGGGCGCGGCTGCACTAATATCTTTGGTGCAGGCCAGTCTAGAGTTTGAAATTTGAATGGACAGGTATAAGTCAAAAGGGAGACATCGGAGAGGAAGGATGGATGGGGAAGGATCAATATATTGAATGTCAGAACAGGTTCTGACATATATCCATATATGGAGATCTAAGGGTTTGAGGTCAGATGTAGAGTTGCTATGGCCAATATTGATGACATCAGGGATCTCCATATATAGGCCTGCGACAGCAGGTCGCATTTACTATGACATCAGGATCTCCACATCTCCATCCCTGATGATGTCACATGATGTCACGAGACCTGGGCACCATGGTGCCCGACCAACACACGGGTAATGCACGATTCCATAGTTAACTGCAACCTTCGGTCGCAATTATTTGAAATTCAAGTGGCATTATATACCAACTTGTTCCCACAAGAAAAGCAATGAATTAAAAACTTTCTTCTGGTATATCAAACAGTAGTGCATTTCTAGGTAAAGCCAGTAGGAAATAGCCAAATGAGATCGCCCACAGTTTAGCCAATCTCAGAATATTTTAATCTGTTATTGCTGTTGTTTTACAAAACTAATATTTCATATTTTATTCATTCATTTGACTCATTTTCATTTTACAGTTTTAAACTTTAGACTAAATTTCACTGTTATAAAGTTCACTGTTATAAATGTGAAACCAAAAACTAAACTGAAATTTTACATAACTTACTCATACATATACCTGTAAGTGCGCGCACTTATGTACGAGTAGAAATACATTCAAATAGCATTTTCCAATTTTGCCATTTATTTTGAGAAGAATTAATTGAGGGAGAGTCAAAACACCTTTTCTTGCAAAGTGTTAAACCAGAGCTGAGAGATGAAGGAAGGGAGGAAGGGGTAGCATTTTGATGAGACTCCAGGGTATGGAGGACTTTACTGCCAAGAAGTATGTCATCTGTCCAGAGTTGTGAAAGCCCAAGATGGACAGGTATGGGCTATCCATTACAAATTAAAGCATAAAAGCATCTGGTGTGCGTGCATGCACTTATGTATGAGTGTCAGATTTATACTGTGAAACCATTTCCCATAATCTAGGTCATATAATTGCGGAAGGGAAGTCAGAGTGTTCAGTGTTCAGTCATTCTTAATAAAAAACCTCCATAAATCTCCAACTCTATGTACTGTAGATCTCAGACCTCCTAAGACGCTACTTTTAACCCATTCTGACCTGAGATCAGATTCTATAAAAATGTCTTCTACATCCTGACAGTTTTCTAGAAAAAGCTATGTTTCTATGTCAGTCATTCTTCGATTTTTCAAAAATAGCAGACCTACAAGCTTGTAGCGCGCCACTCGGTGGCGCGCTATGAGCTTGTAGATATGCTATTTTTCTATAGCTAAAGCATGACATGATGCTAACACCAAAATGGGTGCCCACCCAAAATGGGTTAAAACCTGAGACCAGATTCTACAAAAGACTACAAAAATGATGACCGTTTTCTGAATATATATATATATGTTTCTATATGTCAGTGGTTCTCAAACAATTTCATGTTTGGCCACCACACGAACGCCATCTAAAAAGGTTTTGTTCCAGAGACCCCCCCCCCCCCTCCCAAAAGCTAAAATATGAGTTAAAAAACGTTCGCTGTGAAGGAATATATATATATATATTCAAAGATTTGCACACCTTTTTTTACGATAAAAAAGCAGATCTACAAGCTACGTACTGTAGCGCGAGACTCGGTGCCGCGCTATGAGCTTGTAGATCTGCTCTTTTCCCCTCCAATATCTAAAGTGTAAGAGAATGGTTAAAAGCTAAGGCGACACAGGTGCGGTCCAGGTCTTAATGGGTTAAACAATTTTCAAAATGTACCATTAGCAGTAGCCTATACTATAACTATGTTCTATCAATACCATGTATGCAAATAGACACGCTCCCTGAGCCGTTAATGGCACTTGCCTCGATTGCCATTATAATCTCTACATCAGGATCAGGCAGATGAGCAATGTAGTGCTGTAGTAAACAGATTCCCAGTGTTGATTCAGGTCTGAGGAGAGGCACAGCAACTGAAAGTCATGTGTCCAAGGATACTGGAAATGATAAAACATTTCCCAACCTACACCACTCTACTGGCCAACTCTGGTGCCCCTTCACTGATTTGTTTTGGAGAAGAGTTTTATAGCTGCCTGTAATAAAAAATTGTATTATCCATACCGATTACCTATCACATTATCTACTTCGGTGTTGCACATCATTAAACACAAAAGCAGGTTAATAGGTTGCTTAACTCACTGAAGTATTGCGACAAATGATATGATAGTACTTCAGTCAGTTTGCACTGTCATTTGTCTTGCGAAGTTGCGACCCAGTGGCCTTGTATGCAACACATTGCGGTATACACACATAGACTAAACACATTAAGGCATACAAGGCACACTGAGTCAGTGCAACAGCTGTGCAGCGCACCGGAAATGCTATTCTAGAACCGTGTTGATAACACAAATGAGGGTGACCCCAATACACTCAATAATAGTTCAATAAGTAGAAATGGTATAGTCCAATGCTACTGCTTCATTGGATCCTGTATAGACAAATCCACAGAGATGCCCTGGGCGCGGGCATGACTAAGATGTACCATTCATTTTACAATTCACAATTTAGGCATTTAGCAGACGCTCTTAATCCATAGCGATTTACAGTAAGCAAGAACAAAACATGGTAATACATAAAATACATACAAAAATAGTCATCAAGAATCATACGTAAGCTAAGAACCTGACAGTGGAATATCTATATAATGAAACTATGCGTATACACTATAGAGTGCTATATCTACATCAAATGCTATCTAAATTACATAAGTTGAGCCTTTGCATATATACGCCTGTAAGGTTGTCGAGGCATTAACTGATTAGCTACACCTGGCCTTTAGGGCACGAATCCATGGAGCAGTGCCTTGTAGGCCAGGTAGCTAATCAGTTAATGGTACACCTCAGTAATGGTGGCACCCAGGACACCCCTCCGTGGATTTGTCCATAACAAGATCAGTGCTCTCTGAAAATGGGAACTCATCATAAGAAGAAATTATGTGGGCTATAAGATGTATTTGTTTTTTGGGTAGCTATGTTCTTAACCACTTAAACCTGTTGACCGAGGTCTATACTATATCAGCATTCTTAGTGAATGTTCGGCTATACAGTATGACATGCCCGAAACATGGACGCTAGCTAGGGTTCATGTGGGTTAATTACTGGACTATCTTGTCAGGTATGATTCTGAGCCTGTGAATCAAGCGTGGGAATCATTACTGTCCACTGGAAAACCTACTGTATATTGGAGAAACATGATCTAGTGGCCGGGTCACTTTGACAAGCAAAATAAACACAAACGACAGGTCCTAAATCATCTGACATGGTTTCAGACTTCATGTGAGGCCACAAGCTAGGAACTAATGAGAACATTTAGCTTCTCTGCATATAATGATGAAAATGGCTTACAAGCAAGCACCAACAGTTTGCATGCTATTTAACGTGTGTGTGTGTGTGTGTGTGTGTGTGTGTGTGTGTGTGTGTGTGTGTGTGTGTGTGTGTGTGTGTGTGTGTGTGTGTGTGTGTGCGCGCATGCGTGTGTGCGTGGGTGCAAGTCTTTACATTATGAGACTGTATTGTATACTGTATTTGACCATTTTGACATTTTAAGACACCCCCTCTCCATCTGCGGTTGCGTCCTGTGGCGATGCTCTCGTTCAGTTCCTCATCCTTTTGCAGAGCCAATGAGACACCAGCCTTGTTTCCACTGCGCAGACCAGGGCCCCTAATTGGCAGTGGCATGGATCAACATGAATGTGAGTGCTTTACCAGGGGACTGGGAATAGAGAACAAGGAATATTACTCACACACACTATATCAGATGTCGCCTCTAAGTGTTCTTGCGGCGAGCAAAGTAAACCAAAGACGTCAGGATGTAAGGCACTGCAGAAGTGGAGCGAAGTCTTCTTTTTCATTTTTCTTTTCTGTAAGATTATTATTTTTTATCTTGGCCATTTTATTCTTTGTATTATTAGATAGCAGAATGTATGGGAAACAGAGGATGCAGTCTGATTCGAACTCGGGTCCTTAACCTCATGAATCCATCCCTGCATGTCATAATAATAAAACATTTGAACTGAAAATAGGCAAACATTTGACGAACATTTTACCCAGGACGTAAAAAGTGACATTATTTGGGGGTCATGACTCAGACTCTGTATTAGCTTGTCTTACACCTTGATCGAATTACTGCATGTATGCAGCCAATACACAACGACTATTGCGCAGCAAAATGGAAACTGTGCACAGAACACCACTCCACCAGTGCAGGTCGGGAAAAGAAATAAAAATAGACAAGGCATCCCCCAATAGTGCGGGGACATTCAGACCCAAATAATCCCCCCTCCGGCGCCTATGACACACTGCACGCACGCACGCGCACACACACGCACACGTGCACACACACGCGCGCACACACACACACACACACACACACACACACACACACACACACACACACACACACACACACACACACACACACACACACACACACACACACACGGGTAGGATCTTTCCAGATATTTGCTCCTGCGACATAAACTGTGGAACAGCCTTGCTGAGAAAATGATGTGTGATCCTCTCAAGTCTATAATCTTCGTTGTTGAACACTGACCCACCCCAATTAAAAAAAAAAGATGTGGATTAATCAATCAATCAATCCAATATTTCAAATTCAGCTGTCACATTCATCATTGCTCCTGTCCTGTTCATAGACAACACTGGTTTCAGTTCTGTATACTAGTGTCATACACATGTGGAGACACGAGTATGCTCTCATCATATTCACTGCTATCCCCAGGGCTTGGCTGTACTATATAAAAAGGTACTTATCATCCCATCCTTGAGGTATGAAATAAAAACAAACATCACAAAAGAATCAACCACGATATTTAAAGAAAGATGAAGAGGACGATGAATTGACACATTGAAACAATTAATAATAGCTTAATTGAACTAGCTGATTGAAATGTCAATTCATCAGCTGTTTACTTAATCAACCATACCACCGTCACTGGATTATTGTATGTTTATCTCATACCGCAAGGACTTTTTCCGGTGATCCCATTGGACGTGTGTTTGACTGTACCCTGTATTGATTACATTTGTTTGACTGTACCCTGTACTACTACTGATTACATTTCTGACAATAAAGTACTCAATCAATCATTTCATTTTGCTCCACAAATAGCACATTTACTCTTTGTTACCAAAATGTTGTGCTTTGTGACACCCTCAGTGGGCTATGATATGGCCTACCTTATAATTTTGGTGTTATGGATATGAATATGACTCACAGGCTTTATCAAGTCACTCCTTCAGCCCCACAAATACAAATAACGCAGAAATTCCCTAAAAATATTCTTCAAGTAGACACATTAAAGGTCAAATATGTTCCGTTTGTCTGGTTATGAAACACAAACGTGACTGTTTTCGCCATGACAACCTCTGTAGGTAAACACAGTCACCCAATCCAAAGAGCCACTAATGGGCCTTTAGGTTGACTCAATTCATTCACTGAACAGAATGGAAGATAATGTAAGAGAGAGAGAGTAAGAGAGAGAGAGAGACAGAGAGAGAGAGAGAGAGAGAGAGAGAGAGAGAGAGAGAGAGAGAGACAGAGAGTGCATGCGTGCGTTACTGTGTAAATGTGTCAGTGGGTGTTTGTGAAAAGTGAGAGACAGACAGATATAGACAGACAGAGACAGAGAAAGAGAATTTTTAGGTTTGGGTTACATTGGACTGTCATGTGTCTTACTTAGCAAGCGAGACCCTTGAAGTAACTATATCTAACACATCCTGTTTGACACTGAGGACTTTGACTTCAGCCCTGAAAAATAATAAAAACATGCAGACCATTCGAGTGCTGCAGTATTTTATTTGGGTAGTCTCTCCTGAAGTGCTCAGGTATTATTCTCTCTGTAACTATATCTAAATTGGTTTAATTAAAAGTGGGAAAACTCAGACAATTGCTAAAAGGGTAGAAGTAGCTTATGACATTACATAGCCTATTGCTTTTTTAATTCAATACCACAGATTGTAAAACCTTCATCAAAAGCTAAAATGTCTCAGGAGCTCTGGTATTTCATTGATGATGACACTAACATTTCAGAGTGCTGCATTCTTCCCATTTGCACTGATTGGAGCATGAACTTTGCATCAGGAGCTCACACATCCTGCTGTGACTATCTCCCCTTCATTTCCTTCTTTACATCCTGCGTGAACTGTGAGATTCTCAAATGTGTTTATTTTGAGGGTCTTTTCACTTTTCAGTGTCCTCTCTGTCGAGGAACGTTATGCTGTGATAAGGTTCTTCTGGACTGAATAAAAATAAACATTTAGAGCCTTGGGAAAGCAATTAAAAATGTAGGTTATGGCCTGGCCTGCTGGGAGCAAAAGTCAGCGTCACATCCGGTATTCTCATTCAGATTTCTAGCATCCATGTTTTTCTGAAAATAAGAGACTAACGCCTCATTTTCACTGAACTCTGTGTGTGATGTGTGATGATGCCCGTAAATTGAACATAGACAATCTTCCCTCTAGTGTAGCTTATAAGGCAAGGAATTGCATTAATTTGACAGATTTTCCAAAAGTATAATTTTGAATTAAAGTTTAAGAACCCTTTAATACCAATTTGGCCAAATTGTCAAATATTAGCCTACATACGAAAGAGGAGAGAAAATATCGGATTACAACGCTTGCGCAAGTAATTATAACCACATCCAAGGGTCTATTAAACCCTTAGAGTAATGTTAACTCCATAGACAAAACAGAAAAACTTACAAAAAATCACTGCACTCCATCATTAATACCGAAAATAACTGGAAACAGAAAATACAGTAGTATTAAGCCCCGTCAGTGGCAGATGTTGATGTGCCTTTCGACCTAACAAGCTAATCTATTTTGATCCTTTGAATCTGTGTTCAAACAAACCACAGTCAGATATTCTGCGTTCAGAAGTTCAGTATCTGGTCCCCTATGGATATGCAGTGTGCACAGTGCACATGCTATCTAACTGGCCTCCTCCCTGTCACAGCAAAACAAATCTTGAAGCGTTTGAAAGCATCAAATGACTGCAGTAACTTTTGTAGCTTGTTGGAATAAACATTGTGAAAGACTTGAAAGAGCTCTTGCCAGCCATCTTTTACACATCATTCAGAGAAGTATCTGTCAGGAAGCTTAGTTATTCCCATAACCCGCAGGCTGCAGCTGAACTATCTCCTCGGAAAGGAAGGTCACAGGCCACTATGTTCTAACGACTTAGTCTCAAAAAGGAATTCCTTCCTTGCCTGTTGAAATTCCATCACATCATGAAGTGAATATATTAAATCTAGTTTCTTATTAAAATGTGATGGGGGAAACAGATGTCAACCAAGCAACCTACACGTTGATATTTTTTGTAAGCACTTTATGGTAGTATAAATGTTAAACAATTGTTTTGTTTGTTTGTGCATAGAAATGTATTGACATTATCAAACACAATGGGGTCCTTTTAGATTCCCCCCAAAATATAGCCTCGATACCCAGGCTTCTAAATAGCAATCAATTGCCTCCCTCTGCTGGATGCAATGAGTAAAGCACAGTACATGTGTTTCTCTGAATACACACGGCTTGCCTGAGATATATGAAAATTGTGCTTGTTGTCAACAAGCACAATGGTAAAGAGTATAAATGTTGCATACAGTACAGTACAGGATTTATTTCCATTTGACTACGATGATGAAGCCACCTCCAGCCAAGAAGAGATTCGTCCAGTCCATGCTACAATTCGGCGCCGCCGCCGCCGGCTAAAACACACCCTAACTAACTAGTCCTTAATATCTACGGAAAACCCTCCAATAAGCCCTTATCCAACACAAATTAACAATTTTTTCTCAAGCCGCACAATTTCACTGGAGCGGAGCGCTTATATGCACGAAGACAGCACATGATACAGGCCTACGCATGTCCCGTCCCAAACACTGAGGAGGTAAAGTAAACTTGTTTATAATGTGGCAAGAAAAATATATTCCAATTACTTTTCGGTGCGCACTCACCATGAATCCAAGCAGGCTGGGGGTGGGGGGGGGGGGCGTTATAGGAACCTGACGCCTCTGCTTGTTGACCAACAAGTGATACGGCTGCGGCAGTCTTGTGTGAGTGGCTATGCTGATATGTTAATTTGATTTTAGTTACCACTACTGAGTCACTTTTGCAAACATGAATATGACACAAGATTGCAGCATGAAGCTACATTATGAAAAGGCATCAGAGACATATGTTTGGGTAATTTACCTTCAATCATTCCTGTCATCATGAAGAAAAGTATAGAGATATGAATCTGTGCCGACCATCCATCGCACGAGAGAGGCCGTTTATTAACACCATGTTCTTAAAACAACAAACAAAACATTAACTTGGGACATTCATAGTTACAGCCACAATAATACATGACTTTCACAATGAGATTCACAAACAAAATACAATACTGACCACTTGCTAGCCCCTCTCGGAACCCTCCATAAAGCTTTTCTGAAAATTTTATGAGTTTTATGTAGGGTCCCTGTTCATAACTATATTTTCGTATGGGAATTCTGGAACGCGATGATAAACATGCTCTCTGAGATCGAATCTGCGGCGTTAGACGGCCTTTTTTTGTTTGCGTTATTCTGAATTCGGGAACTTTAAGTACCTATACATTCCGCTGCGAATATCTCCTGTGGCGCGGAAGCCGTTAAGTATTTTTAATCTTTGTTTGACCGATTTGGTCGCTTTATTTCTTCTTGTTTGTTTACCATTTATTGTACCGCCTCCCGGTGTGCGGTTGGCTTGTGCGGCTACGTCCCTGCCTCTGATCTGCTCTGTCATAGCTATAGCGCCACTAGCTAGCGCTAGCCAGATAGGCGGTACAATGAGGTGTCAATAAACAAGGAAGGAAGAGAAGAATCAAAGCGACCAAATCGGTCAAACAAAGATTAAAAATACTTAACGGCTTCCGCGCCACAGGAGATATTCGCAGCGGCATGTATGGGTACTTATACTTCACATATTCAGAAACCCTCACACGAAAAAATGTCGTCAAAGAGCGCAGACAGGCCGTAAACACGTTGTTTATGTTTTATGGATGGCTGCGTACCAGGTGGCAGTATACAGCTGCAACAGGACCCAATGCTCTGTGTCGTCAAAAAGTCAGAAACTTCAGTAGCATTTGGGTTCTGCTTGGAGGGCTAACCACTTGCCTGCTTGCACATTGTTTTCTCTTCTTTTCTCTATTTTACTTTACTTAATTTCGTGTACTTAACTTAACTTTCTTCTGCTTTACATTTTATAGTTCACTTTACTTCTCCTAATTTACTTTACTTCTTCTTGTCTACTTTGCTTTCTTCCTCTGCACCAGAGCTCTCTCACAGTGAGTGCACTCTCCTTCAATGTAATGAGACTTCTGCCCTCTCTCACTCACAGGTGAAACCAACAAGCGTAATTACCTAGCCTGGGCACCATTTCATTTCGGTATATGATCCGGGCTGGAGCTGGATGATGTGCTTACGTCATGTAGTAGGCAATGGTTTGCCTACAACAAACAGGAAGAACAGGCGGCGACAACTTCCTTTTCCCTCTCAATAAAAGCTCTCGCTTACGAGAGCTTTTATTGAGAGGGAAAAGGAAGTTGCCGCCGCCTGTTCATCCTGTCTGGCGACTACAAAACAATACTACAACATGACGTAACCACATCATCCGGCCCCAGCCCGGATCATACGGACTTTTGAAACAGAGACCTCGCATCACCAGGCTTTCCACCGCCTCGGAGGAAAGCCTGGTGATGCGAGGTTAGTAATTACCAGAAGCACAGATGCAACAAAAACACATAATTGAGAACCCTTAACACATAGAACACACTTAGCGCCCCCAAAAGGACAAATACAGAAAAATGAAAACCTTGACATGGCTGCAGTAACAATATGAACTAGATAAAGTGCCAATCGGCACAGGTCTCCACCAGGATTCTTCCTCAGCCTAGTGGGAATATGTGTGCACAGTTTCATCGCAATCGGACGCTGCGTTGAGGAGTTGTGGCCATTTGCTACTCCTGAAAACTGTAGGAGCCAATCGTGGCCAATCAGGATGGAATATGAGAAATCAAACAAAGCTGTCTTGATCACATGACTATGGAGATCATGTGTAGCGATTTGCGTGAAATGTGGATAAATCTGAAGGAGTAATAATAGAAAATGTGTTTTACATATGTGGGCCTCCTGGTGGCGCTATAAAGAGCAGATGTGAAAAATTCCAGACAAAGGTTTTTCCTTGGCCTCTAGGGAGTTGGCATACAAAGTTATCCACAGATCCGTGCAGTTAGAGGTAAAACACTTTTGGGCCAGTTATAGCGCCACCTTGAGGCTGAGTTGAAATTGTTCATGTGGCATTTCGTCCTGGGCCTAGTGGGAATGTGGGTGCACAATTTCAGGGAAATCACGCGATGTGTTCATGATTTGCAGCATTTTGTTTCAAACTGAGCACTCCTGTGAACTTTGGAAGCCAATCTTAGCCAATCAGGATGGAGTCTGAGAAATGTGAAAGACCGGTTTCGTTGAATGGCTGTAGAGAGACTGTGTACCAATTTGCGTGATGTTTGGACAAAATCTGTAGGTGTACTGTGCAAAAACTTGTTTTGCACAAAGCGGCCTCCTGGTGGGGCTATAACAGGCCGTTGTGGAAAGTTTGGGGCAGAGGTTCATCGTTGGCATCCAGGGAGTGTGTGTGCAAAATTTGGCATCGACCGGGTTAACGGTGGCCGAGATTAGCTCCTCACGGACGGACGGACGGACACACGGACACACGGACGGACGGACACACGGACGGACGCTGTGCAAAACATACTCTCCCCCTAGGCCTTCGGCCTGGTGGAGACAATGAATACAGTTTATGTATTCTGAGATAGGACAAAATGTATGTCCCAGTGTTTGGCGTACGTAGACTGTGTTAAGTTCTATTACTTACTGCACTACTATGAGGCAGTCGTGGAAGAATGACTCCTCGGTATCAGATAGCCTTCCCCTAGTGTAAGTAAAAGATAGATGTCATGTAAAGAGAGCAGTGCAGTAGTAGGCCTTACTGTAGCCTCGTTCATGTCATATTCTCATAATTTTAAAGTGACAATAATGCCTGTAATAAGGTACATAGCCTTTTCTGGCATGCCGTGACACTCAGAGTTATCTCCGGTGGTCGGGTGACAACAAGTTGTCATGTTTAATGATGAGGTCATAGTATCCGCTGTTGCCATGGGTGGGGGATAAGCAATTAAGCAGAGACCCCAGGCCAGGCACCTGCTCAGCTGTGACACAACCGTCTGTGAGCTGCTCTGCCCCGGCCCGACCTGGTTCCCTCACCGTAAACTTCAACCCGCTCGCAGGTCACTGCCGTGCTGCCCCAACAACAGGTCACTTTAATCAAGTTTCACCGGAACCCACAAGAACAGGTTACGGTTACAACTTAAGGTAGTAAATAAATTAAAGATGCCCACGAAAAAGAAAAAAAACTCTCAGAGGGCAGTGGAGGAAACCAAAGATGTGGATGACGAGGACTTGGAGGATCAGGAACCCAAGCACAAAGGTAAGCAGGTCAGTGAGACTGAGGATGCTGTCAGGCTGAAGAGGAAGAAGACAAAGAAGAAGGTAAAGAAGAAGTCCACTAGTGAGGAGGAAGGGTACAACTCTGACACATCGGGAACTGATGTGAGGAGCAGCAAGAAAAAAGGGGGAGAAAGGGTCAAGGGAAAAGTCAAGAAAAAGAAGAAATCCGCAGAGGACGAGGAGGAGGATGAGTTGAGCAATAAATCTACCAGGAGCACAGATGACGAGAAGGACAACAATGATGTTCCCAGGAAAAAGAAGAGAGCAGGGAAGCTCCCTGATGTGATCGAGACCACCGGGGAGGGAACGAGGAAGAAAAATAATTCAGGCAAAGACAGCCAGAAGGACGACATGGGAAAGAAGAAGAAAAAGAAGTCGGGGGGTAGTGATGGGGACAGCGACGAGGACACCAAGGGCAAGAAGGACAAGAAGAAGAAGAAGACGATGATCGAAAACTATATGGAGATCTATGAGAACGAGCTGCGAAACTATGAAGAAAGAGCAGAGAACTACGAGGACGACTACCATAAGAAGAAAGGTAAAGGAGTGTTTTTCAGTTTTTCACTGAGACCCGCGCCAATTTCCACTGGTTGGTTCAGTTCTTTTTGGTTTTTTTGAGTTCCAAAATTGGTGGGAAAAACTAGACCTATATTAAATTGTTTAGGCTCAATACAAGTGAATTAATACATGATAACCCTTCCACAGTAGTAGCTTTTTCATATTTTCGATTATTTTGCATATTTTCTACATAATGCCTCATTTGCATATTAAAAAATGTAAAATTTGTAATACAATAAATCATTGTCTTCGTGTAAGTACTCAATTGGGGAAGTTTCATGCTGATAACAATCTGGTATGGTTTTGCCCACTCAATTCATAATTAACGTTCCAATTTTGGAGCTCTGGCTCGTGGACTAGAACCAAAAAGAACTGAACCGGTTCCCATTGGGAACCAACCGGTGGAAAAGGGGCCACGCCGCCACAGTGAATGGATATAGAAAGCAGACAGGTATTACCGTATGCCATCATAGCCAGTGGTGGACCCCCCATAAAGATTTGACAGCTTATGAAACAAAATCAACTTGAAGTATTTTATTTCAAAAGCCAATTCTGATTGATTGCAATTACGTCATCGAGCTGTCTGGTTCCTGGATGAATGAGCATCTTGTTTAAAATGAACTGTCTTGGTAACACTACACACCATGTAGTGTAGTATCCACACACCACTATGATGGTATTATCTCCGGCTTACAGCTACATTACACCTGTCATGACACTAATCTTTACCGTACAAAGAGGTTTTCACGTCACTCAAGGTAAGGGTTTAGACTAGTGACCTGAAGTCACCTACTCTAGCTTTGTTATATGCAGGATGACTTCATGTAAAGCTACGGTAGGTATGCAATGAAAACCCAGTGCAGTCATTGAGTATCCATGGTTAATTTACAGTGCAGTATGTCACTGACCCAGATCAGACCTCAGCAGATACACCCAGCATAATCTCAAACGTTTACTTGACCCCTCTCTCTATCTCAGTGTAATAGCAATCTGTTCTAAAACACACAATCTCTATCTCTTTTTGATCCTGTTAGTGTATGAAGTGGTGACCATCACTGGAGATGAAAGAGGGGCAGGCACCGATGCCAATGTGTTTGTCACTCTGTTTGGAGAATCTGGCATCACACCCAAGTTGCACCTGGCTAGCAAGTGAGTTCCTTCAAAGTTGATCCGAAGTGTGATGTTAGGTCCGCAATGTGATAACAGGAAAAAAGTTTATTAAGCAAGTTTCTTGATATTGAGCAAATAAAATGAACCTTTTTGGTACCATTTCAAATGTGTGCAGTACGTAGAGTTTTAAAGAAAGATAAAATTACATTCTGTTAATATTATAAATTATGATTTAGTATTGAAACCATTTATTTTCTCTCCCTTTCAACAGCACAGAGAAGAGGTATAGCTTCATATTCTCGCTTTAGTGAGTAGGTGGTAGTGGTAAGAAGGTGGATTCCCAGAAGACAGCTTCTGCTTTTGGATTTTGGAGTTGCATCATCAGATGTCTGCCCAAAATACAGCACAGAAAAGCCATTATTTTGGACATGCAATTTGACTACATATGGAGACACATTGCATATTTCTTTCAATTCACCCCTTTCTTTCATAAATCCAATTATATGGAATTATAAGACATTATAATACTTTATAGTGTTTTAAAATAGAGCTAATTCTGCAGTTTGGCTTTTCTTGTACTGCCTTCCCATGCATTGCACTCATACACTAACTCAATTACATTTTCCCATCTCAGAAATCGAACTGCATTTGAGAAGGCAAAAACGGACGTCTTCAGGTTAAAAACCCACAATGTTGGACCTATTAAAAAGATAAGGTAATGCATGTGACTACCATGGCATGTTTAAGACAACTGAATGCTAAATGCTGGAAATCAAATAAGTGTTAATGTTATAAGAGAATGGGCATTCTCATTAAGGATCAATATATTATGCATTTCTTAAACCTATATTTGAACAGTGCAACAAGTTAAACAACCGTTCTGCCCATGGGAGCTGTGAATGCTCTCCTCTCCTTTACATCCTGTACACACTAATGACTGCCATTGAATTTTGACGATTTTTACTGTACAGTTATAGAGAACTGTTAATGAATTTTTATTTGCTGGTATGCTTCTCTCAAAGAGAAACAGAAAAACAAAACCCTGTTCTAAGCATAATGGGCAAACAATCTCCCAGTAAAGTAGTTTTGTGATATCAGGAGTTCCAGTCTTCCAGTCCAACCAAACTCACCCAACCTCCATATAAACAAATTCAAACATACTTAGTTACAGTATAGTCATTAATCATTTTATATTTAATAGTGGAATGGATTCCAGAGCTCTCTAAATATAGACCTTTATAATGTAGCCTACATTTATAGGCCAATATTGTACCGATAGTCAATACAGAATGTACAACTAGCAACTTGATCCTCCACCTGTGAAGTCATTAGACATGATTCTCCTGCTTCTTCAGGAGAACTTTTCAAATTTTAAGTCATTTCCATACTTAAGAAAGAAATAAACTGATGTTGTCTAGATATGGACTACTAGTATGTAAATTCTAACTATAGGTTAATTGTTATTGAGCATAATATTGTATAGTCAAAAACAGGTTAGTGAAAGTAAAATATTTTTCCAGATATACTGCTGTGCTGTCTACTTCGTCATTTCTATCTCTATTTGCTTCCTACAGAATTGAGCATGACAACACAGGAATGAACGCCAGTTGGTTCCTGGATAGGGTGGTTGTGACAGATGTGATCAGGCCACATCTGAGATTCTACTTTGGCTGTAACAACTGGCTTAGTAAAGTGGAGGGAGATGGCCTTTTTGTTAGAGACCTGCTGGGGTCCAATGACCCCATGGACATGCCCAAATGTATGAGTATTAAACTGTATATGTCCATAGTAGTTTAATTCATCGTGCTGCTGCATTTTAAACATGATTACATAATTATGGTGCATCACTGCCTGAATTTTGTTTTGGTTTCAAGTTCTTGCTTTTAATGATTTTTTTTTAATTCTATAAGCATTTATATTAATTTGTATTCTTAATTCTAGATAACAAATATGTTGTTAGTGTATTCACCGCTGACGTGAAAGGCAGTGGAACAGATGCAGATGTCTTCCTCAACATTTTTGGGGAGTTTGGGGATACAGGTAAAGACTGTAGTTATTTTGTGGAACTTGATCTACCCGCCTCCACAATGGAACTTGCAGTATATATGCATTTATTTCCATCTGTATTATAAAAGCCAGGCAAGTTAGGCTCCTAAAATTCTAAATTTGCTTTGCTTTTAAAGGGGAAAGGCGACTTGAAAGTGAAAAAGACAACTTTGAAGGTGGTTCGGAAGACAAGTTCACTCTTGAAGCTCCAAACCTGGGGAAAATCAGGAAGATCACCATCGGCCATAATAACAAAGGCTCATCCGCAGGATGGTTTGTGGACAGAGTAAGAATGAACCATGTTTTTATTTTCTCCTGTCCTATTTCATACTTTGTCATACTGCTCATACAGAGGTATCACATGTCATAGTTAGCAGATCTACAAGTGCTCACAACTGCGACACACAATGTGATCCTTTCTTCTTGCAAAGTTAGAATACTGAAATAGAAGCCACTGCCACTGTCACTCTGACTGGTAGGCACTATAGGCAGGTTTCTGAAATGTCTGCATCCCTCAGAGACACAGTGGTCTTTAAATAAGTTATTATGTTGCTGTACTTAAGACATGTGATACAGTCCCTCCCTGCTACTCCAACACATACAGTACAGTACAAGCTGCAGGACCAATGAGATCACTCAAATGGCCACACACACACACACACACACACACACACACACACACACACACACACACACACACACACACACAATGCATGGCGTCATCCTATACACTGTAAAGAGAAACCCTGCTCCATTAACGGATTAGCTTTCCTGCAGTAGATCCATCAATGATAACCATGATTATCTATATTTATATGAAAGGAGTCCAAACAAAGTCATCTAGAGTCTAAACTAATCTACTGTATATAAGAGTGTATGTGTTGTATAGTTTGTACAAATGATACAGTGAATGTAAATGTACTCCGAGCATTTTGTAATGTACAGTATATGGCTCCTGAATCAGTAGGAACCAAGACTTAGTGTTGTATTTTGCGTGTCTCAAGTACCAGGTCTTATCACTTAACTTAAGACCTGTGTGGTCAATGCTCTTTGGCCACACAGAATAGCCAAATGGCATTGATCACGTCTCCAGGTCTTAAGTTAAGTAATAAGACCTGGTACTTAAGACACGCAAAATACAGCCCAGTATCTACAATCTACATGTTCTGAATCTAGGAGTTGGCACTACTTCCGCATTCTATTTCTGGGCACACCCAAAAACAATAAATTCCATGTCATCGTCTTCCATGTTTTGGATGATCGTACTGTATATTGAATATTTTATGAATATTCTCTGTTTACAGTGGAGGTTTATGGGAGTGTCTGAAATCTCTCTCTACCTTATAAGGTTATAAGCTTAGGTATGGGGTTTGGTGTTGTTATGCCAAAATGCCCAGTCAACACAAGCCACCTGTTGCATCCACTATTGTACTGTGTATAACTTGGCAAAACAATTGTCGTGAATATAACCACCTCAAAGTACTGGGTCACTGTTATATTGGTACACAACATTTATAGCATTACTGAGCCAGGTTGTTGATTAAGGACATATTATGTTATGTTATAGTTACTAGTCCTTACCCGTTGTGAGATATTTGCCCCCCCCCCCTTGTGGCCGTGAAGTGTACTGCGCCCGGGTGCGTTTGTAATTGACTAATAAATTAATTAATAATCATTAATGTGTCAAATCGAAAAAAGGGCTTCGTTACGCCCTCCATATGCATATGGTCAATGCCTGTGTGAAAAGTGGGAGTGAGGAGGCAGTAAGGAGTTACGGCACTGTTTCTGACAGACACACACACACGGACAGACATTCGGTTAATTATAGTATGATATTAGTGGAGTCGGTAACAGGTACGTTCGCCCCTAAACCGTCTCGCCCCTAAATCTTTCCGTCGACCGCTCTGTGCCGCGGTTCTTGTATTGTTTATTTTGTTTTACTGAGAATAAGGTTAGAAATAAGTTTAGGTTACTTAGGCATAGTTTTACTGGGGTTAAGTTTAGGCATAGGGTTAGGTTTAGGCATAGTTTTACTGAGGTTAAGTTTCTGGTTTAAGGACTTGAGTGTTTTGTACCATACTATTTTAATTGTATGTATAAGTACAGAACAAAGAATGTTTGCTTTCGCCATCTTTGTTGAAGAAGAGTCTGGGCAATTATGATTTAGTCTTACTAGAAACACTAAAAGTTCAAAGTTAAAAGGTTATAATTTACTTAGGTTATACTTTAGGAATACTAGGCCGTACAGTTCCGCCAGCTGTACGCCCGGGGGGAGTTGGTAAAGGGGCGACTCGTTTGGTATTCGTGGAGTCATGTAAGGCGAAAGTGCAACATTAATTTTATTTAGGGATGTCCCGATTACGTTTTATTCCCAATCCGATTCCGATCATTTGATTTTGAGTATCTGCCGATAACGATTGCAACCGATCCGATAATTATATATTTTATAGAACACGTTTATGCCATATCACAATAGTACAATATCCCAAATCACATACACTATCCAGTCTATTATCATGATATGGATATAATATTGACACTAGGGATGTCCCGATTTTTTTGGCTCCCGATCCGATTCCGGTCATTTGAAAATGACGTGATCAGCCCCGATTTCCGATCACCCGATCCGATCGGGACAACCTTACTTTTATTACACCCTGTCTGCTGCAAATGCAAAACAAACTTGAGCTTGAACGTAATACAAACCTCTAGGTTGCCTTCCTTGTTTATTATAATTATAATACTTTCCTTTTCAATGCAGGCGACAGTGGATGATATGGGGAACAAGGTTGTGTATGAGTTTCCCATCGGTCGGTGGTTTGCTCTTGATGAGGACGATGGGAAGATCCAGAGGGACATCCTAGTGGGAGGGACGGAGCCCACAGGTTATTTGATCATTATGAATGCATACATATGAGTGTAAATGGAACACAGGAAAAAAAGTTATATAGTACTAATAACCGTATACTGTATACTATTCAGGAACTGGTGCACCAATGTTCCCTGTTCCCTCAAATTTTTCATCGGTCTGAGCAAACACTCCAACCTTCTGAGCGAGCGCAACTTGAACTGCTGCTGAGCAACATGAGTGCACTAACTTGAGTACATTACGCTCATGTCAAGTAATGGCTTATTCAAATCTAATTACAGAATAAGTAATAATAGTTGCATTACTTTTAATAAACTGTAGGCTACTAGTAGCCGCAATTTGCAACACTAGATGTCATGTAATGTAATGGGATGAATCTAGACTCGAGTTGCAATACCCTCCATTGACAGCCCATTGGTCCAAATTGCATTTCCGATCTGCTTGTATTAAACAACATTCAATTCACTAACATTGCAGCTGTAGGGCAATCTGCAAAGTGTCATAAAACTCCACCGTATCTCGCCGCAAAGCTATGGTGCTATGGTTCCACTGTTCCAAACATTGGATTCCGGCTTACCAGTTGCTATTACAGGATTAATTCTTAGGTCAGTGTTTTGACCTGACAGATTTTCATGCTCATCTCCTCTGGGAGTATGGGTGATGAGGCAGAGAGGCGCTGCTGCTGGCAGACTCTCTGATTGTCTGTCTGACATGTAACTGTACCCATCAGGCATTGTGTACCGGGTTCAGGTCATCACAGGGGACATCCGAGGTGCTGGGACGAACTCAAACATACACATTGTGATGCATGGCTCCAAGGGTACGAAGAACAGTGGCAAGGTAATGAGAAGCGGTGTGTAGGATGAAAGGCTGTAAAAGCACTTTTTGCTGGATAAATGATAAAAAACCATGGGTTGTGGCTTAATGGCTTTATGAAAAACAAAGAAGGTCTGGTCAACACGTTCAGCCATTGAAGCATAAGTCCATGCTTCCATGCTTCACGCTTCCATTAATGCTTTAATTCATGGGCATGTGTATGCACACAATGAGTAACAAAGTTTCCTTGGCAGAACTTGGATTGTGTTCAAATGATCAGTTTTTTATTTCTGACTCAGGTGTTTTTGGAGGGTGGTAAGTTTGAGCGTGGTCTGACAGACATCTTCAACGTTGAGCTCGCTGCCCTCCTCAGCCCTCTCAGCAGAGTCACTATCGGACATGACAACGATGGGGTCAGTGCTGGGTGGTATTGTGATAAGGTACAGTGCATGGCCACACACACACACACACACACACACACACACACACACACACACACACACACACACACACACACACACACACACACACTCACACACAGATATAATTCCACTCAAGTTTATATGTAAAGCCTAGAATCACATGTTACTCTCGCTCAAAGGGTTTTAAAACTAACCTGAAACACTACTGTAAGTCTTTTTGTTGTGGGTTTTTTTAGGTGGTGGTGTACTGTCCCTTCACAGGGATTGAGCAAACCTTCCCTTGCAATAAGTGGCTGGATGAGCGAGAAGGAGATTGCCTGATAGAGCGGGAGATCTACGAGATGGTTTCACTCAGACAGAGAAGACAGAAGAGTAAGTCACATGTTATTGGCTGTGATACACCATGGTAAGAGTGAGAGTGTAAATATTGTGGGTGTTTTTGAGTAAAGTTGTCATACAGTTATATGACAACTTTAGTTACTAGTTACTTTGTAGATTTGGATGTACATGTAGATTCTCATCTCATCTCATCTCTCTCAAAACATAGGCTACATTACCCACTTCAGCCCTATATACAATACATTTCGGCTATTTTCAAAAGATTTGTATACATTTTGAACTTGTGAAATGGGACATTCTGCGCAATTACTTTTACATTTGGTACTTTAATATATTTTGATGCAAAGTTTTGTACTTTTAATCAAGTAAATTTTGGTTATTGGACTTTTACTTGTAACAGAGTATTTCTACAATGCAGTATTGATAGGCTACTTTATTACCTAAAAATGTGAGTACTTCTTCCAACAGTGCTGAAAACTGAATTCCCTCTGTGGGACTAATATGGTAATGAAATGTATTTGGTTCTTGTCAGGGCACCCCTGGTCCCTGTGGATCTGGACGTCAGACCTGTCCAGTGCTGGGACAGATGCAGACATCTCCTTTCAGCTCTATGGAGAGAAGGGCAAGTCAGATATGATTAGGCTGGACAACAAGACAGACAATTTTGAACAGGGCATGGTGGATAAGTTCATGGTAAGTGTCCCATGCCTTCATATGCAGATACCTCACATGCATGTATGCTAGTAATGAATACTAGTAGAATCAGAGTTTTATTTTGCTGTGGTCTGATAGGTTGAGCTGCCTGAAATGGGGAAGTTACTTAAATTTCGCATCTGGCATGAGAAGAGAAGTCCGTTCGCAGGCTGGCATCTCAGTAAGGTGAGCAGATATGTAATTACTACAGTAGCTTGTTGATGTGCCTGTATACTGTATACATAGTTCTATTATCATTTCTATTTATTGTGAAATTATATTAATCTGTAAGAGCACATTTCGATCTAAAAGATGAAATGAAACCTGAAGCGGTGTCCCCCAGGGATCTACTGTATACTTTTTTCCCATTACATCAAATCCCTTTGTTGAAAATAGTGTAACGCATAGTGAGGTTGTAGATCTGTTATTTGTGTCTATTTTTGCCAAATGTTCGCCTATTATGCCATGCCCAGAATATGGAGACTACTCAAACATTGATGCCACAAACCCTGATGCCTATAACAAGTAAACAAGCTTTTCTCCGGTTCTCTCTTCCTCTGCCCAGGCTACTCTAATGAAGACATTAACAAAGGAGAAGTACAAGTTCCCATGTGAGCGCTGGCTGGACGTCAGTGAGGATGACAATGAAGTGGTGAGAGAACTCCCTGCCGTTGGAGATCTGATCGCAGAGCCACTTATCGGTATGTTCATATGTGCTGTTCTATTATACCTTTAGTGTTACTTGAACTCTGAAAGCATACAAATGGATAAAAAAATTGTTGCGGTGTGAATTCACCTATATGCAACCAAAATCAAAAGTCTTGTCCTATATAGAGAACAACAGTGAAAGTCTGAACATGACAGAGGATGTGAATGTGTTTGGCAGTGACCAAGTACAGAGTGACTATATGCACGGGCATGGTTGGTGGCAGTGGCACAGACGCGACGGTTTACATCAATGTGTTTGGAGACCTGGGTGACACCGGGGATCGGATGATGATCAACTGCAAAAATAACATCAACAAGTTTGAGAAAGGCAACGTGCGTACAACCATGTTATAACCTATTGTAACATTGTCATCATGTCATATTTCAAAACAAATATTCGTGGCATAAACAGTCCAATTATCATATCTAATAATGTAGTTTATCTGCTCAAATAGTATGGCAGATGTCAGTGTGCCAATGGGCACACGGTATTCTAATGATATGTTCCTTATACTCTGTCTCTTACAGTTTGATGAGTTTTTAGTGGAGGCAGTGACCATCGGACAGGTGCGCAGGGTGAGGATAGGACATGATGGCCGGGGTGGTGGCTGTGGTTGGTTCCTGGATAAAGTGCTCGTCAGAGAGGAGGGACAGCCTGAGGCCCATGCTCTGGAGTTCCTCTGTAATAGGTGGGTTGTACAAGAGGCTCATATAAAGGAGTTATGTTTGTTTGTTTGTTTGTTTGTTTGTTTGTTTGTTTGTTTTTACTGTTCGTAGGTTATCTCCACAAGACTGGGGTGTGTGGCTGTGGCCCTGTCGTCTCATGAAAGGGAATGCAACTTTCAAACAGATTCACTTTGACTGTTAGAGGGATATGTCCCAGATTGGTATTTTATCATGTAGGAAACCTTGTGGAATGTTTGGTCAGACTCACCATGGGACAGAGAAGAAGTGAACCTTTTAACTGATTGTCCAAAGGCATGTCTGTTGAGTGGTGAGCTTGGCTTCTTTTGAGCGGATCCATGTAATATCATGAAACTGCATAGGCTATAGTGTTGCATATAGCAGAGGTATGCACTCTAGCACTGAATGCAGTCTTCCTAGTCAACAGTTGTTAGTTAGACTGTGAGATAACAATGTTTTTCGTGTTATATTGTCCTAGATGGCTTGACCGCGGTGAGGATGATGGACAGATTGTTAGGGAGTTAGTGCCACAAGTAGAAGGGCAACGTCTCTTCAGTAAGTGCTTTTTACTTTCTTTCTTTCTTCTTCTATTATTCCTTCTTTTTTGTGGGAAAGGGGGTTATTTACAACCCCAAATTGTGGGTGTAATTTGTGTGTAACACCGGGGCTCCACCGGGCGCGGGCAGTGGAGCCACCCTTCATTGATTAAAAAGGGAACATTCCCTGACGGTGACGGAGACGCAACGCTGACGCACCCGGTGGAGCCCCGGTGTTAGGTTTGATGAAGATACAAATGCCCACAGTATGTGTATCTGTGTCTGTGTGTATATCTGTGTGTATATCTGTCTGTATACTTTGTGTGTGTGTGTGTGTGTGTGTGTGTGTGTGTGTGTGTGTGTGTGTGTTAGATACCGATTATATAATTGCGGTGAAGACAGGTGATGTCCCTGGGGCCAGTTCAGACTCCAGGGTGTTTGTCAAGCTTTACGGGGAGAAAGGTGACACCACTAAGAATATGCTAGTGGTCTCAGACAACGACCTAGGGAACTACTTCGAAACCGGACGGATTGACATCTTCGTCATGGAAACCTTTGACATTGGACAGGTGGGACATAATTGAGACAAACTAGTCTGTCAGCCACTTCACCCCTGTATACTTTGTCGTACAACAAATAACGAAAATAGCTGATCTACTGTACAAGCTAATAATATTGAATAATATTGACTTTTTGCCTATAATGATCAGGTTGAAAGTGGTTAAACCCTTCTACACTCTATACAGTGAGTGTCTCCAAGTATGTTGAATATTCTGCGTAATTTGCTTGTTATTACAGATCAACCGTCTCCTGATCGGCCATATGAATGAAGGTATGCGTGCTGGATGGTTTTTGGACAGTGTTCAGGTCATAGTGCCTCAACATGGGAAACAGTACATGTTCCCTAGTCACCGCTGGCTCGACGTAAAAGAGGCTGATGGCAAGACAGAGGTGGAGCTTTACCCCAGTGAGGTCCTGGACGCTGAACAATGTAGGCGACAGAAACACATACATGTACATACTCCCTCTTGCAGTCATAGGAATAGACACATAATCAGGTTACACAGAGCAGAGGACATTTTCCTAACCACTTGAACCCCAGCATGCCTATTCTGGGGGGAACATTCGCCAAGAATAGCAGATCTACAAGCTGACAACGTGACACAACACATTGTGAACTTGTAGATCAGCTATCGTTGGCAATGTTATGCTGTATTCCAAGTACAGTTGTAAGACAGTTTACATTTCCCAAAAGGAAATGCATGAAGTTTATTCAGTCTCACCGATATTCCCACCAGTAAGAAAAATGAATTACCAGAGGGGGATATCAAAAACAGAGGTGGCCCGGACGGTTAGCTCAACCATCTGGGCACCTAGGCTGCTGAGCCAGCCTGACGGCGTGCCACGGGTTCGACTCCCGATCCCGATGGCCATTGCGGCGTGTCTTCCCCAATCTCTCTCTCCATTTCCTGTCAATCTACTTTCAACCTATCAATGAAAGGCAGAAAAAGCAAAAAAGAAAATCTAAAAGAAGAGATAAGAGGCATGAACTCCCCCCATCCCCCCCTGCAAAGAGAACCATACCTTTACGTACACACATGCATGGCAGAAATATAAACTGCAAATGTTATGCACAACACACAACGCACGTATCCATGTGCTTTTTGCATACTCTTATTTTTCAGTTATTAATTATGAAGTCACGGTGGTAACTGGAGATGTGACATTCGCTGGCACCAATGCCAATGCGTTCATCCAGATCTATGGAGAAAATGGTAAGACGGAGGTACTGACCCTTGCAACCAGATCCAACAACTTTGAGAGGAACACCACAGACATATTCAAGGTATTTCCAATTGTGCCTCATATTTGTTTTTGTGTATGCATTTTTGTTATGTATTTAGTTATCAAATAACTAGATATCGTGATGATAATATTGTATTATGACTAATACTGCACATATATATATATATTTTGGATGGATGGATGGATAGAACAACATGTTTCAATGCATTGCATTTTTTGCTATTTCTGAACATTTGAAAGTATAAAATAGGGCTTCAGTGATTGAAAACAGGAAACACCACTTACCTATATCACGATATCTAGGTGATATCTCATATCAGAATATGGATATAATATTGATACATTGCCCAGCCAATAGCAACCTTGCCATGGTACTGTATAAGTCATCCATCCCTCTCTCCATCCGTTGCGCAGATAGCAGGCAAAGACGTCGGGAAGGTGTTCAAGATTCGCATCGGTCACGACAACAAAGGCATCGGGCCCGGCTGGTTCCTGGAGAAGGTGGAGCTCAGGCGTACCATCATGGCCATGAGGCCCAAGGCCAAGATAAAGGACAAGGACGACAAGAAGAAGAAGAAGAAAAAGAAGAAGGACGAGGACAGCGACGAGGAAGGGGACGGAGAGGAGGAGATGACGGAGGTGGTGCAGACCAACTTGTTCCCCTGCTCCCGCTGGCTGGCCCACGGAGAGGACGACGGGGAGCTGGTGGTGGAGCTGCTGCCTGACGACTCAGAGGAACTGGAAGGTAAGGAGGACGGGGAGCTGGTGGTGGAGCTGCTGCCTGACGACTCAGAGGAACTGGAAGGTAAGGAGGACGGGGAGCTGGTGGTGGAGCTGCTGCCTGACGACTCAGAGGAACTGGAAGGTAAGGAGGACGGGGAGCTGGTGGTGGAGCTGCTGCCTGACGACTCAGAGGAACTGGAAGGTAAGGAGGACGGGGAGCTGGTGGTGGAGCTGCTGCCTGACGACTCAGAGGAACTGGAAGGTAAGGAGGACGGGGAGCTGGTGGTGGAGCTGCTGCCTGACGACTCAGAGGAACTGGAAGGTAGGTGTTCCCCTGCTCCCGCTGGCTGGCCCATGGAGAGGAGGACGGGGAGCTAATGTCTTATATTAATGGTTTAAAATAATTATTAATTTAATTATAATTATTTTATGTACATCAAATATGTTAATAGCGTATTTGACGGTCTGAGACGTTGTAAACAATCTTCAGGAAATGGACAAAATAACCCATGTTCCACTTGATCCAATGTTGTTATTATTTAGTCTCTTGTTAATACTTTTCATTGGTAAAATAACCCACAGACGGACTCTCCGGTAACCACTTTCATCCTGGAATCCCTATTTTGGGCATGTCATTTTTGCCAAATCAGCAAAAAAATATCTACAAGCTCACAATGCATTGCGAGGTTGTGTAGATGCAAGCTGTCTGAAAAGGGATAAAAAACAGCCTTACGCAGAGAGGCAATTGACATTTAAAAATCACACCCGTGACTGAGGGGCGCTCTTATCATCATACTTCATCTCATTCTGGCCTATCACAATTTGCGTCCTCACTTTTGTCTTCAATGTTTGTGTTTACACAAACCTGGAAAGCTGGGCATAGGAGGGGCTAGCACTGCTCAAAAAGCCCAGGTTCCAATTTTTCAAACATAAAAAATGTGCTTCACACACAAAAGTGTGTTGTTGCATTTCACACAGGACATTTTGGAATAATATAGATTAGTGGAAGAGACCCCAATTGAACGTTTTGGATACACACTGAGCATTACATGATATTTACATATTTTCTGCACATCATACGTGTGTACAAGTAGCTAATGTTGTTTGAGGAAGTGCAGCACAGACAGTATGCATACTATGTGGTTTGATTTGACACAGTTTCCTTACTGCCTGGCTGGCCTACATATGACAGGTCAAAAAGGATGTCAGTAATTCCTCCCCTCTATTGTCTGACAGTGAACACCTATGAAGTGACCGTCATCACTGGAACCATGACGGGCGCTGGGACTGATGCCAAGGCCTTCATTAATATTTATGGAGAAAACGGGGACACCGGAGAGCGCTATCTCAAGAAATCCAACAACCTCAACAAGTTTGAGAGTGGACAGGTACGATAGGTGAAACAGAGGCGAGAACAATGGTGTTAATCGGCTAGATTAAACAAACAGTTTTCATTGAATAAGAATTAAGCTTACTAACATCAATACAAGATGGTACATGGAAAACAACATAAGAAAGAATAATAATAATTTGATATAAAATGTTATGATGATAATATCACATAAAGTAGCCACGTTTTTTCTTTCTTTTTTTTCTACTTCTTTCTTTTTTTTCTATAAGGAACAATATTTCTGTATAAGTTTAGAAGCTGACTTCTTGGCCAGGACCTCATTCTTTTATATATTAGTCAGTACAATTTCCCACATAACAATGACAGAAATGTGAGCCTTTGTTGCCACTGTGTTTGTCCTTGCTGAAAAGGGTATCCCATTGGAGATGAGCAGTTAGTCAAAGACACTAACACTTCCACGCAACATGAGCCCTCCAGCAGGCTGTAGATGGGAGTGTGCTCTGGTATGATTACATGCAGGCTAGCCAGCTGTGATGCCGAGAAGGCCCTCCCAGAGTCACTCAACCTGTCCTGCTTTTACTCATCACTTGATTAATTCAAGCCAGTGAATTATTTATATAAACATTACACATGGCTCTGTAGGATCACGAAACTCGTGTCAACAGACAATTGGTTTGATTTCTTCAGATCAACTGTAACAGGAGTCTAGTCACTGTTGTGAAGTGGACTTGTGCTTACAGAGCAGCCATTCATATTGACATCAATGAGTGAAGTCAGCCATGGACAAAAATACACGCTAGTTGTTGAAATATTTAAATATTTAAAAAAAGGAGGAACGTGATGAATCTACAATAGTTTTTTTCCCCAGTTATAAAACTGAAATGTACAGTATTTAGGCTTTTAGTGGGGAAACAAAGAAACAACACAAATATTGTATTAATGACAAGGATCACCAGATCCTGGTGTTGTGATTGTTTATGGTCTTCCTCGGGCAGCATTAGCCGTTATTGTAGCCACCGTCTCTGCTTTGTACATTTGTAAATGATGTGTGAACAATTAAGTAAAGCTTCCCAAACATAGAATCCACTGATACTTGTCTTATATTGGATAATGATTTTATTTCCCAGGAGGATAATTTCTCCATAACAGCTGTTGAACTGGGCCCTCTGAAAAAGCTACGTATTCGCCATGACAACACCAACAACTACTCAGCCTGGTACTTGGACCGCGTGGAAATAGTGGACACGAAGGATGACACCACGTAAGTTTAACTACTTTCAACAATCTGCCACCCCTATTTTAGGGCTCATGCTTAGAACGTCTGCTAAATGCCTGAATCCCAATGTAATTACACAACATAATAACATAAATGTCTGGCTGATCACCTTCTGTTCTTGGGTCTGTAGTTACTACTTCCCATGTAACCGCTGGCTGGCGATCGATGAGGATGACGGACAGGTAGCGAGAGAGCTGGTGCCTGTGGACGAAGCTTTTATGAAGAAAGATGATGATGATGAGGGGGCCACCGCCCTGGGCCTCGAGCAGAAAGGTAACACCCCCCTTCCATCTTTTTTTGTATGGAGATCTTATGGATGAAAAATTAACCCTGTTCAAAGGAGGGGATGAAGTAGAGACTGCGGTCAACTAATGTATAAACAAACCAGATTCTGCATACAGTGTAACATTGTAACATTACAAAGTCTGGCACCAATTTGTTTTGTTCTTCTTGTGTTGCATCTTACAGCCATGTCCACCACATACACTCTGAAAATAAAAACTGGGGAAAAGAAGAACGCTGGAACTGATGCCAATGTCTTTGCCATCCTCTTTGGTGAAAATGACGACACAGGTAACGCTGCGGTGTCGGTAGTCAAATTCCTAGTCCTATTGTTATGACAGGTATGACTCAAATCTAACTGCTCCTCCTTCTCTCAGGGATAATCATGCTGAAAACGTGCAAGTCCCATAAAAATAAGTTTGAACAGGGAATGGTTGACGAGTTCACTGTTGAGGCAGTGGATCTGGGAGACCTTGAAAAGATACGCATTGGCCACGACAATTCTGGTGAGCTTCAGAGTGAAATTATGGTGTAAAATGGCAACTTCTGTAGATCATAGCTTACAGCATAATGTAATAAAAATATGCTTATTTTACATAATGTTTATGTATTGATCAAAATTATGTATTTTCAGTAATGACTCATGAGCGGTGAATTGTATGAAACAGACATAACATATAACAAGCATCCTACTACCAAGCAGTGGTGTGAAGTAACTACAGTAGTACATGTAGTCAAGTACTGTACTTAAGTACAATTTTCAGGTATTTTTACTTTCCGCCCTGCTCCGTGGTACTTGGGAATTCTTTTCACTTTTCAAAATATAATTTTTTGAACTTGTGAAATGGCACAATGACTACTTTTACTTTTGTTACTTGTATAATAGTATAGTATATAGTAGCCTATTGTGATGCTGATACCTTTGTACATTTACTCACGTACATTTTTAATACGGAACTTCTACTAGTAATATCTACATTGCAGTATTGATACGTTTACTTAAGTAAAACACGTGAGGATTCTTTCCACCACTGCTACCAGGGCCCTCAAGTGGATGGTTCTTGGACTGGGTGGAGATTGACGCCGTATCACAAGGACTGCGACTACGCTTCCCGTGTGGCCGTTGGCTGGACAAAGGAGAGGACGACGGCTTCATAGTGAGAGACCTCTACCCTGCTGAGCTGCAGACAGAACTCTACATGCCATGTGAGTGAGCATGTATGTATGATATCATACGTGCATCATATATTTAACATGCAATCGTGACATTTCTTTTGTCTTTTCAGTTGTGCCTTATGAGATAAAGGTATACACCAGTGATGAGTTTTGCGCTGGGACGGATGCTGATGTCTTCATAGTTCTGTACGGCCGTAAGGGCGTCTGCACACAGCAGAAATCCCTGTGTGTGAACGAGCGAGAGAGAAGGCTGTACTTTGAGAGGGGGGCTGAGGATATGTTCATTGTGGAGGTGGGTGAGTGCATGTATCTGCATGAACTTTAAACTTGCTAAATAACTTGTCGGGTGGAAACCTATTGATTGATTGAGTGATTGATTGATTGATTGATTGATTGATTAACTGACTGACTGATTGATTGATTGATTGATTGATTAATTCATTCATTCATTCATTGCTAAATTCTATTTATGCAATTTAACCCTTCCCCAGTTGGAGGATGTTGGCGAAGTCATAGAAAAAATCAGGATAGGACACGACAATAGAGGCACCAATCCTGGATGGCACCTCGACCGAGTGGAGATCAGACGGCTGCTAAGAAAAGGAAAGGTACTAAAAGTCTGAAACCCCATTGGTTATTCTTTAATGCTGATTTATGCACATTTTATGGGACTTGCACTTTTTCAGCATTGTGGAGGTGGGAGATACAGGACCAGTTAGATTTGAGTTATTTAAACATTGCATGCAGCACATACCATGTCATAACAATTATAGGACTAGGCATTTGACCGCAGAGTTACCTGTGTTGTCATTTTCACCAAAGAGGATGGCAAAGATGGCATCAGTTCTATAACAAACTCCCCATTCCAGTTTCAATCAATGCAGATTCAATCCCAATTTTCTGTCGTAATCCGAAGACTCACCTTTTCATATACTCCTACTTAGCCTTGACGACTATGCAGTCTTATGCAAAGGTTAAAATGTCATTTAGACAGATGCTTAATTTGTTTACCTGGCATCCTATAGTATCTATAGTTTCAATGTACACTTATAGTTTTGATATTATATTGTTTAGACTAATGCTAGGTTTCCAGATTACTGAGGTACTACACTGTCTCTCTGCATTTGATGTATATGTTACTGTTCACCATTCTTAATGTAAGTCACTCTGGATTTATGCTAAATGCATAAATTGTAAAACATATACAATATGATGGTGAGATAGATGCTGTAGGCAGAGAAGAAGGGCAGCAGTGAAACCCAATATGAGGACTCGTATCTGTTTTTTGGTCTAGGGTTCGGAGACAACCATTTTCCCATGTGAAACCTGGCTAGCCAAGTCGGAGGAAGACGGGGAGACAGTGATGGAGCTGGTTCCCTCTGATATAATCACTGAAAAACTCGAAAAGAAAAAAGTAAAACGGACTGAGATCGAGGTAGAGGACGCCCTGGAAAGTAGGTCCCCCATGTGTGTCACATCAGAGATGGTAGCACAACAAGTTTTAAAGGATAAATAAAGTAGTAAATCTACAAGCCCACAGCGTGAGCTTTGTTGTGAGCTTGTATATCAGCTATTGTCGCTATTCATTGTGCAATGAAATAGGGCTTAAAGGTGTGAACATTTTACACTGACAGTTTCACTTGAGACACTAAGTATAACTCAGAAAGTAACTGCATGAAAACGGTGGAATTGTAAGAGATCAGTTTCATCATTGACTGACACGGTTTTCTTCCGTGATAGCTCACATATACCACGTTTCTGTGCGGACGGGCGATATGGGAGGAGCAGGCACTGATGCCAATGTCTTCCTCACCATCTACGGAGATCTGGGAGACACTGGACCACGCAAACTCAGAAAATCTGAGACCAACAGCAACAAGTTTGAAAAAGGAGAGGTACATGAGAAAGACACAATCATGACTTGGGCAGTGCATTTCTTCCCCAGCTGTCCCAGTTTTGAGGTGGCATCCTATCAAAGTACCTGAAAACTGACATGGCTGAGCTGTCGTTTTGTTGCAAAGAGTGTCAAGATTGTAGTTGAGATATCCTGCGTGTTTGGCTCCCAGGTGGACAAGTTCACGGTTGAGGCTGTGGACCTGGGCCAGGTGTATAAGATCCGCATTGTCCATGACAACTCTGGGTTGGGAGCGGACTGGTACCTTGACCAGGTAGAGGTGGCGGACGAGGATACAGAGGAGGTGTACATGTTCCTGTGTGAGCGATGGCTATCAAAGAAGAAAGAGGACAAACGCATAGATAGAACCTTCTTTGTCAAGGTTTGGTTTCGTTTTCAGAACAACAAATATTTATTTATTTTTATTTTATTTTTTTAATTAATAGATCATTAAAAGATTTCGGTTAGCTGCTGTCAACAGGCATACAGGTTTGTCTTGCTATGTCTAGCTTGTTTATCTTTTGTGTTGTGTTCAGGGTTATGAGGGAAGTGAGAGAAACACTGATCCAAACGCCAAGCGGATTGCCCAGGCCAAGTTGGGCTTGGATAGAAATGCCAACAAGAAAAAAAAGAAAAAGAAGGCAGCAGTTGTAGAGGAGGGTCCAAGTAAGGCAAACATTTATTCGTATTTTTCCCAGGAAAAATAATGTCTTTGCTGTTTTCTAGTGGTTTGGGGGTGACACATGGCTCAGGAGGTAGAGCATCCATTTTGCAATTGGAAGGTTCCTGGTTTTGTTCACCGTCTCCTCCTGGCTTTGTGTTGTAGTGTCCTTGAGCAAGACAATTAACCCCTAACTGCTCCTGATGAGCAGGCTGGTGCATGCATGGTTTTTTCCTCCATCAGTGTATGAATGTGTGTGTGAATGGGTGTATGAAATAATTGGATAAAGGCTCTATGCACCATTTACCATTTGGTAAAAAATAAAAAGACAGCAACATGTGACTTGAGTCAACAGCGACACGTGAAAAATTGACTACTCTTCTATTTCCACACAGTCATCCCTTATCACTTCACATTGTCCACGGTGAATGACCGTGATGCCGAAACTACGGCCAGGGTCTACGTTATCCTCATTGGACCCAACGACTCGGAGACGGAGCGCCTATGGATGGACCTGCCAGAGGGGAAGAAGTGTTTTGCTGCTGGCACGATGGAGAAGTTTATTAGTTACGGAAATGATGTGGGAGAGCTCAAAAGGGTGGAGGTGAGAATATGTGGAAAGTTGTCTCTTTTTAAAGCCACTACGCATTTATCAAATTAATTCTTGTTTTCCTTAATTCTTCTCTTTCTCTCTATCTGACCCTCAGCTCGGCCATAATGGTATCACCCCAGAGAGCTGCTGGTTGGTGGGAGAGCTGTCAGTTGCTGTGCCAACTAAAGGTATCAAGTATATCTTCAATGTTAATTGCTGGCTGGCTAAAGACAGAGGAGACGGCCTCACTTCCAGACTGTTCAATGTGCTGGACTCCAGCATGCTCAACATTATCCGCAAGGTGATTCACTCTGAAAAAGAAATAATAGAACCCAGCTTTGGATGATAGATTTAAAAATATTTTGATTTTGTTTGAAAAGACAAACACACGCACGCTCACAACAATATTATGTTCCTTTTAGGTTGTCTATGAGACCACAGTTGTCACAGGTGATACTCAATATGCAGGAACAGATACCAACATCTTCCTGACTGTATTTGGAGCCAACGGCAGCACAGAGGAGATGATGCTACAGAAGTGTGAAACCAGGTCAGTCTTCTCTCTTCACTTCAACTTGAATATGCATCAGTAATGAAGAGACCCTCTGCATAGTCAAATCTTAATTTAGCTGTTTGGCATTGGCAATTGGCACTAACCTTTCTGATACTTTCAATGCAAACTAGGTTTGAACGGGGCCAAGACGACGTGTTCAACCTGGAGGTAGATGACATTGCTCCTCTGAAGAAGATCAGACTCCGAATTGATGGCACGGGAAGTCGCCCGGACTGGTTCCTTGACACGGTTGGTCACAGAGACCAGGCCATAGCAGTGGGAGTGTAACAGAGACATACAGAACAATAAAAGCAAACAATAAATACATTCAAACAATTGCCAGTGTACTACACAACGAAAATAGCAAAAAGTCAATCTGTGTGAGAGTACTGTAAATGGAACATGCTACAACTTGCAAGGTCTATCTTTGGAATAACCAATGTTAATTGACTAGGTCTTTGGGTTCCACCTTGTTTACAATCCTGTGGACCATACTGATTTTAATGCGACACACTCTCCTCCACTCTGAGCACTTGAGGCTAATAAAATGAGCAGGGAGAATACGTGTTCTGGGGGGAAGTTTAAGGATCAACCTCACTCATTTATTTTGCAAGGGCTATAGCTTCCTATAGGGATGCTAGTGTACCTGGATGTGCAGGACAGGTGTAGTCAAACTTGCACTTAATAAGTGCCAATAAATAAATCATAATAAATCATTCATAATCATTATCATTATAATATAAGTTTTTACTTTTGATTAACCTGAGATAACCTTTAGTGCCATTCTCTCTCCAGATAGTTTGTGAGATATAAACCTGTGGCTGGTAGTCTCTCAACCAAGATGTGTTACTTCACAGTACATCACAGTGACAGTCACAATGTCTTCTGTAGATCACGATGCGGAACTTGACCACTGAGGAGGTATATGTGTTCACCTATGAAGAGTGGCTGTCGAAGACCAAAGGACCAAAGAGGACCACAGTCTGTGAGCTGGCAGCTGTTGTGGATGATGAGGAGATGGTGGAGAAAACCACCTACACCGTCGACATACAGACCAGTGACATTGGAAGTGGGTTCACACACTATACTGTCCTATACATACTGTGGTTCCTGGCCTATGAAAAAGCTTAACTCTCTTTTTGTGAGCTATAAATCTGTGGCCGGTAGTCTCTCGGCCAAGTATTACTTTACAGTACATGTCTAAGGCTCGTTAGAGCAACAGAAATAATCTATCATATGGAGCTGACTGTTTCAGCTCCATTGTTTGCTCCTGATGCCATGACGACACATTAGGATATACAACACACTCCATATTTGTCCGTAACTGCATTGGGAACTCCTTATATGGTTATGGCTGATAATACAAATACAAATGTTTTCTTGTAGGATTTCAATCTAAAGCTGTCCCTTTTGTAACGGTCTTGCTCTTATTTTGTTATGCTGTATTCCAGATGCTGGCACTGATGCCAACGTGTCCATGATATTTTTTGGAGAGTACGGGGACACAGGGACACTCCTACTGCATCAAAGCACTAACAGGAACAAGTTTGAACGTAAAGCGAAGGATGTGTTCAAATTCCCTGACATTATCAGTATTGGTGAGCTCTCCAAGGCCCGGGTGTGGCATGACAACAAAGGTGAGGAGGTGATGGCAAGGATGAGTTTTAGAAAAGCATACCAGCAAGAAAGTGCATCATTTTTTTCATGATTTACTGTACCAACACAAAATCATGACGATCAGTCATATTCAATACTGTCTGATCAGAATCAGATTATTTTATTCTTTTTTATTGCCATAGAAACTAGACTAAACTGAACTGTATACAGTAACATTCCACAATGCACTAAATAAATTGATTATTAGATGTGTATTTCTGTTAGGGTTCATTCACATCATTAGTTAAAGGGGTTGTATGTGATGCTTTCTGTTAGAATATGTGTCGAATAGCTTGATATTCTTTTTTTTTTTTCTTTTAAGATATTTTTTTGCGGCTTACGCCTTTTATTGATTTTTTAAGGGACAGATAGTAGGCTGACAGGAAACGGGAGAGAGATGGGGGGATGACATGCGGTAAAGGCCGTGTCGGGTTCGGGAGTCGAACCCGCGGCACACCGCGACTGGATCACCAGTCCGGTGCCCAGACCGTTACGCTACGGCCTGGGCCGAATAGCTTGATATTCTGATAGTTATATCATTATTATTGTGTTTTTTTAGAAAAAGGAGTCACTTTCTCTCCACCTCTTTAGTAAAAAGAAAATATATTTTCAGGTTGAGATAGTAATTTCATCTATATAAATCACGAGAGGACATACAGGATACAGGATAAAGGATAAAAGACAAAATTGGGATTGGATGTAGTATAATAGTAAAGGAGGATCTGTTGCCCATGCTGTAGGTCCTTGTCCAGGATGGCATCTTGAGTTCATTGATGTGAAGGATGAAGCCATGAGCCAGACCTTCAGGTTCCCATGTGACCGCTGGCTGGCAAGGGGTGAAGATGACGGGCAGATCATGAGAGAGCTGGCCTGTGCTAACAATGACAACGTGGACCTCAGTGATAAAACAAGTTAGTGTATGATTTACTAACTGTCCAACTGTCTGTATGACAGTATTATGTAGTATACTGTCTATATAATAATATACGATAATAATAATAATATATGATCACAGTATTTGTATATTTAACTATATGTTTGTTTTACTGAGTGTACATGTGCTCTATACAGTGAATAAAGTGGATTAGATTGGAATTAAATCCTGTTAAAAAACAATAGACACTATTTTTGAATGGTTTTGAACATTTCTGAAACACTTTTGGAAAGAAAAATGAGAGAATTTTCCAGAAATGTTTTGGAAACTTTATAACTTTGGGAATTTGTTTTATTTTAGATGCAACCAAGAAGGGTCACGGCCCTGTTTGGAAAACACAGTTTTAAATTATTGCTGTTGCCCAACCTATCTTTTTTATGTTTCAGAATATGAGATCGCTACAACAACTGCTACCACAGATGATGCTGACACCTCTGAAAATGCCTGGATCGTGTTGGAAGGAAAGAAAGCCCGTTCAAAGGAGTTTGTTATGGAGAATAAGAAAAAGAAGTTCCAAAGGTAGGAGCTCAAACTCAAAGAGACCCTTGCTTGCTTTATACAGTATGTGGCTTTGCAGAATCTTGTCTCTTCCACTTTGTTTTTCCACCCTTTTATCTTGTACTTTCTGTTCTACAAGCATTATTCTCAGACTCTCAGGAGTTACGTCATCATGATGTGCGAGTAAAACATCCTGGCAGAGCACCAGTGATTTTACCACCTATCTGTATGCAGAAACTGGATTTGACTTTAATTGATTTACTTAACTTTTTGTATCTTTACAGTGGTGCCACAGACACATTTGAATTTTCATCCAAGCACGTGGGGCAGATAGCTGGCATCTGCCTCGGCCACATAACTAAAGAGGGCAAGAAGGCGAAGGGGGAACATTTCTGGCATGTCATGGAGGTTGTGGTGACAGAAAAGGAGCTTGGAAACAAGTGAGTGAAAGAATATCATAAACATGGTTCCTGAAATAACAAAAACTAAAAGTATTGTTTTAACCACTTCAGCCATATGTACTTAATTGATTGACAAATAGCGAAGATTGGTAATTTGTAATATAATCAAATCATGCACGTATGTATGCATGCATGCATGCAAATCAAACCCTGATAGTAAACAGAATGCTGATCCTAAACACCATGTCTCTGCCCATCCCTGCTGTTTACTGTAGGTATTTCTTCCGCTGTGACGCTCGGATTCCTCTGGCATCTAAAAAGGACGAGTTTCAGACCTTCGAGTGTTACAAGTCCATAGAGAGCTTTGCGAGCAAAGTTCGCAACCTTGTTCCTGTCAAGTATGAGATCATTGTCATTACTGGGGACGTCAAAGGGGCAGGCACAGACGCCAACATTTTCATCACCCTTTTCGGTGTCAACGGGGACTCTGGCATACGACAAATGCAGCAAAAATTCCGGAACCTTTTCGAGCGGGGACACACGGACCGCTTTGTTCTGGAGATGCTGGATCTGGGCGAGCTGCTGAGAGTGAAGGTGGAGCATGACAACTCCGGACCCAGTGCAGGGTGGTATTTGGAGTGCGTTGAAGTGACCAACACAGCCAATTCAGTGACCACTATCTTCCAATGTGGGAAGTGGTTGGACACACGCAAGTCCGATGGGCAGATTCAGAGGGTGCTGTACCCCAGGTATTAGGTGATAGGAGAGAGGCTTACAGTACATAAAAGGACATTGGATCCAAGCCCAGTTCTGGACTTGGGCAGATGAGGACTTTGGGGATAATTCCTACTGGTTCTTATATGACATGTCAACTGTGGGAGATGTGTAAATGAACGCTCCGTACTGAACTGAACCAGATTACATTGTTTACATGGATCTTACCAGAAAGAAATGCCAGTATTCAAATGTACAGCATCTGTCAAACAGTTACCGCACCATTTTATACATTTGCTTCACACATTTGAAGTTTGTGGAAACATGGTTATTCATAATAAAACGGAGATGATAAAGCACGTATTTAGAACCATAATTGTATACGGCCAATTTATGTGATGTACAATATGCAAGTCAAATAAAACAAAGAGAGGGCATATTTATTTAGACTACCTGTTGTGTGCCGTTGCTACAGACTGCTTTTCTTAACACTTTTAGCGCTAGCATTTTTTTTTTATAAATTATGATATAATTCACGCCAGCATTTGTCCCTGTACAGCTCTTATTTTGAAAATAATGGACATGATGAGACTTCTATATATTACTCTATGCTTTCTGACAGTGAGGGGACAAAGGGCCGATTCATACTCCTATTTTAGAGCCGAATAAAAGTCGGTTCGGCGCTGTAGAGCCTACAATTTGACGTCATTTGAGGTTTGGGGGGGCGGGTACCGTCCTAAAGTCGGCTCTTCGGTGCTACTGAAAATTTCTGACGAGCCGAAATCATTTCGGCACTACAGCGCCGAAACAGCGCTAAAATAGGAGTATGAATCGACCCAAAGATGGTGTCTGCCCTTAAAACAGTTTTGGAATGGGTGTCCGGTGGCCTAGTGGTCCAGGTGCATGCCACATATAGGCTCTGGCCTGACAGCGTGTTGCGTGTTCAAGTCCCGCACATGACGACCCTTGCTGCATGTCTCTCCCCTCCTCTTTCCTATGTCAAGCTTCACTTGAAACTATCAATAAAGGCAGAAAAAACAAATCTTTAAAAAAAAACAGTTTTGGAATAGGATTTGGGTGTGAAGGAAAAACCCATATTGTTGGAAGTGTCAGATGGAAGAGGGTAACCTGCATGCTTTTTGGGCATGCCGGAAAATCAGTGATTTTTGGAATAGAATACACAATCATATCACGGTCAGACTCATTAGGGAAACGGAATTAGATTTTAGTCTCGGTTTATAAATTCTGGGGGATCCCTGCCTTCTTAAAGGTGAATACTTTGGCCGTGAGCACAAGTTATTTTGAGAACACTTTTAGGTGTGCCTAATCACGCACTGCATTTGACCTATTCACATCAACATACATTATCATACATCACATTCTGTGCTCAGCCAATCAGCTGAGCACATTCCGTGCTCATACATACAAACACACAAAGCTGTGCATACTGCATAGAAGCATAGTTGAACTGTGATTTTGTTGTGAAAATGTGTGACATATTCAAAAGTCTTAAAGGTTTCTACAAAAAGTATGCCAAAGCTAGGTAGGTTGGATGATTTTCACCATGGGATTAAAAATGTATGAATAAAGTTAAATATTTCGAACGAAGTTTCTAGGTGAAAGTAGGCCTATGAAGTGTAAAGTATGAAGTATAAATAAGCATGAAATCTAGTGTCTGTAGTTCTATCTCAAAATGCACACACAGACCCAACTTATGACTGAAACTGCACCTTTTGAATACTCAATTGCCAGGAAGAACAATGTCAAAGGAAAATTACATTTAGTATGGGACTACTTTTATTTGTATATTATGCATTAACAATTTGTAATACATTACAGATGATATAATCACTATTGTCAACAACAGAATGTGGAGGGGTGATGTCCATTTATTTTGACTTAATTGTTTTTTGTCTTTTTAGTGTGGTTGCCCGAATGGGCAACCAGACTCTTGTAACTGTGACACTTTATTATTTCACTGGAGTAGTCTTTATTTTGACGCTTTATACCTCCCACACTGTACGCTGTACGCACTTGCTTGTATTTTGTTAAGAGAAATGTTGTATAGTTTAATTGATATGAATTTATTAGTGAATTAAATTTCCCCATTGACATGAATGGGAAAAGGCAAAAATTCACATTCAAGTATTTGTTCCTCGGAGACTGTAATCACTATAGTTACAAAACTTTTAGGGATAATTTAACATTATCCCTAAAATTATTTAACCTTAAAATTTTATCGGTCGGCCTCATGGTGGCGCTATAACAGCCCACTTTACCTTTTGGCTTATAACTCTTGAACCATAGGTCGTAAAATAAAAAATATTTTTCCCTGGATTCCTTGGGTCATGACGCATCTCCCCATATAGGCCACGCCCATTTCCGCCATGATAGATTTTCCGCCATTTTGAATTTTGTCCAAAACACACTTTTTGCTTTTCCTCCTACAGATTTTGTCCAAATCTCACAGAAATCGGCACACGTGATCTCTGGACCCATCCAATTAAAACTGCAGAATTTTGAAAGTGCGTATCGTTCGGCCGTAATCGTCTTCCGAAGTTAGTAGGAGGGGCCTATATCACAAAAAATGCCATAAATCACGAACGGAATGTCCAATCCATCCCACATTTCAATCACATGTCCGGGGTGGTTCAATCAACCAAGTTCTAAAAGCAATTCCATTTTCATCCATAGGGGGCGCCGCAAATGCGAGAAATGTAACCGTTTGTCGCAAAAACATGAATTTCGGGGGTTAAATCCCCTCCGAATTACTTACGCATGATCTAAGGCGTGACTTGAAATTGTAATTGGCTGGCAATACTAGTGGGAGGGGCATATGTAAGCCACTGCGGCAACCACACTCTGCAAATTTTTTAAATTTGTGATGCCTTTGACAGATGTTTGTAGAAGTCGTTCAGTTATTGTTACATCATTTTGTAATTAACCTCTTAAGTCCTACATAATATATACACTTAGTCGCACAACAATGTTCAATTGTAAAAATGGCTGATCTACAAACTCACACAGCATTGTGAGGCTGTTTTTGAACATTTGTAAAGGATAATTTCACATGTTTCAAGTGATTAAAGGATGGATGGCTTTGCCGGCATTTAATGTGAATCACCACCAGCCCAGGTGAAATGTATGCATAGTTCTTGTGAGGCTGGAATCTATTTTACAGTATGGCTCTAGATGCGGAACATAGAAATGTTATGTCAGATTTTCACATTCAGAACCGTGTTAATCAGACCAGTGTGTGTCCATGTGGAAACCTCGTATGAATCTGATCTCAGGTCAGAATGGGTTAATCAGACCAGTGTGTGTCCATGTGGAAACCTCGTATGAATCTGATCTCAGGTCAGAATGGGTTCAATACTACTGAAGTTTCACTTGTAAGTTTGGGTAAGAAACTGTTTTTTTTTTTTGCAGAGACTTTTTGTCTAATCACGTGGTCTGGTTCTTTATTTTCTTTACTTTATACGATAAAGCGTCCAGTACAGGAGTTATGTACAATTTGTCAATTTGCAGGTATTTAGAACAAAATTATAGACTCAAAATCTATACATGCTGCAAGTGCTCCGTCTTCCAATAAATAAGGTTTATCAAGTAGAAATACATGTTTGGTTATGGTGACATACATTTTGTGCGTTGTACATTTACATGACATTGGCAGTTATAAATAAAATTGATATAAATTAACATGTTTTGAGTACTGAGTTATTTCACCGAGCTGGTCAGTTCAGGTGAAGAAGTTTAAATGGTTTAATGTTTGAAATTATGTTAATTAATTTATTATTAGCCAAATTTGTTTGATACATATCAAGTAGTGTCTAATGGGGGTCTAATGGGGGCTCAACAAATGTGGATTTGGGAACAACTGCAGACTGCAGTACAGTATTAAGTTATTAACAGATCCCTGATTGATCTAAAACGAATCCACAAATCACCAACAACACAGCAATAAGGCATTAAAACGTTTCCTTTGGAAAGTCAGAAAGTGACGTGCAAAATAAAAAATAAAATCTGCCAATTTATACACACTATGTTACACGTATACCGACGGTAGGATACCGTGTCTTTTAGGGGCGTTTCTGTGGTCAAGATAGGGCTTTTTTTTGGTACTGTAGCCTACCTGTCAGTTCTGCTGCTGGAGTCGGGTCTTCATGTAGGCTATAGCCTATGTGGTCTTCAATGTATAGCCTATGTGGCGTGAACACTAAATCCAGGCTAAAATCGCGAGATAGTCAGCAAGTCATTAATTACAGAAGTATTTCACACACCTTTGATTCGCTGTAATAAAGGAACTAAAAGGTGATCATGAAGCAGAGGGAAACACAAAAGTCAGTTGGCAGCGCCACAGCCCAGCGACACCCACGTTGTGGCCAGAAATGTCACTCCGTTTGTAAGCTAAAGGATCCCACATAATGTAGGTTTGTAATAATGTTGTTTTTTGATGAATTGAACAATGTGGACTTTTGATGAATTGAACAATGTGGACCCTCTAAAACAAGTGTAATGCTTAATTGGGTCGTCCACTCACAGTTAACAGTCTTTGTATTGAGTTTGTGCTTGAAATGTACTGTAATTCTACAAACTATTAATAAAATATTTAAATCAATCAATCAAACCAGAGCTAGACTACACCATGATATATTATTAGGAGTACAATAACTTGGCATTGTGAATAAAAAGGTATTAGCCACAGTGGGGTTGCAGTGTAATGTAATGCTGAAGGTTTAATCACAGGGCTGTCTGCTTTATGTATTATGATTAAACGTGCATTCTGGTATATTGTGAATCAATGATTGAGAAAAACATCAAAGGGGTTTGAACCCGTGAAGTTCTATAAAGTTGTATTAAGAAGTCGGGCGTCTAGACCGCTAGACCACTGAGGACGCTGCCAGGAAAGGGACTCATGTCTGTATTGACTATTTAAGCCGTGACGTGACGCTAATTGGAGATAAAGGCGTTTGAAAGAAACGGATCCGAAATTCAAGATGGTGCACTCCATTGTTGTTGACATCATCAGCTAGCAACCCAATGCTAATGTGAGTAGCATCTCGATCAAAAGCACTAAAAAAGACCATTGCGCCGTGAATCTACGCCAATGGCGTTGGGCCAGACTAACGCCAATGACGCAAATTCACGCTAATGGCGGGCCTGAGTTAAAATACTGACTAGATATTAGATACAGTAATAGTGATCAAATCAGACTATATCATTCATTTCACTTCATATTTTATACAAAACCGTAATTCAAAACACACTTTAAGTACCGTGCTGAGGATAGTTTGTTAATGTAATCCAACACATTAATTATTACTTGATGCAAGTAGATCATAATTGTGAAAGCAACTTTTCTAACCGTATTCACTCTCAACAGCAAAGATATATTTTGAGGTAGACTTACCTTTCTCAGGTAACAGTTGACATATACCGTATTACTCTATTGTTATGTACATTGAAACACTGAATACACTTGGAATAATTCTATACAGTGTTACAGCAGGAATATTGATCTTAAAGTGTATACTGTATATGTGTACTTTTCATGCTAATTTTAAGAATGTCAAAATATATTTTCCACAATTTTGCACATTCCATTTGTAGCTCATTCTTTACTAGCTAATGTTAAACACGTTTTACGTCCTGCAATATCCTCTGAGAGATAACAATAATTTGGAATGAGACAACAAAGTATAAAGGTATAATAATTACTAGAAATGTTTACTGCTGTATTTAAATTATGAGTGTATTGTTTTCAGGACAATAACACCTTTTACTTATTCAGAATTTACCATGTCAATCTTGAGCTGTCAAAACAAATGGAATATGGTACAATAATGGTACATTTAGTTAAATATATTATACTGTGCGGTTTTATTATACAGTATGTAACAATGCAATCATTTTATAAGCTATCTTGATACTTCAAAGTGTTGTGTGACTGAGTGAACAATTAATTTCACTTTAAAACAGGACCGATGTGACCAAATACTTCTGGGTTAAAAAAAGAAGAAAAGCTGTATATGCATATGAACATTTTGACTGTAACCGCCACTGTAGCCATTTATAGAAAGGTTGTTGTTAATTTGATCAACTGATAAGATTTTATTTTAAATAAATATATATTTTTAATCGTGGTTAGTGGTTACCACCACAGTCTTTTGATGAGGACAGGAGAAAAATTGGTGGCCGTGACCCATAATGTAATCTGAATTTAAAAGTAGACCAAAATGATTCTTTCAATGTATTTTTAAATTTTTAAAAATACATAAAAATAGGTTGACTTGGGGTCTCAAGGGCTCTAATTCTCCTTTTTTTTTAATCAGCTTGCAGAGCTGATAAAAATCTCTAGTAGCCATGTAGTAGCGATATTTTCATGATTGGCTAGCCTATAAGCCAATGGGAGACTAGCCCTATACGACCAATGGGATAGATGGCTAATTTCACCCTTCTGCTAGGCTCTCCTCTTCCCCACTCCCCCCCCACCGTACCATAACTAGAGACTGTCTCCTCTTCCCCACCCCCCCCCCCACCGTACCATAACTAGAGACTGTCTCCTCTTCCCCACTCCCCCCCACCGTACCATAACTAGAGACTGTCTCCTCTTCCCCACTCCCCCCCCCCCCCCACCGTACCATAACTAGAGACTGTCTCCTCTTCCCCACTCCCCCCCCCACCGTACCATAACTAGAGACTGTCTCCTCTTCCCCACTCCCCCCCACCGTACCATAACTAGAGACTGTCTCCTCTTCCCCACTCCCCCCCACCGTACCATAACTAGAGACTGCAAACGCAACTACAGAAAGCCCCACTACGGTACAATATGCAAGAAATCTACCCCAAATCTCTTCACCGAAAATAGCACAATGTTTATCCCAGAATATTATACCAGATTTCATACGGTTAAACTGACAGATTTTAGTATGAATTTTGACATAATGATCTTTTCCTATAAAGAGAACAGCTCTCATCATAGCCAAGAATGAACTTGTCTCTGAAGGCCCCATCTGGTTTGTAGCCCCTTGAAAGTCCTCCCACTAGCAGTAACCCTGCTAGCTGATCAATAATTATGTCTGTTATTAATAACTACTGAATCTGATTGTACATTTACTTTGGTAGAATGTTTGTGATGGCTGCACTTTCACAACGGCACTAATCAATGTAAAATGAATCTGTTACCAGCCTAGCTGAATCTGCTAGAAGAAATGTTACAAACTGAGAAAGGAGTTCATGCTGTACACTTTATACCTGATGTATGTATCTCTTTTGAGAGTGCATCAATCTTTTTTGTATTTTGTATCTGGAAACCTGGAAGCTGATATGGAAAATAAAGTATGTTACTTTGTGTCTTTGTTTTATTGTATTGACAAATGTCAGATTCAGTGTATAGCATATTTTCTGTGCTGGCCTTCAAAACCACAAGTCAAAATTCAAATATAAAAATGTGTATATCCCATTGCATTTAGAAAGGCGATAAAAGCAAAAAATACCATACATACATACCATATACTATATGGTATGTTGTCTTTCATGGTTTAAAAAAGTGTGCCCTGGGACAAAAAAGTTGGGAAACACTGCCATATAGTATGTTGTTTTTCATGGCTTTCGACCATAAAAATAAATGATGAAAAACAACATTGTTTTTCATAGTTTTAGAGTAGACGATAAACTACGAGATAAATGGTTTTCGATAACATACTATGTTGTTTGTATGTCGTTTTTCATGGTTGTCATTTCTATTATCCTTTTTGAGTGATGCAACCACTATATCTTACAGAGGTATTTGTGTAGGGTGACCAGATCAAAAACTGTCCATTTGAGGGACAGAAGTATCACTTGTGTGGGACAAGTGGGATGGGACGGTGTTAGCAACATATTACTTCAATGCTTTGATGTCATATTCTACCATAGGCCTATTATCTATCATTTTGTTATTAAACCCCCCTAGTGTCATTTTGTTTAAAAATGATCATTTCGGTCATGGGTGGTATGGCGGACTTGGTACTGTAGCCTAGATAAACAATGACGTTTGCCTGAAAAGGAATCTTTGAAATGTTTCATAGTTTCAGAAATATAAGGCTTTCAAATTTGAGACATTTATAAATATAAGCCTTATATTTCTAAAACTATGAAACATTTCAAAGATTCCTTATCAGGCAAACATGTATATAGGTTGGAATGGGGTTTCTAGGTGTAAGTATGTAAACCTACCAACCCCATTCTAGCCTACTTAGGTTCATCACGGTGGACATGTTTGCCTGAAAAGGAATCTTTGAAATGTTTCATAGTTTTAGAAATATAGTGTGAATATAGTGCATTTTTGATTTTTTTTCAAATCCTCAAAAATGATGAAAAACGGCGTGCTATAGTATGCTGTACGATATGTTTATTACCTCTCTGTCAGCAGTATGAGAATGAAACAACAAGCCCGCGCTCTGTCTTCCACCCTGAGCATGCAGTAAGTACCTACCAGTGTATAATATGGTACAGCATGCAGTAAGTACCTACCAGTGTATAATATGGTACAACATGCAGTAAGTACCTACCAGTGTATAATATTGTACAGCATGCAGTAAGTACCTACCAGTGTATAATATGGTACAACATGCAGTAATACCTACCAGTGTATAATATGGTACAACATGCAGTAAGTACCTACCAGTGTATAATATGGTACAACATGCAGTAAGTACCTACCAGTGTATAATATGGTACAACATGCAGTAAGTACCTAACGGCTGATTCGGTCTGGTTTATTAACCAGGCTAGTAAGTACCTACCAGTGCTTTTTTGCCTCTGCAACACCATGCCTTTACTTGCATGTGAATTATTTTGTTTTGACGGTAGGCCTACTTCTACATTTTTTTTATAAAATATTAATTTAATCAATCAATCAAACCCATTCATTATAACACAGATATGCTAAGCTATTCATGTCAACATGCTCTCTGAGTCTCAATAATAAGTATAACTGCTGTTTATTGTAGCAGAAGAGGCAATTAATTGAACACAGTTTGGCACAATTTTAACATCCCAGATCCATTGAAATATGAATCTACTGTGCTGACTGCTACAGCAGGTCCATATATAGTTCTAATGCCCATTGAGCTATGGACCACCGCCCCCCCCCCCCTTTCCCCTCACTGTATATGTATCTTTTCCCTTTTTGCTTCCTATATGATGAATTCCTGTTCTGTTCTTTAAACTACATAGAAGTGTCTATTTGTATGTCTCTAAATGTTTTGATGAATTGAACAATGTGGACCCTGTTGTAAACAAGTGTAATGCTTAATTGGGTCGTCCACTCACAGTTAAGTCTTTGTATTGAGTTTGTGCTTGAAATGTACTGTAATTCTACAAACTGTTAATAAATATCTCAATCAATCAATCAAACCAGAGCTAGACTACACCATGATATATTATTAGGAGTACAATAACTTTGCATTGTGAATAAAAAGGTATAGCCACAGTGGGGTTGCAGTGTAATGCTGAAGGTTTAATCACAGGGCTGTCTGCTTTATGTACTATGATTAAACGTGCATTCTGGTATTGTGAATCAATGATTGAGAAAAACATCAGAGGGGTTTGAACCCGTGAAGTTATATAAAGTTTAATTCAAAGGCGGGTGTCTAAACCGCTAGACCACTGAGGACGCTGCCAGGAAGGGGACTAATGTCTGTATTGACTATTTATAAGCCGTGACGTAACCCGCTTCCGGGTCTTATTCAAGGAAGCTCCACGTCCTCGCGGGCGTGGCCTCACGTCACACCCGGAAGGAAGTGCCGCCCCCCCTCAAATACGGAAGAGACGCGTGGAGGGGGTTTTGCTCAGTGTTGTTTTGCCACGTCACCATGTCGGTCGTCGTCGTGTCCGCAGCAAGCAGGTACGTTCAATGTTATTTAATACTTAACGTTGTTGTTGTTCAAACATCTGTGATCACTTTATATGTTAACTTGTTGTGATGTTTATATATTATGTTCGTGCCGCTCTGTAAAACCGTGTTCCAGTAGCCGAATGGTTTATCTCGGCGCTTAGTAGATAACAGGGCCCGGGTTCGAGTCCCCATCGAGGACTGAGAGTTAGCTACATTCTTACCAAACTAGCACAATTGTTTTAGCTTTTCTCGTCGAGGTCCATTATTCATTCAGTATTTGAGCTTAAAAATGGTGGTCCCGTGGCTCAGATACTGAATGAATAAAGGACCTCGACTTGACGCAAACAAACAGTGTTGTGTTTGTTAAGAAGAAAAGAAACTCGGTCATCGACTGGGAAGTGAACCCGGGCCCGGATGTTCACATGCCATCGACGGCTACTGGATCTTAGTTTTATAAAGTGGTAGTAACATATATGAACACAACACAGTAGGAACAGAGCATTCTGGGATGCACGCTAGTTCGTTAGCTAGCTACTTAACTTTATGGCTAGCTAGCGTGCTGCCGTCGTGAACGTGCACAATGATAGTCAACGGACCAGCGCGTTCATGTGTTTGGGGCCAGGCTGCAATACCTTCATTCGGCCACTATGTCCATTTCGCCTCAGGGTTTCCTCTGGGTGCCTTCTCTACTCTATTCATAATATACTCTATGGTCACAATGGTGGTCAGTGGCTCAAATGGGTCTGAGAGGCTAAATGGCCTCAAATGGTGGTCCGTGGCTGAATAAATAATCGACTAGAGGTGAACAGAGTAGTGTTTAGATGGTTCTGTTATGACTGCATGCTGTAGTGTTTAGAATTTAGATGGTTCTGTTATGACTGCATGTTGTAGTATTTAGATGGTTCTGTTATGACTTCTCCTCTGCATGTTGTAGTGTTTAGATGGTTCTGTTATGACTTCCCCTCTGCATGCTGTAGTGTTTAGATGGTTCTGTTATGACTTCCCCTCTGCATGTTGTAGTATTTAGATGGTTCTCTTATGACTTCTCCTCTGCATGCTGTAGTATTTAGATGGTTCTGTTATGACTTCTCCTCTGCATGTTGTAGTGTTTAGATGGTTCTGTTATGACTTCCCCTCTGCATGCTGTAGTGTTTAGATGGTTCTGTTATGACTTCCCCTCTGCATGTTGTAGTATTTAGATGGTTCTCTTATGACTTCTCCTCTGCATGCTGTAGTATTTAGATGGTTCTGTTATGACTTCTCCTCTGCATGTTGTAGTGTTTAGATGGTTCTGTTATGACTTCTCCTCTGCATGCTGTAGTATTTAGATGGTTCTGTTATGACTTCTCCTCTACATGCTGTAGTATTTAGATGGTTCTGTTATGACTTCTCCTCTGCATGTTGTAGTGTTTAGATGGTTCTGTTATGACTTCCCCTCTGCATGCTGTAGTGTTTAGATGGTTCTCTTATGACTTCTCCTCTGCATGCTGTAGTATTTAGATGGTTCTGTTATGACTTATCCTCTGCATGTTGTAGTGTTTAGATGGTTCTGTTATGACTTCTCCTCTGCATGCTGTAGTATTTAGATGGTTCTGTTATGACTTCTCCTCTACATGCTGTAGTATTTAGATGGTTCTGTTATGACTTCTCCTCTGCATGTTGTAGTGTTTAGATGGTTCTGTTATGACTTCTCCTCTGCATGTTGTAGTGTTTAGATGGTTCTGTTATGACTTCTCCTCTGCATGTTGTAGTGTTTAAGATGGTTCTGTTATGACTTCTCCTCTGCATGCTGTAGTGTTTAGATGGTTCTGTTATGACTTCTCCTCTGCATGCTGTAGTGTTTAGATGGTTCTGTTATGACTTCTCCTCTGCATGTTGTAGTGTTTAAGATGGTTCTGTTATGACTTCTCCTCTGCATGCTGTAGTGTTTAGATGGTTCTGTTATGACTTCTCCTCTGCATGCTGTAGTGTTTAGATGGTTCTGTTATGACTTCTCCTCTGCATGCTGTAGTGTTTAGATGGTTCTGTTATGACTTCTCCTCTGCATGTTGTAGTGTTTAAGATGGTTCTGTTATGACTTCTCCTCTGCATGCTGTAGTGTTTAGATGGTTCTGTTATGACTTCTCCTCTGCATGCTGTAGTATTTAGATGGTTCTGTTATGACTTCTCCTCTGCATGTTGTAGTGTTTAGATGGTTCTGTTATGACTTCTCCTCTGCATGCTGTAGTATTTAGATGGTTCTGTTATGACTTCTCCTCTACATGCTGTAGTATTTAGATGGTTCTGTTATGACTTCTCCTCTGCATGTTGTAGTGTTTAGATGGTTCTGTTATGACTTCTCCTCTGCATGTTGTAGTGTTTAGATGGTTCTGTTATGACTTCTCCTCTGCATGTTGTAGTGTTTAAGATGGTTCTGTTATGACTTCTCCTCTGCATGCTGTAGTGTTTAGATGGTTCTGTTATGACTTCTCCTCTGCATGCTGTAGTGTTTAGATGGTTTTGTTATGACTTCTCCTCTGCATGTTGTAGTGTTTAAGATGGTTCTGTTATGACTTCTCCTCTGCATGCTGTAGTGTTTAGATGGTTCTGTTATGACTTCTCCTCTGCATGCTGTAGTGTTTAGATGGTTCTGTTATGACTTCTCCTCTGCATGTTGTAGTGTTTAGATGGTTCTGTTATGACTTCTCCTCTGCATGTTGTAGTGTTTAGATGGTTCTGTTATGACTTCTCCTCTGCATGTTGTAGTGTTTAGAATGGGGGTGGGCAACTTTGACGATAGAGACTATATTTCCACTCTCACTCCAGAGGGCCACGTTGCATATTACTGTTGTAGCAAAAATAGCCGATGTACAAGCTCAAAACGTGTCGCAGTGCAACGCGTTTGGGGCTTATTGATCAGCTATTTTTTTTCCCCAGACGGTGGATTGTGGCCCATGCCTTCCTGCTGTTATTTGTCATGTTGGTGTTCTCTATATCTTTTCGTCCTGGGCATGACGTTAAACTGTTCCGTTCGAGAGGACCGGCGACCCTCGAATGTAAACAGCCACGAAAGGAAACTGTGTGTGTGAGGTGTTCTCTATCATTTCATTCCAGTACTACTACTTTGGGTAGTGGCTGGACGTTTGTGTAGATATTGAAAAGGAGGGGGCGAGCAGGCTACCTTGCCCAACACATCCTCAATGTGTTGGGTGAGGTTGAGCTCTGTCCAGCACAGGAGCGGCCGGGACAGAAACCAGCTTGGTCTTTAGTCAGCTTGGTGTCTATGAGTGGCATGAGGCGTTGGAGTAGCAGCCTCTCTTGTAGGTTATGCAGAGGAGGGAAATGGGTCTGTAGCTCTTTGAGGATGATGGGTCTTTGCCAGGTTTAGGGATTGCAACCACTTTGGCCTTTTTCCAGACAGAAGGGATGGTTTTCTGTGCCATGCATGTATTCAGCATCCCCACAAGCCAGGTCTTTACGTTAGGTCCCAGGTGCTGTATCATTTCTGCCAGTATGTCATCAATCCCTGCTGCTTTTCCGGGTTTCAACTTTCCCATTGCAGTTTTGAGTTCTTCTAGGTCGAAGGGTTTGGTTTGAGGGCTGGCTGATTGAGGTTGGTCTGATACCACTGTGCGATGGTATTCTCCTGTGGGTCGGTGGCGGTGTTGGTCACAACTGGTGGCCAACAGTCGTAACCAACACCGCCACCGACCCACATAGAATACCATCGCACAGTGGTATCAGACCAACCTCAATCAGCCAGCCCTCAAACCAAACCCTTCGACCTAGAAGAACTTGAAACTGCAATGGGAAAGTTGAAACCCGGAAAAGCAGCAGGGATTGATGACATGCTGGAAGAAATGATACAGCACCTGGGACCTAGCGCAAAGACCTGGCTTGTGGGGATGCTGAACACGTGCATGGCACAGAAAACCATCCCTTCTGTCTGGAAAAAGGCCAAAGTGGTTGCAATCCCCAAACCTGGCAAAGACCCATTATCCCCGAAGAGCTACTGACCCATTTCCTTCCTCTGCATCACCTACAAGCTCTATGAGAGGCACTAACATTTCTGAACAGACTATATTTACATCAATATGTCTGGGTCCCCACCTACTCACTCAGGGTTGACGTGTAACACCTGCAGTGATGGGAGGGGCACCAAAATGTGGTGTTTTGATTGGTTGATGGGGGCACTCCCTTAGTATAAAAGTGTATGTTTTGTGTACACATGACCTGATGAAGATCAAATAGATCGAAACGTTGTCAGTATTTCAATACAGAACGTTTTTTTTATACCTGTGATGTGCGGGCTCCATCCAATACCTACACCAGTTGTGATGCAACAGAGTTTGCTGTGACCGTTGTGAATTATGGGTGGTGTGGTCTTTGCCAAGACGGTGGATTGTGGCTCATGCCTTCCTGCTGTTATTTGTCATGTTGGTGTTCTCTATATCTTTTCGTCCTGGGCATGACGTTAAACTGTTCCGTTCGAGAGGACCGGCGACCCTCGAATGTAAACAGGAGTAGCAGCCTCTCTTGTAGGTGATGCAGAGGAGGGAAATGGGTCGGTAGCTCTTTGGGGATGATGGGTCTTTGCCAGGTTTGGGGATTGCAACCACTTTGGCCTTTCTCCAGACAGAAGGGATTGTTTTCTGTGCCATGCATTTATTCAGTATCCCCACGAGCCAGGTCTTTGCGTTAGGTCCCAGGTGCTGTATCATTTCTGCCAGTATGTCTTCAATCCCTGCTACTTTTCCGGGTTTCAACTTTCCCATTGCAGTTTCGAGTTCTTCTAGGTCGAAGGGTTTGGTTTGAGGGCTGGCTGATTGAGGTTGGTCTGATACCACTGTGCGATGGTATTCTCCTGTGGGTCGGTGGCGGTGTTGGTCACAACTGGTGGCCAACAGTCGTAACCAACACCGCCACCGACCCACATAGAATACCATCGCACAGTGGTATCAGACCAACCACAATCAGCCAGCCCTCAAACCAAACCCTTCGACCTAGAAGAACTTGAAACTGCAATGGGAAAGTTGAAACCCGGAAAAGCAGCAGGGATTGATGACATGCTGGAAGAAATGATACAGCACCTGGGACCTAGCGCAAAGACCTGGCTTGTGGGGATGCTGAAAACGTGCATGGCACAGAAAACCATCCCTTCTGTCGGGAAAAAGGCCAAAGTGGTTGCAATCCATAAACCTGGCAAAGACCCATTATCCCCGAAGAGCTACCGACCCATTTCCTTCCTCTGCATCACTTACAAGCTCTATGAGAGGCACTAACATTTCTGAACAGACTATATTTACATCAATATGTCTGGGTCCCCACCTACTCACTCAGGGTTGACGTGTAACACCTGCAGTGATGGGAGGGGCACCAAAATGTGGTGTTTTGATTGGTTGATGGGGGCACTCCCTTAGTATAAAAGTGTATGTTTTGTGTACACATGACCTGATGAAGATCAAATAGATCGAAACGTTGTCATTATTTCAATACAAAACGTTTTTTTTATACCTGTGATGTGCGGGCTCCATCCAATACCTACACCAGTTGTGATGCAACAGAGTTTGCTGTGACCGTTGTGAATTATGGGTGGTGTTGTCTTTGTCAAGACGGTGGATTGTGGCTCATGCCTTCCTGCTGTTATTTGTCATGTTGGTGTTCTCTATATCTTTTCGTCCTGGGCATGACGTTAAACTGTTCCGTTCGAGAGGACCGGCGACCCTCGAATGTAAACAGGAGTAGCAGCCTCTCTTGTAGGTGATGCAGAGGAGGGAAATGGGTCGGTAGCTCTTTGGGGATGATGGGTCTTTGCCAGGTTTGGGGATTGCAACCACTTTGGCCTTTCTCCAGACAGAAGGGATTGTTTTCTGTGCCATGCATTTATTCAGTATCCCCACGAGCCAGGTCTTTGCGTTAGGTCCCAGGTGCTGTATCATTTCTGCCAGTATGTCTTCAATCCCTGCTACTTTTCCGGGTTTCAACTTTCCCATTGCAGTTTCGAGTTCTTCTAGGTCGAAGGGTTTGGTTTGAGGGCTGGCTGATTGAGGTTGGTCTGATACCACTGTGCGATGGTATTCTCCTGTGGGTCGGTGGCGGTGTTGGTCACAACTGGTGGCCAACAGTCGTAACCAACACCGCCACCGACCCACATAGAATACCATCGCACAGTGGTATCAGACCAACCACAATCAGCCAGCCCTCAAACCAAACCCTTCGACCTAGAAGAACTTGAAACTGCAATGGGAAAGTTGAAACCCGGAAAAGCAGCAGGGATTGATGACATGCTGGAAGAAATGATACAGCACCTGGGACCTAGCGCAAAGACCTGGCTTGTGGGGATGCTGAAAACGTGCATGGCACAGAAAACCATCCCTTCTGTCGGGAAAAAGGCCAAAGTGGTTGCAATCCATAAACCTGGCAAAGACCCATTATCCCCGAAGAGCTACCGACCCATTTCCTTCCTCTGCATCACTTACAAGCTCTATGAGAGGCACTAACATTTCTGAACAGACTATATTTACATCAATATGTCTGGGTCCCCACCTACTCACTCAGGGTTGACGTGTAACACCTGCAGTGATGGGAGGGGCACCAAAATGTGGTGTTTTGATTGGTTGATGGGGGCACTCCCTTAGTATAAAAGTGTATGTTTTGTGTACACATGACCTGATGAAGATCAAATAGATCGAAACGTTGTCATTATTTCAATACAAAACGTTTTTTTTATACCTGTGATGTGCGGGCTCCATCCAATACCTACACCAGTTGTGATGCAACAGAGTTTGCTGTGACCGTTGTGAATTATGGGTGGTGTTGTCTTTGTCAAGACGGTGGATTGTGGCTCATGCCTTCCTGCTGTTATTTGTCATGTTGGTGTTCTCTATATCTTTTCGTCCTGGGCATGACGTTAAACTGTTCCGTTCGAGAGGACCGGCGACCTTCGAATGTAAACAGCCACGAAAGGAAACTATGTGTGTGTGTGAGGTGTTCTCTATCATTTAATTCCAGTACTACTACTTTGGGTAGTGGCTGGTCGTTTGTGTAGATATTGAAAAGGAGGGGGCGAGCAGGCTACCTTGTGGTAGGCCGTTCTTTTGGGCTTTCCATTTACTCCTCTGGTCATTTAACTGGACATAGAAGCGCCTGTTGTTGAGGAGGCCTTTCCTGACCATTGTGCGGTGTTGGACAGTGTCGTAGGCAGCAGAGAGATCTCTGAATGCTGCTCCAGTTATTTGTTTTCCCTCAAACCCATCCTCAATGTGTTGGGTGAGGTTGAGCTCTGTCCAGCACAGGAGCGGCCTGGACGGAAACCAGCTTGGTCTTTAGTCAGCTTGGTGTCTATGAGTGGTATGAGGCGTTGGAGTAGCAGCCTCTCTTGTAGGTGATGCAGAGAAGGGAAATGTGTCGGTAGCTCTTTGAGGATGATGGGTCTTTGCCAGGTTTGGGGATTGCAACCACTTTGGCCTTTCTCCAGACAGAAGGGATGGTTTTCTGTGCCATGCATTTATTCAGTATGCCCACGAGCCAGGTCTTTGTGCTAGGTCCCAGGTGCTGTTTCATTTCTGCCAGTATGTCATCAATCCCTGCTGCTTTTCCGGGTTTCAACTTTCCCATTGCAGTTTCGAGTTCTTCTAGTTCGAAGGGTTTGGTTTGAGGGCTGGCTGATTGAGGTTGGTCTGATACCACTGTGCGATGGTATTCTCCTGTGGGTCGGTGGCGGTGTTGGTCACAACTGGTGGCCAACAGTCGTAACCAACACCGCCACCGACCCACATAGAATACCATCGCACAGTGGTATCAGACCAACCACAATCAGCCAGCCCTCAAACCAAACCCTTCGACCTAGAAGAACTTGAAACTGCAATGGGAAAGTTGAAACCCGGAAAAGCAGCAGGGATTGATGACATGCTGGAAGAAATGATACAGCACCTGGGACCTAGCGCAAAGACCTGGCTTGTGGGGATGCTGAAAACGTGCATGGCACAGAAAACCATCCCTTCTGTCGGGAAAAAGGCCAAAGTGGTTGCAATCCATAAACCTGGCAAAGACCCATTATCCCCGAAGAGCTACCGACCCATTTCCTTCCTCTGCATCACTTACAAGCTCTATGAGAGGCACTAACATTTCTGAACAGACTATATTTACATCAATATGTCTGGGTCCCCACCTACTCACTCAGGGTTGACGTGTAACACCTGCAGTGATGGGAGGGGCACCAAAATGTGGTGTTTTGATTGGTTGATGGGGGCACTCCCTTAGTATAAAAGTGTATGTTTTGTGTACACATGACCTGATGAAGATCAAATAGATCGAAACGTTGTCATTATTTCAATACAAAACGTTTTTTTTATACCTGTGATGTGCGGGCTCCATCCAATACCTACACCAGTTGTGATGCAACAGAGTTTGCTGTGACCGTTGTGAATTATGGGTGGTGTTGTCTTTGTCAAGACGGTGGATTGTGGCTCATGCCTTCCTGCTGTTATTTGTCATGTTGGTGTTCTCTATATCTTTTCGTCCTGGGCATGACGTTAAACTGTTCCGTTCGAGAGGACCGGCGACCCTCGAATGTAAACAGGAGTAGCAGCCTCTCTTGTAGGTGATGCAGAGGAGGGAAATGGGTCGGTAGCTCTTTGGGGATGATGGGTCTTTGCCAGGTTTGGGGATTGCAACCACTTTGGCCTTTCTCCAGACAGAAGGGATTGTTTTCTGTGCCATGCATTTATTCAGTATCCCCACGAGCCAGGTCTTTGCGTTAGGTCCCAGGTGCTGTATCATTTCTGCCAGTATGTCTTCAATCCCTGCTACTTTTCCGGGTTTCAACTTTCCCATTGCAGTTTCGAGTTCTTCTAGGTCGAAGGGTTTGGTTTGAGGGCTGGCTGATTGAGGTTGGTCTGATACCACTGTGCGATGGTATTCTCCTGTGGGTCGGTGGCGGTGTTGGTCACAACTGGTGGCCAACAGTCGTAACCAACACCGCCACCGACCCACATAGAATACCATCGCACAGTGGTATCAGACCAACCACAATCAGCCAGCCCTCAAACCAAACCCTTCGACCTAGAAGAACTTGAAACTGCAATGGGAAAGTTGAAACCCGGAAAAGCAGCAGGGATTGATGACATGCTGGAAGAAATGATACAGCACCTGGGACCTAGCGCAAAGACCTGGCTTGTGGGGATGCTGAACACGTGCATGGCACAGAAAACCATCCCTTCTGTCTGGAGAAAGGCCAAAGTGGTTGCAATCCCTAAACCTGGCAAAGACCCATTATCCCCGAAGAGCTACCGACCCATTTCCTTCCTCGGCATCACCTACAAGCTCTATGAGAGGCACTAACATTTCTGAACAGACTATATTTACATCAATATGTCTGGGTCCCCACCTACTCACTCAGGGTTGACGTGTCACACCTGCAGTGATGGGAGGGGCACCAAAATGTGGTGTTTTGATTGGTTGATGGGGGCACTCCCTTAGTATAAAAGTGGTATGTTTTGTGTACACATGACCTGATGAAGATCAAATAGATCGAAACGTTGTCAGTATTTCAATACAGAAGGTTTTTTTATACCTGTGATGTGCGGGCTCCATCCAATACCTACACCAGTTGTGTTGCAACATAGTTTGCTGTGACTGTTGTGAATTATGGGTGGTGTGGTCTTTGCCAAGACGGTGGATTGTGGCTCATGCCTTCCTGCTGTTATTTGTCATGTTGGTGTTCTCTATATCTTTTCGTCCTGGGCATGACGTTAAACTGTTCCGTTCGAGAGGACCGGCGACCCTCGAATGTAAACAGGAGTAGCAGCCTCTCTTGTAGGTGATGCAGAGGAGGGAAATGGGTCGGTAGCTCTTTGGGGATGATGGGTCTTTGCCAGGTTTGGGGATTGCAACCACTTTGGCCTTTCTCCAGACAGAAGGGATGGTTTTCTGTGCCATGCATGTATTCAGCATCCCTACGAGCCAGGTGTTTGCGTTAGGTTCCAGGTGCTGTATAATTTCTGCCAGTGTGTCATCAATCCCTGCTGCTTTTCCGGGTTTCAACTTTCCCATTGCGGTTTCGAGTTCTTCTAGGTCGAAGGGTTTGGTTTGAGGGCTGGCTGATTGTGGTTGGTCTGATGCCACTGTGCAATGGTAATCTCCTGTGTGTCGGCGGCGGTGTTGGTTACGACTGTTGGCCACCAGTTGTGATGCAACAGAGTTCGCTGTGACCGTTGTGAATTATGGGTGGCTCCCTGAGGTCTTTGATCCCCATGGGGTCCAACAGTGGCCATTGAAGCGTGCACACACACATGCACACATGGACCTTTAAATGAACAACAACACAAAAACTAAGGCGCTGGTGTCGGACTTCTGGTTTACCGGAACGGGGTTCAACTCCCTGCAGTGCCCTGCTCAATGTGTTGTATTTCATTCATTGGTCCATGGTCTCAGGTCATTGAGCGGCGCGCTATAGTGCGCAATTCTTCATCTCCATCCAATAACTACACCAGTTGTGACGCAATAGAGTTTGCTGTGACCGTTGTGAATTATGGGTGGTGTGGTCTTTGCCAAGACGGTGGATTGTGGCCCATGCCTTCCTGCTGTTATTTGTCATGTTGGTGTTCTCTATATCTTTTCGTCCTGGGCATGACGTTAAACTGTTCCGTTCGAGAGGACCGGCGACCCTCGAATGTAAACAGCCACAAAAGGAAACTATGTGTGTGTGAGGTGTTCTCTATCATTTCATTCCAGACTTTCCTTCGTTCATTCCCAACTTCACTGTCTATCTCCTGTGTTCTCCATTCATCTTGAGCGATACACAGTCGTCTGATGTGCGGGGGGAGGTGCCGGCTAGCGCATAAAGGCACGGGACAGGTGTTGTCTTGACGCATCCCGTGTTGATGCGACAGGTGTCATTTAGGGCTGTGCCGACCAATTTGGTGTGACGTGATCGGCTCCAGCTTGAGCAGGCATACTCTGCTGTAGAGAAAGACAGGGCCATGGCAGTTGCACAGATTGTTTGTGGGTCTGCGCCCCTCTTGGAGTTCACTAGTTTTCACAGGATGTTATTGTGGGTGTTGACCGTGGCTTTTGTGTTCTCCAGGTGTTTTTTGAAGAAGAGTGTCCTGTCCAGTGTAACTCCAAGATACATGGGGTGGGTATGGTTGGAGAGTTTGTGACCATCCCAAGTGACGCTCAGTTCTTTTTTCGCGTCTCGGTTCCTCAGGTGGAAGCTGCATAGTTGGGTTTGTGTGTGTCTTTCTTTTTCTGTCTTTCTTTCTTAGGACGGAGATCAAGGTAGACGCCGTTGGAAGGCTCAACACAAGCCGATGCCCCTAGAGATCCATCCCAAAGCTTCCCTCAGGGAGCCCAGCAAGCCAGCTAGCCAGCAAGCCTGCCCAGTCAGCGAACGCAGCCAGTCAGCTCCGCCAGTCAGCCAGTGTAGAAAGTCAGGCTGCCAAGCCAGAGCATATCAGCCCTTGCAGTCAGCCACTGCAGCCATGCCAGCCTTGCTCAGTCAGCTCAGCCAGGCCTCTCTCGAGGCCTGGCTCTCTGTCTGCCTGGCCCGGTCTGCCCCGCCCTGCCTTGCAGCAACAGAACCAGCCTTTCTGGCAAGCCAGCCAGCTCAGAATGCGAGCTGAGCAAGCCAGTGCAGCAACAAGCCCAGACTAGGTTACTGCAGCCTTACTGTGCAGCCACAGCCACTCAGCGGAGATCAGCAGGAGCTGGCCAGGCTCCAACCCTTGCAGCGCAGCCTTAGGCCGGATAGTCCCCCTGCCTGCACTTTGTTGCCTTCCTGGCCTGTCTGCCTGCCTAGGCGCCTCGGTCTTCCTGTCTGTCTGCCTTGGCCTGCCTGTCTGAAACTGGTTAAGACTAACTGCGTGCTTGCCAGCTGCGCTGGCTTGCTGAGCTCGTATTCTGAGCTGGCTGGCTTGCTAGCAAGGCTGGTTCTGTTGCTGCAAGGCAGGGCTCAGCCAGGCCTCGAGAGAGGCCTGGCTGAGCTGACTGAGCAAGGCTGGTATGGCTGCAATGGCGGACTGCAAGGGCTGATATGCTCTGGCTTGTCAGCCTGACTTTCTACACTGGCTGACTGGCGGAGCTGGCTGGCTGCGTTGGCTGACTGGGCGGGCTTGCTGGCTAGCTGGCTTGCTGGACTCCCTGAGGGAAGCTTTGGGATGGATCTCTAGGGGCATCGGCTTGTGTTGAGCCTTCCAACGGCGTCTACCTTGATCTTCATCCTAAGAAAGACAGACAGAAAAAGAAAGACACACACAAAGTCAACTATGCAGCTTCCACATGAGGAAGGCAGGCAGGAAGGCAGGCAGGCACGCAGGCAGGCACAAGCTGCCTGCGTGCTTGCTTCGCCCTCCAGTTGCTGCTCCAGTTATTTGTTTTCCCTCAAACCCATCCTCAATGTGTTGGGTGAGGTTGAGCTCTGTCCAGCACAGGACGGGACGGAAACCACCTTGGTCTTTAGTCAGCTTGGTGTCTATGAGTGGTATGAGGCGTTGGAGTAGCAGCCTCTCTTGTAGGTGATGCAGAGGAGGGAAATGGGTCGGTAGCTCTTTGAGGATGATGGGTCTTTGCCAGGTTTGGGGATTGCAACCACTTTGGCCTTTCTCCAGACAGAAGGGATGGTTTTCTGTGCCATGCATGTGTTCAGCATCCCCACGAGCCAGGTCTTTGCGTTAGGTTCCAGGTGCTGTATCATTTCTGCCAGTATGTCATCAATCCCTGCTGCTTTTCCAGGTTTCAACTTTCCCATTGCAGTTTCGAGTTCTTCTAGGTCGAAGGGTTTGGTTTGAGAGCTGGCTGATTGTGGTTGGTCTGATACCACTGTGCGATTGTATTCTCCTTTGGGTCGGCGGCGGTGTTGGTTACGACTGTTGGCCACCAGTTGTGATGCAACAGAGTTCGCTGTGACCGTTGTGAATTATGGGTGGCTCCCTGAGGTCCTTGATCCCCATGGGGTCCAACAGTGGTGAAGCGTGCACACACACATGCACACATGCACCTACACACGCACAGGCGCACATGCGTATGCACACCTGGACCTGTAAATGAACAACAACACAAAAACTAAGGCACTGGTGTCGGACTTCTGGTTTACCGGAACGGGGTTCAACTCCCTGCAGTGCCCTGCTCAATGTGTTGTATTTCATTCATTGGTCCATGGTCTCAGGTCATTGAGCGGCGCGCTATTGTGCGCGATTCTTCATCATTGTTGAGGATTTTTTAAAGGTGAAAATCAAGGAAAAGTAAAAGGCTATAGTCCATGGTCACGGACCGCATACTGGCCAAGGTCATTTATACTGGGGAAGATCATTTACTAGTCTTATAAAGGTCATTTATACTGGTCAAGGTCATTTACTAGTCTCATGAAGGTAATTTATACTGGTCACAGTCATATACTGGTCACGGTCATTTCTACTGGTGAAGGTCATTTATACTGGTCAAGGTCATTTGTACTTGTCAAGGTCATTTATACTGGTCAAGGTCATTTACTAGCCTTATTGAAGGTAATTTATACTGCTCAAGGTCATTGATATTGGTCAAGGTCATTAAGTGGCACGCTATAGTGCGCGATTTTTCATCATTGTTGAGGATTTGAAAAAAGGTTAAATCGCAGAAAAGCGAAAAGGCTAAAGTCCATGGTCACGGAGGGCATACTATAGTATGTTGTTTTTCATTTTTTGGTGGTGTGCGGGCTCCATCCAATAACTACACCAGTTGTGATGCAATAGAGTTTGCTGTGACCGTTGTGAATTATGGGTGGTGTGGTCTTTGCCAAGACGGTGGATTGTGGCCCATGCCTTCCTGCTGTTATTTGTCATGTTGGTGTTCTCTATATCTTTTCGTCCTGGGCATGACGTTAAACTGTTCCGTTCGAGAGGACCGGCGACCCTCGAATGTAAACAGCCACAAAAGGAAACTATGTGTGTGTGAGGTGTTCTCTATCATTTCATTCCAGACTTTCCTTCGTTCATTCCCAACTTCACTGTCTATCTCCTGTGTTCTCCATTCATCTTGAGCGATACACAGTCGTCTGATGTGCGGGGGGAGGTGCCGGCTAGCGCATAAAGGCACGGGACAGGTGTTGTCTTGACGCATCCCGTGTTGATGCGACAGGTGTCATTTAGGGCTGTGTCGACCAATTTGGTGTGACGTGATCGGCTCCAGCTTGAGCAGGCATACTCTGCTGTAGAGAAAGACAGGGCCATGGCAGTTGCACAGATTGTTTGTGGGTCTGCGCCCCTCTTGGAGTTCACTAGTTTTCACAGGATGTTATTGTGGGTGTTGACCGTGGCTTTTGTGTTCTCCAGGTGTTTTTTGAAGAAGAGTGTCCTGTCCAGTGTAACTCCAAGATACATGGGGTGGGTATGGTTGGAGAGTTTGTGACCATCCCAAGTGACGCTCAGTTCTTTTTTCGCGTCTCGGTTCCTCAGGTGGAAGCTGCATAGTTGGGTTTGTGTGTGTCTTTCTTTTTCTGTCTTTCTTTCTTAGGACGGAGATCAAGGTAGACGCCGTTGGAAGGCTCAACACAAGCCGATGCCCCTAGAGATCCATCCCAAAGCTTCCCTCAGGGAGCCCAGCAAGCCAGCTAGCCAGCAAGCCTGCCCAGTCAGCGAACGCAGCCAGTCAGCTCCGCCAGTCAGCCAGTGTAGAAAGTCAGGCTGCCAAGCCAGAGCATATCAGCCCTTGCAGTCAGCCACTGCAGCCATGCCAGCCTTGCTCAGTCAGCTCAGCCAGGCCTCTCTCGAGGCCTGGCTCTCTGTCTGCCTGGCCCGGTCTGCCCCGCCCTGCCTTGCAGCAACAGAACCAGCCTTTCTGGCAAGCCAGCCAGCTCAGAATGCGAGCTGAGCAAGCCAGTGCAGCAACAAGCCCAGACTAGGTTACTGCAGCCTTACTGTGCAGCCACAGCCACTCAGCGGAGATCAGCAGGAGCTGGCCAGGCTCCAACCCTTGCAGCGCAGCCTTAGGCCGGATAGTCCCCCTGCCTGCACTTTGTTGCCTTCCTGGCCTGTCTGCCTGCCTAGGCGCCTCGGTCTTCCTGTCTGTCTGCCTTGGCCTGCCTGTCTGAAACTGGTTAAGACTAACTGCGTGCTTGCCAGCTGCGCTGGCTTGCTGAGCTCGTATTCTGAGCTGGCTGGCTTGCTAGCAAGGCTGGTTCTGTTGCTGCAAGGCAGGGCAGGGCAGACCGGGCCAGGCAGACAGAGAGCCAGGCCTCGAGAGAGGCCTGGCTGAGCTGACTGAGCAAGGCTGGTATGGCTGCAATGGCGGACTGCAAGGGCTGATATGCTCTGGCTTGTCAGCCTGACTTTCTACACTGGCTGACTGACGGAGCTGGCTGGCTGCGTTGGCTGACTGGGCGGGCTTGCTGGCTAGCTGGCTTGCTGGACTCCCTGAGGGAAGCTTTGGGATGGATCTCTAGGGGCATCGGCTTGTGTTGAGCCTTCCAACGGCGTCTACCTTGATCTTCATCCTAAGAAAGACAGACAGAAAAAGAAAGACACACACAAAGTCAACTATGCAGCTTCCACATGAGGAAGGCAGGCAGGAAGGCAGGCAGGCACGCAGGCAGGCACAAGCTGCCTGCGTGCTTGCTTCGCCCTCCAGTTGCTGCTCCAGTTATTTGTTTTCCCTCAAACCCATCCTCAATGTGTTGGGTGAGGTTGAGCTCTGTCCAGCACAGGACGGGACGGAAACCACCTTGGTCTTTAGTCAGCTTGGTGTCTATGAGTGGTATGAGGCGTTGGAGTAGCAGCCTCTCTTGTAGGTGATGCAGAGGAGGGAAATGGGTCGGTAGCTCTTTGAGGATGATGGGTCTTTGCCAGGTTTGGGGATTGCAACCACTTTGGCCTTTCTCCAGACAGAAGGGATGGTTTTCTGTGCCATGCATGTGTTCAGCATCCCCACGAGCCAGGTCTTTGCGTTAGGTTCCAGGTGCTGTATCATTTCTGCCAGTATGTCATCAATCCCTGCTGCTTTTCCAGGTTTCAACTTTCCCATTGCAGTTTCGAGTTCTTCTAGGTCGAAGGGTTTGGTTTGAGAGCTGGCTGATTGTGGTTGGTCTGATACCACTGTGCGATTGTATTCTCCTTTGGGTCGGCGGCGGTGTTGGTTACAACTGTTGGCCACCAGTTGTGATGCAACAGAGTTCGCTGTGACCGTTGTGAATTATGGGTGGCTCCCTGAGGTCCTTGATCCCCATGGGGTCCAACAGTGGTGAAGCGTGCACACACACATGCACACATGCACCTACACACGCACAGGCGCACATGCGTATGCACACCTGGACCTGTAAATGAACAACAACACAAAAACTAAGGCACTGGTGTCGGACTTCTGGTTTACCGGAACGGGGTTCAACTCCCTGCAGTGCCCTGCTCAATGTGTTGTATTTCATTCATTGGTCCATGGTCTCAGGTCATTGAGCGGCGCGCTATTGTGCGCGATTCTTCATCATTGTTGAGGATTTTTTAAAGGTGAAAATCAAGGAAAAGCAAAAGGCTATAGTCCATGGTCACGGACCGCATACTGGCCAAGGTCATTTATACTGGGGAAGATCATTTACTAGTCTTATAAAGGTCATTTATACTGGTCAAGGTCATTTACTAGTCTCATGAAGGTAATTTATACTGGTCACAGTCATATACTGGTCACGGTCATTTCTACTGGTGAAGGTCATTTATACTGGTCAAGGTCATTTGTACTTGTCAAGGTCATTTATACTGGTCAAGGTCATTTACTAGCCTTATTGAAGGTAATTTATACTGCTCAAGGTCATTGATATTGGTCAAGGTCATTAAGTGGCACGCTATAGTGCGCGATTTTTCATCATTGTTGAGGATTTGAAAAAAGGTTAAATCGCAGAAAAGCGAAAGGCTAAAGTCCATGGTCACGGAGGGCATACTATAGTATGTTGTTTTTCATTTTTTGGTGGTGTGCGGGCTCCATCCAATAACTACACCAGTTGTGATGCAATAGAGTTTGCTGTGACCGTTGTGAATTATGGGTGGTGTGGTCTTTGCCAAGACGGTGGATTGTGGCCCATGCCTTCCTGCTGTTATTTGTCATGTTGGTGTTCTCTATATCTTTTCGTCCTGGGCATGACGTTAAACTGTTCCGTTCGAGAGGACCGGCGACCCTCGAATGTAAACAGCCACAAAAGGAAACTATGTGTGTGTGAGGTGTTCTCTATCATTTCATTCCAGACTTTCCTTCGTTCATTCCCAACTTCACTGTCTATCTCCTGTGTTCTCCATTCATCTTGAGCGATACACAGTCGTCTGATGTGCGGGGGGAGGTGCCGGCTAGCGCATAAAGGCACGGGACAGGTGTTGTCTTGACGCATCCCGTGTTGATGCGACAGGTGTCATTTAGGGCTGTGTCGACCAATTTGGTGTGACGTGATCGGCTCCAGCTTGAGCAGGCATACTCTGCTGTAGAGAAAGACAGGGCCATGGCAGTTGCACAGATTGTTTGTGGGTCTGCGCCCCTCTTGGAGTTCACTAGTTTTCACAGGATGTTATTGTGGGTGTTGACCGTGGCTTTTGTGTTCTCCAGGTGTTTTTTGAAGAAGAGTGTCCTGTCCAGTGTAACTCCAAGATACATGGGGTGGGTATGGTTGGAGAGTTTGTGACCATCCCAAGTGACGCTCAGTTCTTTTTTCGCGTCTCGGTTCCTCAGGTGGAAGCTGCATAGTTGGGTTTGTGTGTGTCTTTCTTTTTCTGTCTTTCTTTCTTAGGACGGAGATCAAGGTAGACGCCGTTGGAAGGCTCAACACAAGCCGATGCCCCTAGAGATCCATCCCAAAGCTTCCCTCAGGGAGCCCAGCAAGCCAGCTAGCCAGCAAGCCTGCCCAGTCAGCGAACGCAGCCAGTCAGCTCCGCCAGTCAGCCAGTGTAGAAAGTCAGGCTGCCAAGCCAGAGCATATCAGCCCTTGCAGTCAGCCACTGCAGCCATGCCAGCCTTGCTCAGTCAGCTCAGCCAGGCCTCTCTCGAGGCCTGGCTCTCTGTCTGCCTGGCCCGGTCTGCCCCGCCCTGCCTTGCAGCAACAGAACCAGCCTTTCTGGCAAGCCAGCCAGCTCAGAATGCGAGCTGAGCAAGCCAGTGCAGCAACAAGCCCAGACTAGGTTACTGCAGCCTTACTGTGCAGCCACAGCCACTCAGCGGAGATCAGCAGGAGCTGGCCAGGCTCCAACCCTTGCAGCGCAGCCTTAGGCCGGATAGTCCCCCTGCCTGCACTTTGTTGCCTTCCTGGCCTGTCTGCCTGCCTAGGCGCCTCGGTCTTCCTGTCTGTCTGCCTTGGCCTGCCTGTCTGAAACTGGTTAAGACTAACTGCGTGCTTGCCAGCTGCGCTGGCTTGCTGAGCTCGTATTCTGAGCTGGCTGGCTTGCTAGCAAGGCTGGTTCTGTTGCTGCAAGGCAGGGCAGGGCAGACCGGGCCAGGCAGACAGAGAGCCAGGCCTCGAGAGAGGCCTGGCTGAGCTGACTGAGCAAGGCTGGTATGGCTGCAATGGCGGACTGCAAGGGCTGATATGCTCTGGCTTGTCAGCCTGACTTTCTACACTGGCTGACTGACGGAGCTGGCTGGCTGCGTTGGCTGACTGGGCGGGCTTGCTGGCTAGCTGGCTTGCTGGACTCCCTGAGGGAAGCTTTGGGATGGATCTCTAGGGGCATCGGCTTGTGTTGAGCCTTCCAACGGCGTCTACCTTGATCTTCATCCTAAGAAAGACAGACAGAAAAAGAAAGACACACACAAAGTCAACTATGCAGCTTCCACATGAGGAAGGCAGGCAGGAAGGCAGGCAGGCACGCAGGCAGGCACAAGCTGCCTGCGTGCTTGCTTCGCCCTCCAGTTGCTGCTCCAGTTATTTGTTTTCCCTCAAACCCATCCTCAATGTGTTGGGTGAGGTTGAGCTCTGTCCAGCACAGGACGGGACGGAAACCACCTTGGTCTTTAGTCAGCTTGGTGTCTATGAGTGGTATGAGGCGTTGGAGTAGCAGCCTCTCTTGTAGGTGATGCAGAGGAGGGAAATGGGTCGGTAGCTCTTTGAGGATGATGGGTCTTTGCCAGGTTTGGGGATTGCAACCATTTTGGCCTTTCTCCAGACAGAAGGGATGGTTTTCTGTGCCATGCATGTGTTCAGCATCCCCACGAGCCAGGTCTTTGCGTTAGGTTCCAGGTGCTGTATAATTTCTGCCAGTATGTCATCAATCCCTGCTGCTTTTCCGGGTTTCAACTTTCCCATTGCAGTTTCGAGTTCTTCTAGGTCGAAGGGTTTGGTTTGAGGGCTGGCTGATTGTGGTTGGTCTGATACCACTGTGCGATGGTATTCTCCTGTGGGTCGGCGGCGGTGTTGGTTACGACTGTTGGCCACCAGTTGTGATGCAACAGAGTTCGCTGTGACCGTTGTGAATTATGGGTGGCTCCCTGAGGTCCTTGATCCCCATGGGGTCCAACAGTGGTCATTGAAGCGTGCACACACACATGCACACATGCACCTACACACGCACAGGCGCACATGCGTATGCACACCTGGACCTTTAAATTAACAACAACACAAAAACTAAGGCACTGGTGTCGGACTTCTGGTTTACCGGAACGGGGTTCAACTCCCTGCAGTGCCCTGCTCAATGTGTTGTATTTCATTCATTGGTCCATGGTCTCAGGTCATTGAGCGGCGCGCTATAGTGCGCGATTCTTCATCATTGTTGAGGATTTTTTAAAGGTGAAAATCAAGGAAAAGCAAAAGGCTATAGTCCATGGTCACGGACCGCATACTGGTCAAGGTCATTTATACTGGTGAAGATCATTTACTAGTCTTATAAAGGTCATTTATACTGGTCACGGTCATTTACTAGTCTCATGAAGGTCATGTATACTGGTCAGTCATATACTGGTCACGGTCATTTCTACTGGTGAAGGTCATTTATACTGGTCAAGGTCATTTGTACTTGTCAAGGTCATTTATACTGGTCAAGGTAATTTACTAGTCTTATTGAAGGTAATTTATACTGCTCAAGGTCATTGATATTGGTCAAGGTCATTAAGTAGCACGCTATAGTGCACGATTCTTCATCATTGTTGAGGATTTGAAAAAAGGTTACATCGCAGAAAAGCGAAAGGCTAAAGTCCATGGTCACGGAGGGCATACTATAGTATGTTGTTTTTCATTTTTTGGTGGTGTGCGGGCTCCATCCAATAACTACACCAGTTGTGATGCAATAGAGTTTGCTGTGACCGTTGTGAATTATGGGTGGTGTGGTCTTTGCCAAGACGGTGGATTGTGGCCCATGCCTTCCTGCTGTTATTTGTCATGTTGGTGTTCTCTATATCTTTTCGTCCTGGGCATGACGTTAAACTGTTCCGTTCGAGAGGACCGGCGACCCTCGAATGTAAACAGCCACGAAAGGAAACTATGTGTGTGTGAGGTGTTCTATCATTTCATTCCAGTACTACTACTTTGGGTAGTGGCTGGACGTTTGTGTAGATATTGAAAAGGAGGGGGCGAGCAGGCTACCTTGTGGTAGGCCGTTCTTTTGGGCTTTCCATTTACTCCTCTGGTCATTTAACTGGACATAGAAGCGCCTGTTGTTGATGAGGCTTTTCCTGACCATTGTGCGGTGTTGGACAGTGTCGTAGGCAGCAGAGAGATCTCTGAATGCTGCTCCAGTTATTTGTTTTCCCTCAAACCCATCCTCAATGTGTTGGGTGAGGTTGAGCTCTGTCCAGCACAGGACGGGACGGAAACCAGCTTGGTCTTTAGTCAGCTTGGTGTCTATGAGTGGTATGAGGCGTTGGAGTAGCAGCCTCTCTTGTAGGTGATGCAGAGGAGGGAAATGGGTCGGTAGCTCTTTGGGGGTGATGGGTCTTTGCCAGGTTTGGGGATTGCAACCACTTTGGCCTTTCTCCAGACAGAAGGGATGGTTTTCTGTGCCATGCATTTATTCAGTATCCCCACGAGCCAGGTCTTTGCGTTAGGTCCCAGGTGCTGTATCATTTCTGCCAGTATGTCATCAATCCCTGCTGCTTTTCCGGGTTTCAACTTTCCCATTGCAGTTTCGAGTTCTTCTAGGTCGAAGGGTTTGGTTTGAGGGCTGGCTGATTGAGGTTGGTCTGATACCACTGTGTGATGGTATTCTCCTGTGGGTCGGTGGCGGTGTTGGTCACAACTGGTGGCCAACAGTCGTAACCAACACCGCCACCGACCCACATAGAATACCATCGTACAGTGGTATCAGACCAACCACAATCAGCCAGTCCTCAAACCAAACCCTTCGACCTAGAAGAACTTGAAACTGCAATGGGAAAGTTGAAACCCGGAAAAGCAGCAGGGATTGATGACATGCTGGAAGAAATGATACAGCACCTGGGACCTAGCGCAAAGACCTGGCTTGTGGGGATGCTGAACACGTGCATGGCACAGAAAACCATCCCTTCTGTCTGGAGAAAGGCCAAAGTGGTTGCAATCCCTAAACCTGGCAAAGACCCATTATCCCCGAAGAGCTACCGACACATTTCCTTCCTCTGCATCACCTACAAGCTCTATGAGAGGCACTAACATTTCTGAACAGACTATATTTACATCAATATGTCTGGGTCCCCACATACTCACTCAGGGTTGACGTGTCACACCTGCAGTGGTGGGAGGGGCACCAAAATGTGGTGTTTTGATTGGTTGATGGGGGCACTCCCTTAGTATAAAAGTGTATGTTTTGTGTACACATGACCTGATGAAGATCAAATATATCGAAACGTTGTCAGTATTTCAATACAGAACGGTTTTTTTACACCTGTGATGTGCGGGCTCCATCCAATACCTACACCAGTTGTGATGCAACAGAGTTTGCTGTGACCGTTGTGAATTATGGGTGGTGTGGTCTTTGCCAAGACGGTGGATTGTGGCTCATGCCTTCCTGCTGTTATTTGTCATGTTGGTGTTCTCTATATCTTTTCGTCCTGGGCATGACGTTAAACTGTTCCGTTCGAGAGGACCGGCAACCCTCGAATGTAAACAGGAGTAGCAGCCTCTCTTGTAGGTGATGCAGAGGAGGGAAATGGGTCGGTAGCTCTTTGGGGATGATGGGTCTTTGCCAGGTTTGGGGATTGCAACCACTTTGGCCTTTCTCCAGACAGAAGGGATGGTTTTCTGTGCCATGCATGTATTCAGTATCCCCACGAGCCAGGTCTTTGCGTTAGGTCCCAGGTGCTGTATCATTTCTGCCAGTATGTCATCAATCCCTGCTGCTTTTCCGGGTTTCAACTTTCCCATTGCAGTTTCGAGTTCTTCTAGGTCGAAGGGTTTGGTTTGAGGGCTGGCTGATTGAGGTTGGTCTGATACCACTGTGCGATGGTATTCTCCTGTGGGTCGGTGGCGGTTTTTCGCGTCTCGGTTCCTCAGGTGCAAGCTGCATAGTTGGGTTTGTGTGTGTCTTTCTTTTTCTGTCTTTCTTTCTTAGGACGGAGATCAAGGTAGACGCCGTTGGAAGGCTCAACACAAGCCGATGCACCTAGAGATCCATCCCAAAGCTTCCCTCAGGGAGTTCAGCAAGCCAGCTAGCCAGCAACCCTGCCCAGTCAGCGAACGCAGCCAGTCGGCTCCGCCAGTCAGCCAGTGTAGAAAGTCAGGCTGCCAAGCCAGAGCATATCAGCCGTTGCAGTCAGCCACTGCAGCCATACCAGCCTTGCTCAGTCAGCTCAGCCAGGCCTCTCTCGAGGCCTGGCTCTCTGTCTGCCTGGCCCGGTCTGCCCTGCCCTGCCTTGCAGCAACAGAACCAGCCTTTCTGGCAAGCCAGCCAGCTCAGAATGCGAGCTGAGCAAGCCAGTGCAGCAGCAAGCCCAGACTAGGTTACCGCAGCCTTACTGTGCAGCCACAGCCACTCAGCCAAGACCAGCAGGAGCTGGCCAGGCTCCAACCCTTGCAGCGCAGCCTTAGGCCGGATAGTCCCCCTGCCTGCACTTTGTTGCCTTCCTGGCCTGTCTGCCTGCCTAGGCGCCTCGGTCTTCCTGTCTGTCTGCCTTGGCCTGCCTGTCTGAAACTGGTTTAGACTAACTGCGTGCTTGCCAGCTGCGTTGGCTTGCTGAGCTCGTATTCTGAGCTGGCTGGCTTGCTAGCAAGGCTGGTTCTGTTGCTGCAAGGCAGGGCAGGGCAGACCGGGCCAGGCAGACAGAGAGCCAGGCCTCGAGAGAGGCCTGGCTGAGCTGACTGAGCAAGGCTGGTATGGCTGCAATGGCGGACTGCAAGGGCTGATATGCTCTGGCTTGTCAGCCTGACTTTCTACACTGGCTGACTGGCAGAGCTTGCTGGCTGCGTTGGCTGACTGGGCGGGCTTGCTGGCTAGCTGGCTTGCTGGGCTCCCTGAGGGAAGCTTTGGGATGGATCTCTAGGGGCATCGGCTTGTGTTGAGCCTTCCAACGGCGTCTACCTTGATCTTCATCCTAAGAAAGACAGACAGAAAAAGAAAGACACACACAAAGTCAACTATGCAGCTTCCACATGAGGAAGGCAGGCAGGCAGGCAGGCACAAGCTGCCTGCGTGCTTGCTTCGCCCTCCAGTTGCTGCTCCAGTTATTTGTTTTCCCTCAAACCCATCCTCAATGTGTTGGGTGAGGTTGAGCTCTGTCCAGCACAGGACGGGACGGAAACCAGCTTGGTCTTTAGTCAGCTTGGTGTCTATGAGTGGTATGAGGCGTTGGAGTAGCAGCCTCTCTTGTAGGTGATGCAGAGGAGGGAAATGGGTCGGTAGCTCTTTGAGGATGATGGGTCTTTGCCAGGTTTGGGGATTGCAACCATTTTGGCCTTTCTCCAGACAGAAGGGATGGTTTTCTGTGCCATGCATGTGTTCAGCATCCCCACGAGCCAGGTCTTTGCGTTAGGTTCCAGGTGCTGTATAATTTCTGCCAGTATGTCATCAATCCCTGCTGCTTTTCCGGGTTTCAACTTTCCCATTGCAGTTTCGAGTTCTTCTAGGTCGAAGGGTTTGGTTTGAGGGCTGGCTGATTGTGGTTGGTCTGATACCACTGTGCGATGGTATTCTCCTGTGGGTCGGCGGCGGTGTTGGTTACGACTGTTGGCCACCAGTTGTGATGCAACAGAGTTCGCTGTGACCGTTGTGAATTATGGGTGGCTCCCTGAGGTCCTTGATCGCCATTGGGTCCAACAGTGGTCATTGAAGCGTGCACACACACATGCACACATGCACCTACACACGCACAGGCGCACATGCGTATGCACACCTGGACCTTTAAATGAACAACAACACAAAAACTAAGGCACTGGTGTCGGACTTCTGGTTTACCGGAACGGGGTTCAACTCCCTGCAGTGCCCTGCTCAATGTGTTGTATTTCATTCATTGGTCCATGGTCTCAGGTCATTGAGCGGCGCGCTATAGTGCGCGATTCTTCATCATTGTTGAGGATTTTTTAAAGGTGAAAATCAAGGAAAAGCAAAAGGCTATAGTCCATGGTCACGGACCGCATACTGGTCAAGGTCATTTATACTGGTGAAGATCATTTACTAGTCTTATAAAGGTCATTTATACTGGTCAAGGTCATTTACTAGTCTCATGAAGGTCATGTATACTGGTCACAGTCATATACTGGTCACGGTCATTTCTACTGGTGAAGGTCATTTATACTGGTCAAGGTCATTTGTACTTGTCAAGGTCATTTATACTGGTCAAGTCATTTACTAGTCTTATTGAAGGTAATTTATACTGCTCAAGGTCATTGATATTGGTCAAGGTCATTAAGTGGCACGCTATAGTGCACGATTCTTCATCATTGTTGAGGATTTGAAAAAAGGTTAAATCGCAGAAAAGCGAAAGGCTAAAGTCCATGGTCACGGAGGGCATACTATAGTATGTTGTTTTTCTTTTTTTGGTGGTGTGCGGGCTCCATCCAATAACTACACCAGTTGTGATGCAATAGAGTTTGCTGTGACCGTTGTGAATTATGGGTGGTGTGGTCTTTGCCAAGACGGTGGATTGTGGCCCATGCCTTCCTGCTGTTATTAGTGTGGGCAACCAGACTCTAGTAATTGTAACACTTTATTATTAGTGTGGTTGCCTGAAGGCAACCATACTATTGTTTTAGTGACCTTTTATTCTTTTTATAGATAAACTTTATTTTGTCGCGTTATACCTCCCACAGTTTTTGTCGCACGCACTCGAGCCATATGTCAAAACGACGGGCTACATCGGGAATCGTGTGCGTGTATTTTGCTAAGACATTTGTTGAATAGTTTAATTGATATGAATTAATTCGTGCATTAAATTGCCCCATAGACATGAATGGGAAAATGCAAAGACTCACTTTCAAGTATTTTTTCCTCTGAGACCGTAAGGGCTATACATACAAGACTTGGAGGAGAGATTCATAATAATTACTAAAATTAATTACCTTAGAACTATATCGGTCGGCCTCATGGTGGCGCTATAACAGCCAACTTTACATTTTTGGGTATAACTCTTGAACCGTAGGTCGTAAAATCAAAATGTTTTTTCCCCTGGATTCCTTGGGTCATGACGCATCTCCCCATATAGGCCACGCCCATTTCCGCCATGATAGATTTTCCGCCATTTTGAATTTTGTCCAAAACAAACTTTTTGCTTTTCCTCCTACATATTTTGTCCAAATCTCACAGAAATCGGCACACATGATCTCTGGACATATCCGATTAAAACACCAAATGCAGAATTTTGGTAGTGCGTATCGTTCGGCGGTAATCGTCTTCCGAAGTTAGTAGGAGGGGCCTATATCACAAAAATGCCATAAATCACGAACGGAATGTCCAATCCATCCCACATTTTTAATCACATGTCCGGGGTGGTTCAATCAACCAAGTTCTAAAAGCAATTCCATTTTCATCCATAGGGGGCGCCGCAAATGCGAGAAATGTAACCGTTTGTCGCAAAAACATGAATTTCGGGGGTTAAATCCCCTCTGAATTACTTACGCATGATCTAAGGCGTGACTTGAAATTGTAATTGGCTGGCAATATTAGTGGGAGGGGCATATGTAAGCCACTGCGGCAACCACACTCTGCAATTTTTTTAAATTGCGAATTTTCTAGTTCTTTTATGCAAGTCATGTTTATTTTGTATTCCTTGATGACAAAAAAAGATGCACACGTAGAAAGTACAGAGTAGGCCTACAGTCAAACACAGGGCTCTATTTTCGTCCATGCTAAACCCCTTATCCCTAAACTACTTATTTTTGTATTACTACTATTTTTACTAGCTCTGTCAATTCTACCCGGAGCCAACCTGAACCTAGAATATCACAATGGAATGGGTTGCAAAATGTTGGGTCATGTGCCCCAGGCTGAGAGGTTGTCGAATTAGTTCGTTTTGGTGATGATAATAATGATGAGGATAATGTTTAAAATACATGAACAAACAGTGCATTAATATCGCCCCCTTTCGTGTCGGATACAAAACGACACGTCTGCTTTGTCAGCTATGTGTAAACCGGTCGTTAGCCGGACGGGACTGTAGATGGCGCAGTTTTGCGGATTGAACAACCCAGCGCCATCATGTCCATTCCCAATCCCGTCGTCGGGCTCCAGTCGAGTCAGACAACCGTATGCCGTTAACCGTCTGAATGTAGAGAGATCCGCATGGGCTGTTTTATCTCTCCAAAAGAACCCCACGGAAAGATAAGACCAGGATCCAAGGATGGTTTTAGTGCATGTCGGATATCTGGTTCTTCCCGTATTCGGCTCAGTAAGAAATAGAGGTACAGTATGTATATCGGTTTTAAATCCCCAACATGTGCCCTGTTTATCTTAATATTCACACTGCAGCTGCTAGAGCTAGCTTAGCCCCTGCTAGCTGTTGTGTTAGCATCGCGCTACCTAGCTTCCTCAAATCGGACGAACAAAATAAGAGGACAAAAATACCGAAACGTGACGTAGGTCGACTCTTTATTCGATAACGACACGTATAAAATACAAAGTGACTAATGTCGCCTGTTGTAATTGTGTCTGATTGTAAGATAAAATGTCGCCACTTCAAAAGATAAGCTAACTGGCTGGTGGACTCCGACTATTTACTGGAACTGAAACGTTCTCCACTGAACATTACACATGTTCGGGCTAGAAGGTCCAGAAAGACTCCGACAAATCACACAAAGACCCGCGTAGAATTTGCGATACACACCATTATCAACGAACAAAAAAAATCTATTGATTTATAATGTTTATAATTTTGGATGCGTATTTTTTTTTACCGTGACGTTATGGTTTATTTGGACTATTAAACGCCGCAAAATAGCCGGAGCCTGCCAGCCAGTCAGCTTATCCGTGTCTGGATGATGTCATTTGAAGATCATCTGCTGCTGTTTGCGACCATCACAAATTAATCATGTTATCCAGGCCGATTGATTGATAGAGGCGCGTAAATAATGAACGGATTAATTAATTGGCGGTCACTTCCGAGCCAACATTGTGATCACTCGTTTAATTACCATTTGGCAACTTAAAGCAGCAGCTGTTTGAAGCTGTCTGGACAAACACCCCAAACATACCGTTACAGTGTCAGGTCTATTTTTAATCAAGCTACAGTGTAACATTAATTTCACAACAGTGGCATCAATGATTTCATTGTGCTTTTATTTCTGTTCTTATTCCCTGTTTCATAGTATCGAGGCTGGCTCTACATTCTGCATTTATCAGATCTATGTCGTCCCCCCATTGTGTAGCTAATGATCATCTGCTGCTGTGTGGTGTGGCGTGGCCTCTGCCTGTTCTCTGCATTTAGCTGTATTGTGAATCCCTTCTTCATTTCCTCTTTCCATCAGAAGACGACATTGGTATTAAAAAGCACCCCCTCCTAAGAATGTATTCAGCCATAGACTTTCCATGTTAAACGGACTAAAAAAATAGCTAACACCTTTAGCAGAGCACCTTTTGTCTTTTATTTTTTCTGTCAAATTGCTGTAGCATAAACATTTTAGCTCCTTCTAGATCAATTGAATGTCATTGTGTACCTCCCATCCAGTCTTGATAGACAACATGCTGTAAATTCCTGTAAAGTGGATACATTTTGCATGATTTCAATTACCGCACTGCATTGTTGAACACCAGATATTGGCTCATCCTCCTCTTCTCCACACAAGGTGCATTGTACATGACTCAGATGACATTTAATTAAACGCATGCAATTTGGAATCATATGCATGCCCGTCTATTGATCAGCTTAAACATATCCACTCAGCATTCTTGCCAATGCTGCTATGTGATCACTTGAAATGAGTAAACGTACACTGCACCTGCACACAACAACCTGCCATAACTGTCTCCATTTTTGTGTAATCCTTTGTTCCCCTTGCAAATTTCTAAGCTTTGAAACACACTGAATTGTCAGGTCTGTTTGGCCTTTGAGGGCAAAACAAATCCCTAAACCTAAAGAGCAAAAGCAAAACCTACTCACTGGTGGTTCATCACGTCCCAATTTCCCCCCCACTAACAAAGGCCAAAATGCTATCCATTTCACAGGGATGCCTATCTCCTGACCTGCACTGCTAAAATATCCTCTATTAGTAATAACGTCTTTATTGTTTGGTTGTGGTCTCTCTTTACCTTTTTTGTTCTGGTAATAGTACTTAAAATGCATGGTCACATTTATGATTCATAATTTTTTGTTTTTTGTTTTTTCTACATTGACTAGTGAAAATCCAATGTAATCTTTCTGTAGTAAAGATGTACCCTGCTGTACTGGAATCATGTGCTGTAGCCAACACGTTTGCTCATTGGATGCTGCTTTTGTTCTTTTAACCCTATATGGAGCATGGTGGGCCTTGCCTTCAGTCTATGTTGTTTATTTTTGTTGCATGGTATTATATACTATTACAGAGAAGAAAAAAACACAAATTCCACATATACTAATATTTTTCAATAAAGAATATAGTGTTTTTCCTAACCTTCAGTGTGCTTCTTGCTGATTTCCATTTATTGTCCTCCCTCTCCCTTGTCCCTACCTTCCCCCCCCCACCCCTCCACCCCACCCACTTCCTCTCCCGCTGTGACAAAGATAGACAATTTTCAAGCTTTCTTCATCACAAGCCCTGATTGAGTCTATCTGCTGTCATTCATGGTGGTTGTTTTCACTGAGACACTTGAAAATGCAGCATGCTTCTGTACAGTCCTCGCGTGAGCCTCGAGACCAAGGGCACCAAGGTCATCCCTTGTCTGGTTTATTTATGGTAGTGCAGGAAAAAAAAGCAGTGGAGAAAAAAACATGATTAATAACACTATTGGGTTTTCTTTAATTCAGCTGGATGTGCTACAGCAGTGCTGCATCTTTCAAGTGTGCTCCCTAGTAAATGCAATGTAGATTTTTGCCTATCTCCTCATGGTTTTTTCAAAGAGTTAAACTGTTTCCATCAGAACTTGCCATACATGTTTTACACCATCAAAGCAGGGCAAAAATTAAATGGCATTATTTTATGTAAATCACGTTATACTTGAGTAACACATACTACTTTTGAGTTACGGCAGATGGGTGTAACGGTGCACAGTAAATGGAACATTCCTGTGCATACCTGATTTAGTTTCCTATTGCCAAGGTATTCCGAAGAGGCCTAATGTTTTACATTTGTTGTTGCACAATCTTTACCTCATAATGAAAGCTTGTAAGTCTAAAGTACAGTAGTAAAACCATATTGTGCCATAACATAATGTAGCCTATCTTTCTCCCCTTGGAGCCTCAACTGCTGTCGTTTAATTCCAGCTGCCAAATAGCTGTGGTTAGAGAGAGCAGAAAAGCACAGAAATGGCATTCAAGCTATTTCCTCTAACCTTACGAATGGTAATGTGCTAGAGGAGCATGCAGAACTGTACTTTATGTATGAGAGAAGAAGAATATTGGCTGAGGCAAAGACAGACTATAAAATACTGGATGTATTACTTTGAGTCCAGTCAAGGGGTTGCTTTGTTTCCATAAGCTCTACTGTGTAGAGAGATTTAAGTAAATAAGCAGTACATCTATTGAAAGATTGGTTGAATTGCAATGGATTTCACCCAAATGCAGCAACCTACTGGCCATAATTTCCAAGAATTGCACTGGATGTTATATTCAAGTTATTGGTTGTTGAGCCAATCACTTGTTCTGGTCCCGTCTATTGCCTTAAGAATCAGAAGACCAGGAGTGGCAATCGAACCACAGCGTGGAATAGGATATCAAAGACCATTTAATCACGTTTGAAAGTTCACACAGTGCATTGGTATTCGATGTCATGGGACTTGTGGTAATCGTCACTTTCCCATCCCACAGACGTATGTTTCACCATAGGTAAGCGTTAGGGCTTCATTAAGATGTTACACACACAGTGACACCACATTTTCACCCACAGTAAATTCTACCTCATCTCTCTTGAGCTGTCTGACGAGCACTCTTTTATCCTCCCCTCACAGGATCCCATTTCAACCGGCAGCAGCAGCAACAACAGCAGCAGCAGCAGCACAGTCATGCTACCTCTTGCCGGCACTTCCAGTTAGGTCCTCAGGCCCCGCTGCCCATGGACTTCCCCATGCCAGGGCAGCCCCAGTCAGGCATTAACCCCCACCTGGCCCCTCCTGGCCACCAGCATGGCCCCCCGCTCCACCCACCCCTCAACCCCCTGCCCGCACCCCAGTTCCAGGACATCCCTGCCCCTCCCTTCCTACCTCAGGCATTACACCAGCAATACCTCCTCCAGCAACAGATCCTCGAGGCCCAGCACCGACACATCCTGCCACCCTCCAGGTATGGACCCTGGATCATGTTAAAGGGATGATTGTTGGGGTCACTCAGGTGGCGCAGGGGTAGTTTTTGCCCATCACTGTGGAGAATAGGGGTTTGAATCCTCCCTGGTGCCTCCTGCTTGGCCAAGAGTCCATATAAACACAAATGGCAGTGTTCGCGCCTTCGCGGGAGGGAAACGAGGTGGGGAGGGTGACCTCTGCCGCTGCACTAGCAATCAATCCTCCCAGTGAACCCTCTTTTGGGTGAAAATCTGTGTTTTGATGGTATTGGACGAGACACATTGATTGTCTGTGCTCTCCCTAGGACCAATAAAAATGGGCTGGCCACTTTTATGCTTGGCCATACATTATTTTATACAGTTTCAGGCTTTAATGTTTTATGCTTGGCCATGCAGTTCCAGCTACTTGTTATTACTACTACTAGTGTTGTTATTACTTGCGCAAGTACTGCGATTGGCTGGGTATGTATATATGTCATTGTCCTCTCTTGTTTAAGACCGTAGCCTGATCAGGGACCAGCATCTCTGGCAACATCATTATTAACAGGCAATGAGGGACCAGTATTCCTGGTGATGTCATTGGCATCGCCAGTGGTGAGCACAGCTCATGAAATCTCTACTTCAATCCCAATAGGATTAATGATTGAAACAGATTTGGTTAGGTCACTATCAACAGCCAATAAGGGACCACCATTCTTGGTGACGTTGGTGATCGGTTGGGTATGTATGCATGTCGGGGTATGAATGGTCAATGGTGGTCCCTTATTGGCTGTTGATGGTGACGTAACTAAGGTATGTTTCAGGCCAGGGTTGGTATAAGGTCAAAGGGTCTAAAGGATTTAGAACAGCAGTTGTAATAGTATATGGCACCTCGACAGAGTGCATTTCTAGTTTCTTTCTTCCCCCCCCCCCCCTTTTTCTAAAATAAATAAATGGGGGGGGTCTTGGGTTGCATATAGCAGGAATACACTGATCAATTTATTTTCTTTTAAGGAAGTGGTTAATACCACATTTAAGTAGAGATCTTACACGATGTTGAAATGTTGGCCCATTTCGATATACGACGATATCCAGGGTCAAATCAGCCGATACCAACATATTACATTGGTATGATATAGTTATATAGAGCTTATTGCTCACATTATAATTGCATCAATATCAGTGAAATATCGGTGAAGAAATATCTGTCTATCTGTGAAAAAGATATCTGAATTATTTATAGGTTCGATACAGATTTTTTGTTTTGTTTTTTGAAATATCGGACGATATCGATATGCTACGGATAATATTGTGCATCACCACATTTAAGGTAACTTTGCTTCCGGAATCTGACCACATGCAGCCTGCAAATAAATTCCTAATACTGTGTTAACATTGTTAATCCTCCTTAAACAGACGCACCCCAGAGAGAGTTCCTCACCAGCCCCACAGACTGCGGCCTGGGTACGAGTTTGCTCCGCCTCTCCATGTCCCTCCTCAGCCTGTGGTCCAACAGCCCCGTTATCTGGCTGAAGGAACAGACTGGTAAGAAACCACCCAATAGAGCAGAATTGAATAAATAAATGACACAAGGCTAAATGAGATACCGTAAAGCGTTTATCTTATGGTTGTGCACAGACATTCTGATTAGATACTAAAACTGGTTTTTCTGTTCATTGTCTGTCTAGGGACCTGAGTGTGGATGCTGGGCTTCCCCCGCACCAGTACCACATCCACCCTCTACCACAGCACTATCAGCACTACTTGACCTCTCCCAGGATGCACCACTTCCCCAGAAACAACGCCTCAACGCAAGTGGTGAGCCCACCTCAGTGCAGTCTAATCAATGTGTCAACGAAAGTTCAAACTATTTTTTACAATATTCACTCAGTGGCTATTTTGCGCTTATTTCACACTCGTTCAATTCTCTTGTGGGCATGCCATCCGAAGCCATATAACACAAGGTTGCCTTACATCCCTCATTGTCATATTGCAGGATTGATGTTACCTTGTTATTTTCCAGGTTGTTCATGAGATCAGAAACTATCCATACCCCCAGCTCCACTTGCTAGCACTGCAGAGTCTCAACCCCTCCCGCCATGCATCTGCTGTTAGAGAGAGTTATGAGGTACGTCCGGCCGCCCTCGCTACTTCCTCTCTTCATCAAGCATACCTGTCTTGCCTAATTTATCACCATCTGTGACCAATGCCCCCATTAGGCTCAAGTGTGTCACCGATTTTCTTTCTTTATGGATTCCAAATCTCTTCGAATGTATTTAATCTTGAGAAAATTTTCTTGTCATTTGCCATGTCATTGATTACTTGACTATCACTGAGAACTACTCAAGCACCTACGGCTCATGATCTATTTGCTGAGCAAGGATCAACCATTCATGACCATTAAATTACCAGCCTTATCACTGAAACCTTCCACCATGATGTATTTTTCCATAGATATTCTTAGCTATGGTCAAAAGTCTGGCAGGTGATTGGATAACAGTTTTCTTTTGTCAAATTCCAATTGTACAAAAACAAATTGTTTTTTCCCTTGGATCTTATGTTTTGCCCCTGCTCTTGTTCCCTTTGTAGGAGCTTTTGCAGTTGGAGGATAGGCTTGGCAGCGTGAACCGTGGAGCAGTTCAGACCACCATAGAGAGGTTCACTTTCCCACACAAGTATAAGAAGGTAAGACAGAACATGATCCTTAACCGAACACAAGCTGTGCTTGATGTGGTGCCGTATGCAATACAACAGTGGGCATATGTACTGTATGTAGGCCTGTCAACAATTATTATATAATCACCTAATCGCAATTAATTGAGATTACACACTGAAATGTAATTTCAGTGTGTGTGTGTGTGTGTGTGTGTGTGTGTATGTATACATATACATATACATATACATATACATATACATATACATATACATATACATATACATATACATATACATATACATATACATATACATATACATATACATATACGTGTGTGTGTGTGTGTGTGTGTGTGTGTGTGTGTGTGTGTATTTCTTATTCATATAAATTAAGTGGTGAAAAGAAGGGAACATTGGCTAGAGAGTAGCAAATGTTCAGACACATTTTCTGTCAACAGATAAGTCAGACACTCTGCAGTAGGTCCGACTCAGTGTAGGGATGACTCATCTCAGCCTGCTGCAGAGGATTTGAGTATGAAATGAATTAAAAAACACCCTTTGCATCTTTAATTAACAACACCTGCATTCGGAAAGAGTTGGAGAAGCCAGAACAGTACAAAATATCAGAATAAGAGGATGTTGGCCTGGGCGGTTAGCTCAACCTGCTGAGCCAGCCTGACAGCGTGCCGCGGGTTCGACTCCCGATCCCGACGGCCTTGACTCCCGATCCCGACGGCCTTTGCCGCGTGTCTTTCCCCCATCTCTCCCCATTTCCTGTCAGACTACTTTCATCCTATCAATAAAGGCAGAAAAAGTCAAAATGAAATATCTTTAAAAAAATAATTAGAGGATGTTGTTGAATCCATTGTACTTGAAAACCAGATCCCCCCCACCCCTTCCATTGGTGGGACATCAGATTTTAGTGAATGTGTCTACCTTAAGCAGGCGCCTCTTTGATTTTGTGCAGGACCGTGACTCTTGCCAGCCATGGCAGCAAGGTGACAGCTCTTACCTTTCAACTGCACAGCACACAGACACTGTATACACCTCATTGTTTGCCTTTGTTTGCTTCCTGTTTCAGAGAATACCTATGGACCTGAAAATGTGTCTGGATGACGAGGAGTTGGACACTGATGAAAAATGTACTATCTGTCTGTCGATGCTCGAAGACGGGGAGGATGTCAGGTATAACCATACATTCGGAAATGGCAGTTTTTGAAAGGGAATAAAATGAATGAATTGTACTTTGTCATAATCATACCACCCGTCCCTATTCATACAGGCATCTCTTCCCAAATTAAGTTTACTGGAATGGTGAAACATGAATTACTCTAGTCTGGATATTTCTGAGATTTCTTATTTCTATTGAAGCTTGATGTGGACAAGAAATCTGGCGCTGATAAGTTCGGTGGTTTGCGACATTAGCTCTATATTGACTCACTTATAGACAGCTAAACTCCTGCAGAAGTATTGCTATGTCAAATCTATCTGTAAATTATGGCTATGAGGTAAATCCTTTAAAAAAATCTTATAGCGCATGACCAGCATTACAGCCCTAGCAGGCTAAGTTAAATTTCTACTGGAAGTTGAATAACAAAAGAAAGAAAAACTTGAGTAAATCTTTATCTATTCTACAGAAAAGAGGGATAATATGGTGCGATGATATATTATTAAGTAATATCTATTTTCGGTGGGATTCCTCTTATTCTCAAACCTCTGTGCCCACTGTCGCAGCTCGTATAATACTTTCCGACTCATAGATTGGAGTACACACAACTGTGTACACACCTGTGAGTCATAGGCAAGTCACTTCAAGGCCGTTGACAGTAGCTCAGGGTAGCCTAGTTTAGTAGCAGTTCCTCTCACAAGTTTTTTTAAAGGTCAAACTATACATTAAATTGCTCCCTTGTTCTAATGTTATTGATTGATACATTCTCTGGATTTCCTTTTTTTGTAACGGTATATTGTGTCTTCTATCACCCCCTGCTCAGGAGATTACCCTGCATGCACCTCTTCCACCAGGCGTGTGTGGACCAGTGGCTGGGCACCAGCAGGAAGTGCCCCATATGCAGAGTGGACATTGAGACCCAGCTGACCCCAGACAGTTGATGCCTCCTCCTCCTGACCTTTGCAGCTTTGGATCTGGTCTTGTAATCCCCCCACCCTCCCCTCCCTTCCTTCCCCCAAGGGGAAGCTCTGCCAAACGTCCCTCTTCCTCCCTCTGCATCACTCAACAAGCCTGCCTTCTGAGCCAGCCGAAGAAGACAACCAATGTGACAGAGGGATAAACAAAGCACACTCACACACGCAACACAACAGGGAACCGGGGTCCACGCGTGACGTGGGCGGACAGATGGATCGGGATAGGTGGATGTCCAAAGAGATTGACAAACGATTGGAGGCAAAATGTATGTATGGACAGATGTGCTGAGGCTCCCTGTGATTGTCTGTCTGATTAGCCGCTTAACCGTTTAACCACAAAGATTTATAAAATATCTTTAAATATAGGCAATCTACAAGCTATTTTCAAAATAATTTAAAACTGTTTGTGGTTGAGTGGTGGAGGCCATTTCTCTGCCATTACATTTAACCCTCTTACCCCCAGGCCTGTGAAAAATCCTTTAAGCTGCACTCTAACCCAGCCCTCCCTCAGCACATCTGTACAGAGCATTATCAAATGATTAGCATGAGGTTGTCTAGTGTGAACTCTTGTAGCTGAATGCCCGTGGTGTACTGGAGTGTAGTGCTGAATAAGTATTTACAGAGTAACAGTGTTGTGTAGCAAGCAAAAAGAAGAAAAAAAGAAAAGAAAAAAAGAGCCTTTCGCTTTGAGAAATATGTACGTATGTGAAAATTAAATCTACAGACAGGGCAAGTACGACTCAGAGTGTAGAGTAGGAGAGTAGCTACACGCTTTGATCTCGCCGCAAAGTGGGTGCCTATGGGCTATAGTTCCAAACATTGCTCCTATGGCTGGAACTATCCCCTTGAGATAGAATGGGCACTTCCGCATTCCATTGTTACAATGGGAGTCAATGCTAGTGTCGCCACCCTCTTACTATATTACTCTGGTACGACTGTGCGTGGGGAGTCTGGTGGTAGGTTAATTCTTCATAGGCACTGAGGAAGGAGGTAGCTGTGTGGAAAAAAAGACAAAAACAAACATCCTCCTCCCCCTCTCTCTCGTCTATCACGGTTTTGGATTTACAGTTGGTAGATGCCATCGGAGTCTCTGCTAAATCCGCTACCTGCAGGCATGGCTTCCAGTGATCTGTGTAGTGTTGTAGTTGGGCCTCTGATACCCTAGAGCAGAGGCCTTTCTTTCAGATGTGCATGTTGTATGGCAGGCTTGGGCTGTGTTGTTGTTGTGGAGCAGTAGAAACAGGGACTGTGTCTGTGCATGTGAACCGTATACTATGATTCTGATGACCACCACTCATCCATAGCGGAGGACGAGAATGCACCTAATAACCCCCCTCCTCCCCCTACTCATTCTGATGAGATCCAAGTTGCCCTTGGACACCGGGCTAAGACCTGATTTCTACTTTGTCGTACAATGTGGCGCTCTGCGAAAATAGTGGATCTGCAAGCTCACAACAAGTAATTTGTATGCTATTTTTGCCAAGCGACACTGCTGTACAACGGCTTACAAATTAAGCATAAGACCAGTGTGGCATCGTCTCCTGATGACTGGTGTGAGTAGATCTGTGTCGAACAGCAACTTGGTATCCGTCGCCTCATTCATGGCATGATCATGAGAGGCTGGCATGGGCTTGAGGATGCAGTGCCTGAGTCTTGCCGTTGAAGTGAATTGAGAACGACATTTGTATGACCTATTACCAGAACCTTATTGCCTATTGAACAAGCACATGTGATTTCTAGTGAATTGCCTCCGTTGTGTATTGGCTCAGTTCATTTCAATCTAAGTTGCTCCCATCATTTGATAAAAGACTGTCTGGTGTTACAGGGAAAAGTAAAACTAGTTTGCCTATGATATGTGCTAGAATGTGTATGATTGTCATCATGGTAGTAGTGTATGGTATTGCTAGAACGACCATAATAAGTTCAGTGATAGAAGCCGTTTTCTCTATATCATGCATGAACCATGTCGGATTAGTTCACTTGAAGGAGGGTGAAAGGGAGAAAAAGCCATCCATTAAAAAATACCAAACAATTATTCTTCTTAACTTTAAGTTTGAATATTCTTTAGATTGTCTCTTTCTTCCATGTGTTTCTTTCTCTCTTTATTCCCGCCTTTCTTATTTAAATTATTTGTCTTATGATTTTTGCTCTCATGCCAATTTGGACGTGGTACTAATACGCTTAGTGCTTGTCCATCTTTACCATACTGAAGAAATAGCTGCAATGCTGCAAAAACATATTTATTGTCGTTATAATGTAGCTTGTGTTTTTGTAAATGCACTATAATATGGAGTTGCCTGATCTTTTTGGTTTGGTGGTGTGGGGTCTCCTTGTCCTAGATTATGTGTTTGTATTCAGTTGAAGGTATCTCCATGCTTCCTCGTGGTCTTTTGGAGGGTAACTTGACTGTTTGTGTTGCATTTATTCTTTTTCCTTCGTACGAAACCTCCATCCAAAAAAAGAAAAAACTACAGATGGATGAACATGGAGGCTTGCTAGTTCACATAGAATGCTGTGATTAAAGATGCCTTAAGTATTTAACAATCATTATTTATTACTAACTGTAGCTAGCTAGCTATTGTGGTGGAGTATTTAATGTCTCTATCTCATAACTTTGCAATTTAATCAATATATTTATTTAGAAATAACAAAATATTGAACAAAAAAAAAGAATACCTCATTATGCATTGGTCGGTGGGGATGCTTTTGCATGCCATTTGTGTTTTCTTTTTCAAAGGAGAAAAAAAGAAACTTGTTGAATATTGACTAGGAGTGTTCTAAACACTATTTCTAGCCAGCATGGTGCTGTTGATCTGGATTACATTCCATCCATCCAAGTCATTTCTTTTCTTTTATTTATTTTCTTGTTTTGAATTTTATCCTCTGCTTGAGTCTTGTGGGTGATAGCCCCTTTCTCTTAGCATGGCTCAACAACTGGCTTGCTTTTGAAGTATGATACAGCTTTACTTTCAGTAATCAACCATATTTAATTTGGAGTTTATGGGTGTCGTGTTTTGTTTTTGATTTGACCATGTTTATGATAATCCATACTATCTGGATCTCAGATCAGTGCTTATTTAGGACCCACATAATGAACTGTATTATTTGGTACTATGTATTGCTGGCAAATGCGATGTTTGTGTTGGGCCGAGGAGGTGGCTAACATGCTAACTTGAGCTATTGATTTATGTTGAGCAAATTTCTGGTGTATTACTGTGGTATACAATATAGATTGCGTGTTTTACACCTGGGAATAATAAGCTAACCACATTTTCGGTGTGCATTTCTTAATAATATTCTACTAATCCTGCTTATTATTGTACCATTTATTGGATTGGAATAACGCTGGCTGGTCTTACTATTATTTCATTTCCTGCTATCACTGGCCTTACCCCATGCCCTACACAGTGTACCCCATTACTCCAGAGCGAACTGGACAGTAGCCATAGTATTAACTCAAGCTGGTGAACCGGAATGAACAGTAGATCTTAAAGCACAAGCTTTTTAATGCATGTCCTTCTCAGGTTTTCCTATGTGTACGTGGGAGTAGCTCTGTAGATGTGTTTAATATGATGCTGTACCTTCTTGAATATTTCAGATGTTTCTTTGCTGCTGAAAAAAATGTTGATTATTAACCTGCCAGTGAAAAAGGGAAGTGGCCATCTTTGTACAACACACTGCTGTTTTGCTGTAACCGCGCAATGTTTTATGATCTTGAGTATTTTATAGAAAAGTAGAAGTATGTATCAATAATATGAAAGCAATAGCTAAATCATAATGAAGAATAACATGATCAGTGAATATTGTGGAAAATCTTTAGATTCACTCTGGGTGGATTTTGTACTGTATTTATTACTAATGATGATGCAAAAAGTTGCATAGCTTAACCCAAACTGTTCTGTCTCCTTTTTTATTTATTGTCTTGTATATGATCTTTTTGTATGTGTTTTTCAAATAAACTGCCGAAAATGCTGAGAACGTATCTAACTTATATGTCTCGTTCTACTGTGGTATTCTCTGCTTAACCCACTTCATGCCATTGCCATTAATATACAATTAAAGCCAATTAATCAATGCTACCCTTAACACCATTGCCCTAGCCCTACGGCAATTGCACTTTTATAGTGCTTTCGATTGATCAAGTCTACAGACACTAGATTTCATGCTTATTTATACTTCATACTTTATACTTCATAGGCCTACTTTCACCTAGAAACTTCGTTCAGCTATCTTTGGATTCTTTTTATTGTTGATTTAATGTTTGTGTCGAAATATTTAACTTTATTTTAATCCCATGGTGAAAATCATCCAACCCACCTAGCTTTGGCATACTTTTTGTAGAAACCTTTAAGACTTTTGAATATGTCACACATTTTCACAACAAAATCACAGTTCAACTATGCTTCTATGCAGTATGCACAGCTTTGTGTGTTTGTATGTATGAGCACGGAATGTGCTCAGCTGATTGGCTGAGCACAGCATGTGATGTATGATAATGTATGATGATGTATGCGCCACACATGCATGGTTTTTAAGGGAATAGGTCAAATGCAGTGCGTGATTAGGCACACCTAAAAGTGTTCTCAAAATAACTTGTGCTCACGGCCAAAGTATTCCCCAGAATTTATAAACCGAGATCAAAATCAAATTCCGTTTCCCTAATGAGTCTGACCGTGATATGATTGTGTATTCTATTCCAAAAATCACTGATTTTCCGGCATGCCCAAAAAGAATGCAGGTTACCCTCTTCCATCTGACACTTCCAACAATATGGGTTTTCCTTCACACCCAAATCCTATTCCAAAACTGTTTTTCTTTTAAGATTTGTTTTTTCTGCCTTTATTGATAGTTTCAAGTGAAGCTTGACATAGGAAAGAGGAGGGGAGAGACATGCAGCAAGGGTCGTCATGTGCGGGACTTGAACATGCAACTCGCTGTCAGGCCAGAGCCTATATGTGGCATGCACCTGGACCACTAGGCCACAGGACACCCATTCCAGACACCTCTTTGTCCCCTCACTGTCAGAAAGCATAGAGTAATATATAGAAGTCTCATCATGTCCATTATTTTTGTGGGGCGCTAGCCCCTTCCTATACACAGGTTTAATGTTTGTCTTTAGTTCAATGATTGTTTTGTAAACGCATTGACAATGAATGGAAAATGTACGTCATCATAATGTATCATTTACGTCATATTGTCTCTTTATTGTTAATGATGATTAATGTTTGTGTTTGCACCGTTTCTTTACATCGCCATTACATCACCTAATCAACATGAGTCAGAACTAAAAAACATTGCAAGGATGCAACTGGGACGTATCCTCAGTGATGTATCCCAAGGTCATCTGGGTTTCGGGTCTTCCAACATCATACCCCTCACTCGGGTGACCCAGCCGGGGTGATCAAGTCCAGACTTACGTCCCAGTAGCTACCCTCGGTCAGTCCCATTAGGGACACACAATCTGCTGCTTCAGAACTACTCTGCCTAGTCCCTCCGGCGCGTGGAGGGACTAGGCTCTGTGGGTTGACTCCTGGCCGGGCACCTCCTACGTCTCACCAGGTCCTCTCCTGCTCTCACCAGGTTCACCTGCAGGACCTGTGCGCCGCACCAGATTCCCAGCACCAGACACTTCATTCGGGAGTGGTGGATTCCGCACTCTCCACCGGGGCCAACGGTGGTGCCGCAGGCTCCACTTGCGGCTTGAATGGCCCTCCTAAAGGCTTAAAGTCAGACTGTAATATATTAGCGCCCCTCACTTCACACAGGTGTGATTTTTTATCTTCATATAGGTCCCCAAGGGTATGGGTACCTTTATCTATCCATTCTGTCCAAACGAAAGTGGATTTGACTATACACAATTTGAACAGGTCTGTAACTCTGAAAGTGTACACATTTATTTAATAATAGCCTTTTTCAGGGCATACAAGTCATCAGGCATATGATCTTACAATACTGAGAGTCATTTCAGAACATTCCATTCATGTATGGTGGTTACAATGTTAAAATAGAAGTTTCGCACAGATAAAATAATTGAAAACATTCAAGTATTGTTTTTGTTTCATTCTACTGCACGCGCGCACGTTCCCACACACGCACATGCACACACGCACACACAAACACAGTTCATCGAAATAATCAGCGGCGACTCGTGGGGTGGGGGCTAAGAAATCCATTATACTAGGCTACCCATAGTTCACCCTTGCACTATATAGGTCTCTTTCCTGATTGGATGAAATTGGTAACCCACCTGAAAATGTATTTTCTGGGCCCGCCAGGTGCATGCCGGTCCAGGTGCATGCCACATATAGGCTTTGGCCTGACAGCACGTCGTGTGTTCGAGTCCCTGATGACCTTTGCTGCATGTCTCTCCCCTTCTCTCTTTCCTGTCAGTCTTCACTTGATACTATCAATAAAGCCAAAAACAAATCTAAAATCACTCTCCCCCTCCTCTCTCTCTCTCTCTCTCTCTCTCTCTCTCTCTCTCTCTCTCTCTCTCTCTCTCTCTCTCTCTCTCTCTCTCTCTCTCTCATTAGCAGGCAACAGTGCTGCACTGTCTCTCTCTCTGTTTCTGGCACAACAGCGCCCCTACTGGTACTAATAGTCATACTCGTGCTCACAGTCACATAGGTGCATGGGTGGGTTAACATCACATAGATAGGCGGACATGGACATTGCTGTTCTTTGGAGTGGTTGCACCACTCAAAAAAACCCCACTATAACGCAATATTTTCGTGCTCGGACCCTGCAGGGACCCAGCCACACACATAGCTGTCTATAGGAGTGGTTGCACCACTCAAAAATAAAATGTATTTTCTGTTTATCAAACACTATAGCCATGATATAGCATACTATCAGAATTACAAAAAGACAAAAGACCAAAGACAATCACTTCTACCACCTTTAAGTTAGATCATTAAAGTAATAATTAATGTTGGTCTCAGAATTTCAAACAATGGACTACATCTGTGTGCATAAAGGGGCCAAGGGCTAATATTTTGCTAATGAAGTAGGGCAGCCATAGCTTAATGGGAGAGGTCACCTGAGATTTGAGAATCGGAAGGTCCCTGGTTTGACCCCCATCTCCGCTCTGTGTGTCATAGTGTTCATGAGCAAGACACTTGACCCTTAACTGCTCCCTGACAAACTGTTCCTAATAAATAGGATGGGTTAAATGCAGAGGACAAATAATATGTAGGCCTATGTGCAAATGAACTGTGAATGAACAGAATTAACTGTACTTAAAGTATTAAAACTTAGATTTGATTTTCTTTTTACATTTTAACCACACAATCGTGTATGGTTAAAATATACTTTTTAGATGGGGGTCAGCTGTGGCCAAAAAAGGTTTGCAGCACGAATTTTTCGCATAACTGAATTGCCACAATATAATCTTGGAAATTCATGTGATTTGTGATATCTGCAGTGACACATCATGTTGTTCCCCTATTTTGCGATACAATGTAACACTTGATAGTAGGCGTTTCTGGTATGAATGTATATAAAAATCGCCTTCAATCGCCTTGTTACACGGACATCATGGCTCACTTCAGCATGCAAGAATCTCAGCTTGAATTGACTGCCGAAGAGACAGATGGTAAGAGATTTTACTAGAAATGTGAAATTACAGAAATATACTACTAAATAAATGCTATTTTATAATGCTAAATGTAACTACCTTTTAGGTTTTTAGACTCACCATGCTGTGTGTGTGTGTGTGTGTGTGTGTGTGTGTGTGTGTGTGTGTGTGTGTGTGTGTGTGTGTGTGTGTGTGTGTGTGTGTGTGTGTGTGTGTGTGTGTGTGTGTGTGTGTGTGTGTGTCCTCTCCAGATTTCCCAGCCCAGTTCAAAATCTTCAAATGGTGCAAGGACAATCGTTACATCTGCGCTGTTGGGAGCCTTCTGAGTCTGGCTGCCATCGTCGGCTTGATCATTGCCCTAAGCGGTAAGACATGTTTTATATATCTACATAATGATGATCCAACATAGTTTTCTTTTGTTCCCAATAGCATACAGAAAACCCATAAAATATGTTGTGGAATTAGTAGTATTACAATATAATAATATACAATACAATTAGTAGTGTGGTACAATTATAGATGCACTAGATCAAATAAAGCAGCTTTTCTTCACGTTTTCATTGACTTATGTCACCTATCATGAATTACTATGACTAAACTAAACTACTATACCCTATGACTGACAGGTGTCTTGTGTGACTGATTATCTATATCACTGAGTGATCTCTTCTCCAGGTTCTGGTACAGTTACAGATACAGGTACAGAGGATGCCAAGGTAGGAAGTTGGCCCTTCTTGGTCCATGTTAGGCATGAAGTCCAACCAGACGTCACCGTCAGGTGCTTTGGTTCCCTGATCAACAGTGAATGGGTCCTCTCTGCTGCCGACTGCTACCTGAAAATGTGGTAAATGAGACAGACTCATCAAGTTTATAGCCTAATCTTTGGCAGCGGGGGCCTGACTGTGATAGGACATACAACTTCTAAGTTCAGCGGTTCCCCACATTTTTCAAAAAAATTGAAACAGAAAGATAAGCAATTCAATTTTTCACTGGTATGTTTTTCTCTTTTCCAGGGCCCACGACCAATTGCTTGTTACCTTGGGGACAGACCTACTACACCCAAATGGAGGGTCCAGAGCTGTTGCTGAAGTTGTGTTTCATCCAGGATATGACCCTGACTCTGGTGCCAACGGCATGGCTCTGCTCCGCCTGGCTTCTCCTGTCCAGTTCACTGACACGATCAGACCTGTGTGTCTGGCATCCAGTGGCAGCGTGTTCAGAAACGGCACTCCCAGCTGGGTCCTTGGCTGGAATAAGACTGGAGAGCCATGTGAGCATGACATCACATGTCACTTGAAATGGTGTAAAGTCACCACATTTGTCACAAAATCCTGTAGAATTCCATTGAATAATGTTTTGACAAACTGCCGAGTTATAATACAAATATGCCAAAAATATGGTCACCTGGTTGATACTATTAACTGTATAAGGCAGCTCAACAGTGAGAGGCTGCAGACTGATAAGATTGTTCTATTTCTATTGTTTCTATCTACAGATCCTGGACCTGTTCAGCATGTCCAGCTTACAGTTGTCAACAACAAAGTCTGTACCATCTATCCAGGACCTATTATGACAGAGGCCATGATCTGTGCTGGTTTGCTGGATAGTGACACGTCATTCTATTATCCGGTATAATGCCATTGAGATGCCATTCAAATCCTAGCTATAACTGAGTAGAACTGAAGAGTAAAACAATGTTAATTTCTGTCTTATCAGGATGGAGGTCCAATGATCAGCAAATACGGCTCTAACTGGGTCCAGTCTGGTGTTGTTATTGGGGATTGGAATTGGCCACGTCCCAGTGCCAGAGTTTTGTGCAGAGTGGACCATTTCGAGATGTGGATCGAGTCCATTGTCAAAACTGGCCTGTGCTTCATCCGGTTTGAGTCTGACAGCAACTCTACCTACCCCGGCCTGCCAGCTGTTGTTGGTTCAGTGCCAATAGGTAATACAGTCTTAGACCAGTCGTTCTCAAACCTTTTCATTTCAAGGACCCCCATTACTCTGAGAGCGTACAACTAGAAGGGTCCATTTCACGCTCTCAGAGTTAAAGAGTTAAGGGTCAATTTGATGCAATTTCTGTCTTTAATGTCTGTAGTAATCTGATTGCCACCAATATAGAGCTGTTTGTCTGTTTATGGTTTAATTATGATCAGGTACACGGTCAGTGAAGGCTGTAATTTGTCATTGTGTACTGTCTCCTTTTTGTCTCATCCTCAGACCCGGTTGACCTTGATGAGTGAATGGTGGGAGCTCTGCGAGCAAATGGTGGGAGGTAAGGTAACGTTTTGTAATCTCATTCAATGGGTACATTGAGTACCCAGTAAGATTAACACTGAGGATTTTATTGTGTACATTCCATTTCAACCTCACGCACGCACGCACGCACGCACGCACGCACGCACGCACGCACGCACGCACGCACACACACACACACACACACACACACACACACACACACACACACACACACACACACACACAGCCCCCACCAGGAAGTGCAGGCATCGGAAACGGCATAGACGCAGAGAAACATAATTATGTGATACTATTACTGACAATAAATACATGCTCTTTGTTTTGTTTTTCTGTTTCCAGATCATGGACTAATGAAGGAGGAGAAGAGTCATGATTGTCTACTGCAACAACTCCAACATGTTCAGCTCTCATCTGCCCGCTTTTCACCTGCACTGCTCCAAAGACCACAACACAGCAGTCCTCCAAGACCTTCACTGGCTTCCGCTCAACAAACCTACAAGAGCCCTCAACAACCTCCCCCCTAACTATCTGTCCTTCTCCACCAGCATGAAGCATGTGATGCAAGAAGTACTTTTTGAAATGTAGACACATTCTGTCACAAGTAAATTCCTGATTTCAAAATATACTTAAAGTACCAAAAGTAACTATATGTAGTGACTCTCTTGGGGCATAATTCACCATGGTTCTTTAAGGGGATTGGGCGGGGCTTCTGGAGGGATTAGGTGCGTGTGTTGTGTTGTCAGTGTGAGTGCAGAGTGTGAAATAAATGTTCTGCGTGCCCAACATCAGAATTTGCAATACTTTCATTCTTTCTGCTACAAGTATTATTGAATTTATTCAGTGTAATTTTCAACATGCCATTCATTCATTCATTAATGTGTTTTATGGCCTACTATATATTGGCTATAATTTATAACTAATCTAAAAGGTATGACAAATAGCTCAGAATAAGTTGAATCGAGTCTTATAACTGATGAGTACCCACAGTTTACTTGAGCTAGCAATTTAAAAAAAAGAAAATAAGCTAAAAACTGATCACAAAGTGACAGGTTAAGAGCTTACAGATCTGCTATTTTTGAAATATCTTGATATGTTTTGATTTTTGAAACACGAGACTGAAAGTGGTAAATAATCCAAAAGGCTTTTAAAATTGTGGAATAGTTTATGGAAAGGTTTCAGGGCTGACATTTATATGGGAGACAGAGACACTGCATGCAAACCACAGCCTTTCATACATTGTGGCAACAATAACCATTTTTTTCAAGTGACAAATCTAATGCAATGCAACTTTCGGTTAGATTTCCCTCATACGAATAAACATATTTCCAGCAGCCATTGTTTCTATATTTTTGCACTCTTTATCCAATACAGTGTAGTCTTCTTTCATTTTATTCCTGCCGTTTTGTGCCCACCTGACATTGGTGCCCAAGACTGAAGCACTGTATTAAAATCCCTGCATTAAGCCTGTTTTCAGTGAACTGAAACATAATACAACTTTAATTTATAACTAAGGGCAGGATAAAGGAACAATACTACTAATAAGGATGAATAGATGAATGAAATTGAATAATACATTTTATTGCTTTTGTGATAAATGAAATGTCATGTGTCAAGGGCCCAGGGCAGGAGTCATCGCCATGCTGGCTTGTGGTGGATATTGTTTTAGCTAAATCCTATTTTTGCCACCGACATACAAAAGAGCAGACAATAATATTACCAGAAACACATAAAGAGCTGTAGCCTTACCAGATCTGTAACTCTGAGAGTGCAGAAATTGAACCAATTAAATGGGGGTCCTTGGAAATAAAAAGTTAGAAAACCACTGTCCTAGTGGACACCATGTCAGTGGCGTATGGACCTGGCGATGGGCCCCGGTGCAAATTATTGTCTCCACCAGGCCGAAGGCATGTGGGGAGAGTATGTTTTGCACTCCGTCCGTCCGTGTGTCCGTCCGTCCGTGTGTGTGTCCGTCCGTCCGTGTGTCCGTGAGCAGCTAATCTCGGCCACCGTTAACCCGGTCGATGCCAAATTTTGCACACACACTCCCTGGATGCCAACGATGAACCTCTGCCCCAAACTTTCCAGAACGGCCTGTTATAGCACCACCAGGAGGCCGCTTTGTGCAAAACAAGTTTTTGCACAGTACACCTACAGATTTTGTCCAAACATCACGCAAATTGGTACACAGTCTCTCTAGAGCCATTCAACGAAACCGGTCTTTCAGATTTCTCAGACTCCATCCTGATTGGTTAAGATTGGCTTCCAAAGTTCACAGGAGTGCTCAGTTTCAAACAAAATGCTGCAAATCATGAACACATCGCGTGATTTCCCTGAAATTGTGCACCCACATTCCCACTAGGCCCAGGACGAAATGCCACATGAACAATTTCAACTCAGACTCAAGGTGGCGCTATAACTGGCCCAAAACTGTTTTTACCTCTAACTGCACTGATCTGTGGATAACTTTGTATGCCAACTCCCTAGAGGCCAAGGAAAAACCTTTGCCTGGAATTTTTCACATCTGCTCTTTATAGCGCCACCAGGAGGCCGACATATGTAAAACACATTTTCTATTATTACTCCTTCAAATTTTATCCAAATTTCACGCAAATCGGTATACACTATCTCCATAGTCATGTGATCAACACGGAGCGGCACCATTTCCCATCTTCCATCCTGATTGGCTAAGATTGGCTTCCAAAGCTCACACGATTCGTCCATTTCGAAAAAAGGCCACAAATCACAAACACAGTGTGCAATTTCCCTTACATTATACACGCACATTTTCACTAGGCCGAGGACGACATGCCACAATTTTTTCCTCAAAATCAGCCTCACGGTGGCGCTATAACAGGCCAATTCCTGTTTTTAGCTATAACTGCATCGATCTTTATACAACTTATGTATGCACACATGGAAAAACATTGTACCTGCATCCCTCGAACACTAACCTCCGGCCCAAATCTTCCTCAACAGCCTGTTATAGCGCCACCATGAGGCCACAACCTGACCTGCCCTGGTGGAGACCTGTGCCGATTGGCACTTTGTCTAGTTTTTTTTTTTTTTTTTGGCCCCTCACCCCCGCCCTAAACACAAGCACGCACGCACGCGCGCACACACACACACACACACACACACACACACACACACACACACACACACACACACACACACACACACACACACACACACACACACACACACACACACACACAGGTCTACGCCTGTGGGACTCATACATAGTGTCTATAATAGTAAATCAGAGTCAAACATATTCTGAAGAAAACCTTAACATTCTGTAATTGGTTCTTATGATCGATGTGCCACGGAAAGGACAGGTCTTTGTCACGGACACATTTTGTCCGTGTGGACACATTGATGACCCCTGGCCCAGGGCAAAGGTCGTAGAGGTCAAGAATGGTTTGGTAAAAAATATTTGGTTTTATACATTTTTTAAACAATGACAAAGAAAAAAGGTGTGCTAAAGTTGCATTTGATGAAATAATTAGACAGTATGATGTTACTGATGTTTTTTGTGTAAAAGGACAGAGGCATGCAGACACACATACACACTGCCCAGACTGAACTGAATTGGTCTCTTGTTTTAGTAGAGACTATAGTCTCTACTAAAACAAGCCTACGTGTATATATAAAGTATACTTCATATATACACGTATATATACACCCCTGGCCCAGGGCAAAGGTCGTAGAGGTCTAGAATGGTTTGGATGAATAAGTAAAAAATATTTGGTTTTATACATTTTTTAAACAAAAAAAGATTACTAAAGTTGCATTTGATTAAATAATTTGTTACTGATGTTTTTTGTGTAAAAGGACAGAGGCATGCAGACACATACACTGCCCAGACTGAACTGAATTAGTCTCTTGTTTTAGTACAAGCCTACATATATATAAAGTATACTTTATATATACACATAGGCTACATCACTATTAGTCATGTACTATGCACTATGTTTTTCTTTTAACTGCAATGATGAGCCTGCAGAAACAAGCATTTCACCCATTGCTGAGCCATGAGGGCCTGAGGCCCATAGGGCAGGAGCCTATCTCCTGTTTCTGTAGCGTGAGGCAGCTTGATGTACAAGTACACCCTGGCGCCTGGACATGACACTAGTATGTCGCAGGGACTTACCCCCAATCCAACCATTGATGCTGAGTGTCAAGCAGGGAGGCACTGGGTCCCATTTTTAGTGTCTTTCTTTGGTATGAACCGGCCGGGGATCGAACCCCGACCTCCCAGTCTCAGGGTGGACACTCCAGAGCCTTAGATAGACTCTGGGACACTAAATGGTAAATGGTGCATTTATAGAGCCTTTATCCAAGGCACTTTACATAGATTGTGCATTACATTCACCCATTCACACACACATTCATACACCGATTGCGGTGGAAGCCATGCAAGGTACCAACCAGCACATCGGGAGCAATTTGGGGTTCGGTGTCTTGCCCAAGGACACTTCGACATGTAGACAGGAGGAACCGGGATTCAAACCGCCGACCCATGGATCATTGGACGACCTGCTCTACCTCTTGAGCCACAGTCGCCCCACAGTCGACACTCTCTAACCACAAGGCCACAAGCTGTTACTTGTAAGGTGACAATAAAGTTTGATTCTGATTCTGACGCACGCGCACGCGCGCACACACACGCACACGCATGGGTACTTCCTGTCTTTCAGTACCACTAGGTGGCAGCGCGTAGACGCGCAGCAGCAGTTACGTCGGCCATAATATAAATAGAAGAAGCGTTCCTTTCAGCCATTACTTTCACACTGCAGGCAGGTCGTTGCCAGTCTACTCGGAGGACAGGTCACACATCAACCCAGACAAAATGCTGTCCGTCAGAGTTGCAGCGGCTCTTGCCAGGGCCCTTCCCAGGAGAGCTGGATTGGTAAGCATTTCAGTGAAATTGAACGGTTTTGTATCTGGAAATAATGTTTGACAGTTTCAATGTCCACGTTAACATTGTGGGCGTGAAGGGTATAATGCTGCAGGCCTCGGCTCGAACACCGCTAATGTGAACTTGGGGACAAAATGTGCACAATCCAAAATGGGGGCGGTGAGACATGTCTCAGGGGGTTAACAGTTTGATATTAAATTAATGTTTAAATACGAGTTTCCCTATATTTATATTTATATTCGATTCGTGACAGTAAATTGCTGTCTCTCGTCTTGCATTGGGCTTATATGCAAGCTAAGTTTGAGCTAAGCTAAGCGGTGCTAACGCTAGCCGAATGCGCCGTTCACTGAAGCACACGCTCTGAAGGTCAGAAAGACTGACAGCGCATGTTCTCTCTGCAGACACTCAGTCTGCCCTGGAAATGTTCACAATATCCAAGTGCCATGTTCTCTGTGTCTTTTTGATTTTAAGAATGCATATTTTTATAAGAATGTGTGAATGTTATTGACGCTAGGTGGCGAAGACACTTCCAGCCGCTTGCGTTGGGGTCAACCATCTGCACACACACAGAGCACTGCTGGCTGCAAAGACTGGTGAGAAGGAACATGACTTTAAATGTCATCAAGTTAATTAATTGATTATAAATATTCAGCTGCAGCATGTCTCTTTATTGTAATCTGAGGCTACTGCTGTATAATCAGTCACGACTATTTATAGCTTGTAAATGTTTCTTGCGCACTAGAAAGAGGGATTTCACTTTAAAACTAGCACTGCAGGCATCTGGCTTCTGTGCATTCTAGATATAGATTTTAAGTTGCTTGATTCAGTATTTGAATATTATATTTTTGGTTTAACACACCCCTCCTACATAATAAAGCCCTTTGAACTTCTACCTCTGAATGTAACAAAGTTATTGTAATTGAAAATGCATGTTCCTGCTTCTGATGACAGGTATTGTCCTTCTAGTGTGTAAGGGGGCCATGCTTTAAGAAAATGTCTACGTCTACCATGAAGGTCACATTCAATGGACACCACTTTTGTCTGAGCCATATGTGTGTGTGTATATATATTTTTCCAGGCACTGCTGAGGTGTCTTCCATCTTGGAGGATAAAATCTTGGGAGCAGACACCTCTGCTGACCTAGAGGAGACGGGCCGTGTGCTGTCCATCGGTGATGGTATTGCCAGAGTGTATGGTCTCAGGAATGTCCAGGCAGAGGAGATGGTGGAATTCTCTTCTGGACTCAAGGTAGATGAAGTAGAAAGTCTAAATCATAACCTAAGTCTGTTTTATTTTTGATTAATTACTATATATATATTTTTTTAAATAGTGTCTGTATATCATTGTCTGGTAGAAACCTTGTGTCGAACTGTTCTTTTGTTAAATTAAATCTTTATTAACCCATTCTGAGATCAGATTGTAAAAATGTCCTGACAGTTTTCTGAAAAAGCTATGTTTCTGTCAGTCATTCTTCGATTTTTCAAAAATAGCAGACCTACAAGCTCGTAGCGTGCCACTCTGTGGCGTGCTATGAGCTTGTAGATATGCAATTTTTCAACACCAAAAGGGGTTCCTGCCCCAAAATGGGGTGGTAATGGCTTTCACTACTTTAGTGCGACACTTGTATGATAACGGGCTTTAATTTATGACAAGTAGTAATGGGAAGGACTAAAATTACATGGATGCTTTCCTGAATTGAAAGGTGTAACTGTGTCTATAGGCTTTCCAGTTCTAACTGGGTTAAAATTCCACACTTCCACACTTAACATGACATATAATTTCTTCTCTTCCAGGGTATGTCTCTGAACTTGGAGCCTGACAACGTTGGTGTTGTGGTGTTCGGTAATGACAAGCTGATCAAGGAGGGTGACATTGTGAAAAGGACTGGTGCCATCGTGGATGTGCCTGTCGGTGATGAGCTTCTGGGCCGTGTAGTAGATGCTCTGGGAAACGCCATCGATGGAAAGGTTGGCACCAATTATTTTTCGTAAATTGCCCTCGAGTGATTTTGACAATCGCCCATTAGGGCCGATTCATACTCCTATTTTAGAGCTGAATAAAAGTCGGTTCGGCTCTGTAGAGCCTACAATGTGACGTCATTTGAGGTTCGGGGGGGGTACCGTCCTAAAGTCGGCTCTTTGGTGCTACTGAGCCAAAATCATTTCGGCACTACAGCGCCGAAACGGTGGTAAAATGGGAGTATGAATCGGCCCTTAGTTTAAAATGTAGCACCAAATATTATTTATCTTCATATAAATACAATTGTCTGCATTGTATTTGGTTTACCTTTACTCTATACTATAGTCTTTAAAAAAAAATACACGATGGCATTGTTTTTTTATTATTATGACAAAAAATAGTCCATTGATTCACCCCTTTTTTGTCCTCAGGGTCCTCTAGGCTCCAGCATCCGTAGGCGTGTGGGTCTCAAGGCCCCTGGCATCATTCCCCGTATCTCTGTGAGGGAGCCCATGCAGACTGGCATCAAGGCTGTGGACAGCTTGGTGCCCATTGGTAGAGGTCAGCGTGAGCTGATCATTGGTGACAGGCAGACTGGGTGAGTTTACTTGGTTATTTTATTCTTTGAAGTTGTAGTGATTAGTGAATGGAGCCCACAGCTTGTATACAATTAATTGCTTATCTACCCACTGATGTGTCGCTATGCGTCCTGTGTCGGACTCAATTACATACATTTTCAATATAATTGAATATAACTACTTAATTGAAAACCTAACCTAGCCCTACCGCCACAAAGAATTTCTTAATGTCCTCCAACAGCAAAACAGCCATTGCCATTGATACCATCATTAACCAGAAGCGCTTCAACGACGGAACAGACGAGAAGAAGAAGCTGTACTGTATCTACGTGGCCATCGGCCAGAAGAGATCCACCGTGGCTCAGCTGGTGAAGAGGCTGACTGACGCTGACGCCATGAGGTACACTATCGTGGTCTCTGCCACCGCCTCCGATGCTGCTCCCCTGCAGTACCTGGCCCCCTACGCTGGCTGCTCCATGGGAGAGTTCTTCAGAGACAACGGCAAACATGCCCTGATCATCTATGATGACTTGTCCAAGCAGGTGAGAGTGTGAACACTGAGCTATTGCTCTACATATTGATAGCGGTGCCATTCAAATGGAGGCACCTTAACAGTTATCGCGTCATTGGCGTACATCTACAGCAATTAATAAATGATACGCTCCACGCCATTGATGTACGGCAATTGGTGTGTTCTAGTGCTTTTGATTGATCAAGTCATAATGCTACTCACGTTGGCATCTGGTTGCTAGCTGTTGTCAATAACACTGCATCATGCCATCTTGATCGTCGTGCCCATAAACATCCACTGTTTCTTTCAATCGCCAGTATCTCCTATTCCTTGTCCCAGATGGCATTTTTGGTCAAAACAAGCTTTTAGGCTGTGATCCTTCTACATGTTATAGCAGCACCCGTGGCAAACATGGACAGATGTTACATCGTCGCACACGGTGATTTGAAGATCCAAAACTCCAGACCTTATGTTGGGGCCTAACATAAGGTCTATACTTCCGGTCTGGAGTTTTGGATCTTCAAAATAAGAGCTGAACAGGGAAAAATGCTGGCGTGAATTATATCAGTTATCAATAAATGCTGGTGTAGTTTGGATTAACTTGTATAGCACACATTGTTAACCCCACCAAAATAACAATACAAAGCTGCAAAAACATTGGCAATGTGAAAATCTGAACATCTGACTTGTGAGGACTTTGAGCTCTGCTCTAATTAAAGGCTATAGTTGCTAATAACTAATAGCTGCATCATTCTCTCTCCCCAGGCTGTTGCCTACCGTCAGATGTCTCTGCTGCTGCGTCGTCCCCCTGGTCGTGAGGCCTACCCCGGTGATGTGTTCTATCTGCATTCCCGTCTGCTGGAGAGAGCTGCCAAGATGAATGAGAACTTTGGTGGTGGCTCTCTCACTGCCCTTCCCGTCATCGAGACCCAGGCTGGTGACGTGTCTGCCTACATCCCCACCAATGTGATCTCCATCACAGATGGACAGGTGTGTCAATGGAATTTTGTAGGATTTTCATTGCTATGGTTGTTGGTAATCTGGCACATACAAAAAAACATTTATTGCTACTATAATTTATTTTCTCTGCTGTAGATCTTCTTGGAGACCGAGCTGTTCTACAAGGGTATCCGCCCAGCTATCAACGTGGGTCTGTCTGTGTCCAGAGTAGGTTCTGCTGCTCAGACCAAGGCCATGAAGCAGGTAGGTTTAAATTCCTCATGTGCTACAATGACTACACCTTTTTGCATATAGCACAGCATGGATGCTATAGCTCTTCAATTAAAAGGGTATAATCGCACACATCCTAAACCTAAATCCTCTGATTTGTCCTTGGTAGGTGGCTGGTACCATGAAGCTGGAGCTGGCCCAGTACCGTGAGGTTGCAGCCTTTGCCCAGTTTGGTTCTGACCTGGATGCTGCCACCCAGCAGCTCCTCAACAGGGGTGTTAGGCTCACTGAGCTGCTCAAGCAGGGACAGTACTGTGAGTACATCAAATCTCTTGTTTGTGTTGCTACAAAGAATATACACAATATGCTAAGAACTTGTGCTATGTGCATTCCTCCTGCAGGCCCCATGGCTATCGAGGAGCAGGTAACGGTCATCTATGCTGGTGTCAGAGGTCACCTTGACAAGATGGAGCCCAGCAAGATCACAAAGTTCGAGAAGGCTTTCCTTGCGCATGTCCTCGGCAGCCACCAGGAGTTGCTTGCAACAATTAGGTGAGTTTGCCACATTAATAATTGGACAGGGGGGGGCACCACGATATCGCTTGACACCACTGTCTTATTTTGAATTGTCCTAACCAGCTGTTCTTTGCTTCATGTTTCAGGACCGATGGCCAGATCTCTGAGACATCAGACGCTAAACTGAAGCAGATTGTGTTGACCTTCCTGTCTACTTTCGAGTAACTGCTAGCTAGCACTTCCCTGTTTGATCTTCAGTGTCCATGCTATGTGTCCTGTGTCCTCATGCTTTATGTATGTCAGCACACTGAAGGCCAAAACTCCCTGTACAGATTTCCGAAGAATAAACTTTTACAACCCTACTATGCTGTAAAATTCTGTTTTGATTATAAGCCTATACAGTTGTGAGTTGGTGAACCAGTAAGCACATTTCACTTGTGGCACATCAGATGGGCCAACATACTATTTGGAAAAGAACATGGGCACTTGTTGGGGTTTAAAAAATATATATATATCCCAGCTAATTTCTCATGTTTAGTTTGTTCTAAGATGCATTTGTTGTAGTTATTGAATTTAACAATGCATTTACCAGACTGTCAAACCCACATGTACTGAGCTGGCCGTAGGGCATTCTGAGGACAAATGCATAGCTTATAAAGTGGAGGTGTACTGTTCCTGTCTGCCCATCAATGCTGGTGCACTGTATGATTGTATTGACAGTGTAAGCCTTGTCTGCAAAATAAAACTTGGTTTGCAGGATTGGGTGAAATGTTTGATACAATAAACATGGTGACGTTTGTCAAAAGGAATCAACCATCTGTCGTTTGTACCATCATGCCTTGCCCCTTTTTATTTTATTTCCTGATGTAGCTTAATATGTGAATACTGAGACTGTTAGTACAAGGGTTTAATGTAACATGCCTGGTAATTTTTCAATATTAACGTTAAGCCAACATTGCATCCAAGCATTTGCAATAGTTTCCTCGTTATTGCTGTACTTAATGTGTCCAGTAGATGGTGATATTGGCAAAGGTTTTAGCAGTTCAGGAGTCTGGAACTGACATGCCCCGAAATAAGTTTTTGAAGTATTTACTAACAGTTTGCAGAATTACAGTACATTTCAAGCACAACTCTATACATAAAACTTAACTGGACGACCAATAAAGGACTAGACTTGTTTACAAGCGGGTCCAGATCAATTCATAACATTTAGAGACCTATACACTATATATATATATAGCCAAAAAACAGGAAATCAAAGGAGGTAAAAAGGGGAACAAACAGTGAGGGGGAAATATTTAGTTTTTTTGTTTTTTACCTCCTTTATGATGAATTCCTGTTCTGTGGCTATATAGAAGTGTATTTGTACATTTCTAAATGTTTTGATGAATGAATTGAACAAGGTGGACCCTCTTGTAAACAAGTGTAATGCTTTATTCAGTTTATTGGGTCGTGCACTTACAGTTAACAGTCTTTGTATTGAGTTGTGCTTGAAATGTACTGTAATTCTGCAAACTTAATAAATATTTCAATCAATAAAAACAAACTGGGGCCAGTTTCGAATAGCAGCCATCCGTAGGTGGCCTTTCAGAGCGGTTTTGAAGGAGTCAATTAAGGGATTTACATGTATTAATGACTGTTGGTAGGGCGTTCCACATTTTGGTGGCATAGTCCCTGGGTTGCACATGGTTTGTTGAGCTCCCTCTGGTGTTGTGTGAGTGGACTTCGTTGACATTAAGGAAGTATTTAGTCAAGTACAGGTATCTTGGTGGTGTATCGAATCTTGTGGACCAGCCCATTGCAAGATGCTGTACTCTGTCGTCAACCCTAAGCCACTCCAGCCTGTCAAAGTGGGCAGGGGTGAGGTGGGTTCAGGGAGTGAGCCCAAGTAGTAGCCTGACCAGTTTGTTTTGGAAAGTCTGGAGGTTGGAGCCTTGTTTTAAGGCCCTTTGAGGTGCTGTGGTACTAAGAGGTGCATGCTAGTCGAAGAAACCTTGTATGAGGGCTCCTGTTAGGGTCTTCAAGGTGTTTTTGACGACCAGTGAGGAGATCCTGTATAGGAATCTTGTTCTTTGGTTGACTTTTTTGATTACATTGGTGGCCATTTTATCACCGGAAAGATTTGCCTCCAGGATGGAACCAAGGTAGGTAATTTCATCTTTTCGTATGATAATTTATTTGTCACCCACTCTAACCAAGAAGCCATCTGCCTTGCTGAGATTTCGATTTGATCCAAAGAGAATGGGTTCAGTTTTCCCCAGGTGTAAAGATAGTTTATCAGCGAGCCAGGTGCAGATTCTACCAAGTTTGGAGCTGAGGGCCTTTTCAACCTGCAGTTTGTTCCTGTCCGAGAAAGCAGTGCTGAGTCATCTGCGAACAGGAACAAATTGCAGTCACAAGCTAATGTCATGTCGTTTAAATATATTAGGAACAGTATAGGCCCTAGTATATGCTCCTTGTGGAACACCACAGCTCACTGGGAGGGGGGGGGGATCTTGGGGGACCTGTCCCTGTTTGACGGAGAGATTTATTTATATGTAGGTGATGATTGGAGCTATAGAGATGGCCGAGTCGCTGAGAAATTTGGAGGGAATATTCAGTCATGGCCAGACGGCCAGTGGCCTTGTGGGGTAGAAGGCTTTGATGTGCTCTACACCAAAGCGCCCAGAGTGGGAGGGCAATTTGTTAACCAGCGTTGTTGCAATGCATAGATTCATAAATAATTTATTGCACCCTTAATTATATTGTCACAAATATTTCTGAAGTTCTGATTGTCAGATTGTTGATTTGATATCTTTGCTATTTGTCATGACGGTAGTTATAGGACTTGGTGACTAATTGTTTCAGTTAATTTTGTAGCCTACAGGGATCTGGTAAAGCAACAAAATGTGACTTCAACAGTGTTCTCTCATCTCGCTTTATCAACTTCTTGAGCACGGTTCAAGGTCACTTACTACATCCCTCCTATACAACCTAGTGAACCTATCTCATCAAATTTGTATTGTGCAAGTAATTTTCTTAACAATTTGAAATATTCACCTTATCCACTGAGACATGGCTTGCTAGTACCACACATGGTGTCTTATATTTAAATTAGCTGTACTTTGTCGATCCTGGCTGTGGGTATAATTCCTCCTACATTTGATCCATCCTAAGTAACCACCTAAATCATATACTAGCTAAATAGACCTGAGTTGCAAATGTATGGTTCTGCACTCTTCCCTCTACAGTCTACACTCTACAGTCTACACCATATCTCTTAGCTGAAAATAGCCAATCTACAAGCATATATTTGTGTCTGAGGAAACCAGCGCACCCGAATGAAACCCTTGTGAACACGGGGAGATGACGCCCTAATTGGCTTCAAACCCACAGCTTTCTGTGCCACCCAGGTTGTGAGTGTTGACTTGAAATAGTTTGCTATTTTCTGGTTTTTCTTATGTCACAGAACAGTTATGTCAATGTAGAATACATGAAAAATTACGTGACAAAAGGAATTTTATTTTTTACCAAGAAAGCACATCAAGGCAGTGTTACAAATACAGTTGTTTAATAGAGTTGTTTATGAGGAAATAATATTTAGAAACTAAAGCAGGTACGGTGGCATGAATAGATCCATGTGTGCAGATGTGGCTGCATTCTTATTAAGCCTATTAATGCCTTTAATGACCCGTTTTATAAAACAATGTAGCTCTTTCAATGTAGACTGTTTCCACTTAACACAGTGGCATTGAATTGATTATATCACGAGCAGCATCATTGCCTGGTGACAGCATGAGCAACATGTGACAAGAGACAGAATGGAGTTGCTGTGAATAAGGACTATTGTCTGGGACAGGGTGACAACACCTCTGCTTCCACAACAACAGCTCAGATAAAAAGTCACAATTCACACCAGGATAGAATTTACACATTTTGTGGCAAATGAAAAAAAAATTGTCCATACCACCCAGCCTAATATAAGCATAATTTGCAACACCCCAATGTAATTGATCCATGGTACACAAATTCATAATAAATGTCTCATTTGTCACTTGCATCTATCCGCCTTGTAGTTCCCCTGCAACATCCCCAGGAAGTTTCACCAGATATTTCAAACATCCATGATTTCAACTAGATCATGAACTTTACTAAAGTACATATTTTCCTGACTATGTACCAGCTTTCAATTCTATCTTGATGGTAATTGTGTGTTGAACACCCAATTCGCAAATGTCTGCAAAATAAATGTTTTGCTCTCTAATAAAATTCCAAATGTCATATGACAAATTCGATCAAAATCACATTACTCCGTTTCACTTCGTATATCTAGCAGCTTGACAAATGAGAACAACCTTTATCATAAGTAGTCTAATTTATATCACAGAGGTATTTCAGTATACAAAAAAGCACAATCCACTAGTTGCCAAACATACGTACACAAGTTATAAAAATGATTGGTGTTTAATGCTGTGACTGTGAAGCCTCCCTTTAACCTAGTTCTCTCTGTTGCTGTAATAGGATTTCAACTCCAAAGATCTTCTGCCATTTACGGCACAGGATCCAAGCCTGTGTATTGACAGACGGTTTCCCCATGTAGGGCAAGTTGACCGCACCTCTTAGCAGAACACTGCTTGAACTGGAAGATCCATATACTATCTCTTATTATGCAGACTTACACTGGGATGGGTGACCCACCCAAACAAGTTTTGAGTATCAATCTCAGCTCAACAATGTGAGTTACATTAAGCTTCTGTTTCAACAGACAAAACCATAGCACGCCCTCAATGTAATTAGCAGGTTTCAAATATGTGATGATTTTTGGCTAATCTCGCAAGATGCCCCTATCATGGACATTATACTAGAGCATGAAAAACCAGATTCACCAGTTTCAGAGATTAACTTATTTTCACAACATTAAAAAAAATGTCTACAGCTTTGGAGCATTACCGTTGACAAACAATGTAAGCTTTATAAATATACTGTAAAAAAAATCATTGCATTGATCATTTTCCATCTAATTTGTTTACAATAAATGATTGCAGGGAGGGAAGAATATGTAGCAGCAACAATTTGGCAAAGGCAATAATTTAAAATTATGTACAAGAAATATATTATCATTGAGTTCCGACTCCATTTTACAGTCCAGGTTTTCTCATTCACAGGCCTGCTACAAGCCAGCTTACAGTGTGCACACAGACACTCATTATATTCTGGGCAAATGGAATTTCATTCATCCATGACAGCCACAGACCAATATATACTTGCAACCACATTTCCAACGAGCTACACTGTAAAAGGTAAGGCTATCATTAGGCTTTTAGGTAAACTGAACATACTGTGTTTTGTCATTAAACAAGAATGCACTTAATAGACTGCATGCCTCTGCCAATGCCGTTTGCTCATGTGAAAGTTTGGCCTCATGTTGGCTCTATAGGCATGGTGGGATTACATGACTGAGGGGGTGAAAAGATATAGTCATTTGAAAATGTAAAGTTTGACCTGATGGTGGCGCTAGACTAGAGGAATGGGGTCACCATTGGACCATATGGGATTCTTTGGACCATAAATGTGCACAGAACATTTCATGGCAATCTGGATTCTGGACATTATGTATACTTCTATACTATGAAGATATGTTGGTCACCGACAGACAGAAATAAAAATCTCCTTTGTAGAGATAACAGTTACATTCCATACATAATAACATATTGGAATCACCTAAAAACCAAATAAACAACATTTCTGCTTCTGTTTACTTGAGTCCCATTTTACCATAACCTTTCTTAGTGCACTTATCTTCCTGCAGTCAAAGGTTACACGCCAAACTGAAGGGAATACCTGCCTGAGCTTGAAGGTGGTGTCCTTGGCTTTGTGACGAATCGTGTCAAAGAAATACATAAAAAGCAGTTAATGCCAAAGAACTTCTTTGGTCCTCCGTAACCATAGGCGATAGTGGCTAGCTAGTTCATGCATAGCCTTCAGTTTATGTCTAGTCAAGTGTAGTCTGTCAGGCCATCGTTTCAGCCAGTACTCCCATAGCACTGGTTTCCATTGGTAGTGTTCTCCTGTAAATTGGTCTGTGGGGCTTCCTCCGAGTCCTCAAGTGCCTCCGAAGGGACAACTGGTCGTTTGAATAAATCAGATACAAAGAACACCTATAGATGAGGAAGAATGACAGACGGTAAATATTGGGCCCACCAAAAAGAGACTCAAGACAATCAGAGCACATTATTGCCTTCTATCCAGTCATTGTGATGAAATAGTTTAGAATTCAGTGGTTCCCAAACTTTTCAGGTTTCAGACCCAAAAGAGAGATTAGACGTTTGCCCATGACCCAAACTAGTGAAAATAGCAGTGCACAGCGGGTCACTTCACACTCACAGTTCACACCACAAGCTTGTAGATCATCGATTTTTACTACTTCTTAATTATTATATTAGTTTGTTTTAAAATGTATAACATTATTAAAGGACCAAGCAGTCCTGAAATGACTTGGTCCTTTATTGTTTTTGTCTGTTTTCTTGTCTGTTTTCTTCTTTTCAATCCGCCAAAAATAGCAGTTCTGGCTGAACCGTGCAGTCGGTTTTCGTGAAACTCGGCAACATGGTACAGGGCCATGTCAAATGGTGGCGCTATAGCACTCAATTGAAAATGCAAACTTTGAACGTGCATAGCTCATGAACCGTTTGACCGTCGGCAATGAAACTTCGACACACATGTGTCTCCTAATGCCGAACAAGTTTCGTGCCCTTACTTTTGACCTCTGACCTCTAGATCACCCGGCATTTTGAATTATATGAAAATCAGGATCTTTGATCAAAATGCACGAAAAGTTCTACACGTGAACTTTGGACCAAGGGAATCTATAGTACTTTTTTTAAGTGAAAAAATTAAGAATGAAAATTGCAGTTTTGTGAAAATTCTTCTTTTGCCCATAATACATACAGTACAACACAAGTCTGTGTTTAATGGCCGCTCCAATGCATTTCCATTCGAAATAAATTTTTTCTAGTTTTACTTATTTTTTATAAGTCGAGTCGTGACCAATACAAATTGGTCCGTGATCCACCAATGGGTTTTGACCCACTGTTTGGGAAACAGTGGTTTAGAATACGGTAACCTCAAAGCAAATAAGAAAAATATTTTTCTGTTCCTTGACCAGACAACAACACTAGAACATTCTGCAGTACTGCCATGACAACTGAATTTTCATTGTGGGATCAATAAAGGTCCAAATGTGAAACTCACTGTGAGAACAGCCACTAGGGCACCATGCAGGAGACCAACCAGCACATCACTCCAGTGATGTTTGTAGTCAGACACTCGTGACAGACCCACATACAGGGCTGTTGCCGCTAGGAAGAACTGGATGGTGGGGCGTAGCAGCCTCGCCCAGTCTGACTGTAGTCTGGCCTGGATGTACAGCTACAGAGGTAAACATAACAGTCAGTCTTGACAGGATTAACAAAGCTGAGAACAAACAGAATCGGCTCTAAGGTTGCGTTTCAACAGTTTTTGAAACACAGCAGGATTAGGAAAGGTATGCATATCTTTTTTACTGCAAGCCATCTAGATGAGAGTCTGTGTGTCCAGAGCTAATCTCGCTGGACTGATCAGTGGCATGTTTCTTGTGCACACTGCCTTGTAGACCACAGAAGTAAATCCATGAATTTTAGAATGGAAATCAATGAGACTCTGATCCGGTCCAAATATGGACATATGAAGGCCATATGAAGTCCGCGATCAACACTGGAGCCATGGTGCTGTTCCCAAGTGTAGATACCAAGATCCATGTGATTCGATTTATTTATAGATACATTTTTACAAAAATCAACATTATATTGATAGCATCACATGTACAGTAACATGTGAACTGATATTGAACTATAACTATAATGAAAAGGACAAGAAAATACATGAAACGAGAAAAATGTACTTACTATGAGGAACAGCATGCAATACATAGAGAAAGATGCATGGCCAGAATAGAATGAAAGTCTGGGGGGGAAACAGAAGTAAAAAGCTGATAAGTCTCATATTGATTTACAATAAGTCAGCAGATGTACGTATTGAAACGTATAAATTGACCACGGGAATGATGCTATATGCTTTGCAGATCATATGGAATAAAAACTTATGCCAGTTAAAAATGAAGCTACATCTGTTGTAAATCTGTGTATAAAGAAAGAATCTACTCCTTAAAATCACACACACACACACACACACACACACACACACACACACACGTGTGGAAGCCATTACCTTGCCTCTTCGATCAAGAACTTGTTTCCGGTACAGTTAACATTCTCTATGTATCCGCCTGCCTTGCAGTTAAGGCCGACCCAGGCCGGTTTGCACACAGCCAAGAAGTGTGGCCGAAGACGTCCAATGGTATACTTGGCTATGTCAGTCAGAGACTGATTAGCAGCAGCTCCGAACACATAGCTACCCACAGCTTTGTAGATGGATGGCACATAGGCGGTCGCCACAAGTAGATTTTTTACACGAGACATGTAGACGGAGAGCCACTCGCCACAGATTATCTGTAACAGAGCAAATAGACTATTAATACTGAAAGCCTTTTTCACAAGCAATACTTTGATAATCAAATATGAGGTGGTGTGAACAACGTAATGGCCTTGTGATTGTAAGAAAAAGATTATGATCAGGCAAACTGTCTATAGAGAGTATGCACATGCATGATTCTCCCATCAGGACACACCCCCCCTCATCTAGACTGAGTGGCAAAACATTGAGCAGCATGGAGTGTTGGAGTTTGGAAGCGCTCGTTGGAAATCACTCAACTGTCCTGCGTACCACCTGTTTCTAAATACCACATAATGCAGGAGGCAGCAAAATGTTGTGTTAATGAAAAGAAGCACTTCCAAACTGACACTTATAAGTGACACAAAATAATCAAATGCAGGGCATTTCTTGACAGAAAGTAGCTCATAACGTTTCTATGGTGGATTTTTATGAAACAAAAACTTTGCAGATAGAAAGAGGATAATTCAAGCTTTTCGTATAGCTGCAATGTTGGTGAGTTTAACATTGTTTAATGCATTGCAATCAGACAGTACTTTTCTGTTTGGATGAATGGGCTGTCAAGGCCAGAAAGTAGTTTCCAGGTACGATGATGTCACACGCATACCCTCTATTATGAACACTGACTTACAATAATCAGTGTGAATGGTATCATGACACCAGCCAGCAACTGGTAGGATATGGTGTCCTCTTTGTAGGGGTATTTGATAGACTCGTCATTACAGAAGAAACCCCGTTTGAATGGCGTTTGAATCTGTTGAGAGTCGAGGATGAAGAAGGGAAGTCCAACTTGCAGAGAGAAAGAAGAAACAAGATAATATTAATAATAATAGCTATTATATTATATAGCACTTCGTCAGCGTTTTTCAGAATAAATAAAATAAAATATAAGCTACAGAATTGAAAACAAATATGTATAAAATATAAACTGCAGTGAGAAATAAAACATTCAGAGAATCAAGCAATAAAATAAGTGCAGTCTCTGCACAAATTTGCCTGTAATTTAAATGGTTGCATCAAGAGTAAGACCAGCTGTCTTGAGAAAATAATGAAGGGACTGATCCAGAAGATCTAGCAAGTAAGGGGAAGCCAACTACTACTTGGAAGAGGAAGTTGTGACACAATATCCAATAACAATAATTCACTTCCCCTCAAACAAACTTTCTTCTTGGCTGTCCAAAATATCTTCTGAACCTGAACAGAAAACATGGCACAAGAACAGGCTGCAGTACATGAGTCATGAGTGACACACTTGTATACAAACAAATGAGTTAGTAATGTTGATTAGCACATATTACTGTAGGGCAGGATTCCCCAATTAGCGGCCTGCGGCCGCAGAGCGCCCCCTTGTGGCCCACAGAAGAATATAATACAAAAAAAGGGGTCTTGCCCTGAACATTAATTTTAGGGCAAGACCTCGACCTCGCACGTGCCGACTCGGCCCCCAGCCTGGTATCGTAGTCAAAATATGGCCCTTGAGGAAACTTTATTGGGGAACCCTGCTGTAGGGTGAAAGGTGAAAGTTAGCAATAATTACACTGTCATCGACTCATCATGTATCTATGGATGGACCCAACCTGACAACGCCATACTTAATTTAGCATTTAACATTAGAGTAAGTGAATAACATCACATCAAGTCTTTGGCTATCGGTTGATAGTCACATACTACATTCTAGTGAGCTAACTGAGTTATCCTCAAGTCACAGGCCTTTGGTTAGGCATAATTAGTCCTTTTGAGACAAATACATAGTACTTTGCATATTTTGTTGGAGAACAAACTGGCTGTGTGTGAACGCAGACTTTGCTGACTACAATGCCCCATAAAGTATTCAGTGTCATGTAGTTAGATTGGAGGTTGTCAAAAACAAATATAAACTAAAACACTGACAACATATATAGGCTACTGTAATGAGGCGCAGAGGAAACTCGATGATCTACTACAGGGGTCCTCAACTAGAAATGCTGAAGGTCCACAAATCATTTTTGAATAAAACCATGGTCCAGTCTCATGCGCAGTGCACGTAAATAAAATTGCGGGTCGCGGGCCACGTGGGCCCCACGGGGTGGGGCTGCCCCCCTCGCCCCCCACCCCTAGAAACAACTATGCCTGTTTAGTACAGTCAAACCAAGCTATACAAACCGGGTCCTATCCCAATCAACACTGGGGTGGCAGAGTATGAAAATATAATTTTTCACTTTGACAAATATTCATTATTCACACCTCCAAAAATCCAATTTTGTTCATTCAACTGAATGTGTGAAATTGTGAATGTGTCACTGCTAGTGAGCCAGTCAGCGCAACATTGTCATCATGACATGCCGGCCCATAATACACATATTCAGAGTGTTAATTGCGTTTCTCGGCATTGATCGAATACAACAGAGAATTCAGACCCCCAGGAACACTTAGTCTACTTGCCAGCCCATAGAGCCCCATTGTGAACCCGGACATGTTGAGTACACCAAGGTTTTATGTTAGAAATGTCGAGTATGGGTCCCCAGTATGTAGAAACTGCCGGATGCTAACTTGCATACCTGTTGAGCAAATTTCATAATTGGCATATGTGACTATACCATTAACAACCTATCGAAGGCAAAAAAGTCAAAATTTCATCATGCTTTGCAGCATGTCAATCTAGGGGGTTTTCATGATGCTGAATCCATTCCAAGCATCAGTTTTGGGGGGGAAAAAACACACTCATTTAGATAAAAACGGCCATAGCCACTGACATTTTCACATTTGTGATGACGGCTATGGCCGTTTTAGCCAAAGGAGTGACTATTTTGCCTACAGGTTAATGGTATGGTCACATTATGCAAATTGCTCAACATATGCAAGTTAGCATCCGGCAGTTTCTACATGGACCCATACTCAACATTTCTAACATAAAACCTTGGTGTACTCAACAACATGCCTGGGTTCAGATTCTTGCAAGTGGACTAACTCCCAGGGCTCGTACGGTAGTGTAGGCCTACTCTGTGCCACTTTATTATGTGCTCTACTGGCCACTTTATGTGTTGCAGCTTTCCGTGCTTGGACACAGACAGACAGACATAGGGACACACATTTCTGCATAATGAACAAAAAAACTGGCTGGAACTTGCATGGTCTTGAAATGTATGTCAGACCTCTAGAGGTGCAGTATTGTCAGTTGTTGTAGCCTACCATAGGTCTCCATGTTAACTGAGGGCAGAGCTTTCACAAAAGGGAAGTTATGAATAGAAATGCTGTTAGTTCTGGAGTCTTCTGAGTTCTGACACAAACCATGTTGAATATCCGTAGTTTAGACTTTAGACTTGAAGTCACTCACAGTCTGATTATTACTGTCTTTAATTATTACACAGAAACAAGCCAAACTTGGTTAAAAATGGCCTACACTTTCCATTACCTAATATAGGCTACCTCACTATTTTCCAGTTGTGAAATTCAAATGTGCTATTTTAGTTTCGGATCCCGTCTTAAAAATGACTGTTGTAGGCAATGTGAGGAAAACTCAGAAACGACGTGGTACGTGTCTTTGAACAGACTTGTATTTCCCGTCTTGACTGCACATTTGCACAAACTGGTTTCCACAGTTTAGGGTAGGCCTATATGAATAATTTGATTATCTATTCTGAGATTCTTTCGGAATCTAAACAATTGTGTTATATCAAACAATGAAAGTTTGTAATTAACGCGTGCTAGGATGGCACAAGGAGGTGATGAGCTGCATTAACACCATTAGAAAGGAGTAGCCTTCAGCTTCAGGTCAGCCCAACTTACCCAGGAGAACACAGGTTATGTCCAGGATCACAAGTAGGATCTGTCCCGGAATTTCGAACATCTTGAGTCTTCGGTTCTTCTATGTCGTTGAAAAAAATATTGCGTCTCGACTGATCGCCTGCCGGGTGACTTTCGGCGAGAGGAGCCTATCTGTGGAACATGTGTCGCTATTTGCACAACACATTGAAACACAATGTTGTCATTGCGATGTAACTCTACCAAAGTCCAAAAACTAACGGTAAAATGTTTTTCGACACTAGGCCTACTAACTAGGGCTAAAGCTAGCCTAGTTCTATATTCTAAAACCACTATAGCCTTAGCCTTACTCTCAGTCTCACCCTTTAAACTGGTCACAAACCAACATGATAACAGCTCCTAACAGTGCCCCCGTCCTCCTCTCTGTCTGACTCTTCTGTGTTGTGGTTCTTCTGATTCTGAACAACACAGGACTCGTATCAGTTGTAGAGGACCTATCCTGTGGCTGCGTTGACGTCGGCCGATGCTGAACTGACTCCACCTCTTCTCTAGCTCCCAATTTGATGAGGTAACGTTACAGCAGAGATGAATGAATGCTATTATTACATACCCACCTCAGGCTCAGTTACTAGGCTACTACTACGTCATCACATAAATAAACTATATGTTACAATCTTGGACGTATTCTTTTAATGAATAACCAAAGTATCAATATAGGCTAGTGGTAAATACATTTTAGACATTGGCCTATTTCTAAATGTCTACAATAAACTGTACAGTGTAGAAATAACTAATAGGTAGGCTATATGAGGGGTGCCCTCGGCGCAGCCATAACTGAGGTCAGGGCTTGACACCTCAGCATTGATTGACTACACCTGGCCTACAGGGCACTGCTCCATGGATTCGTCTATAGCCATTAGCCAGTCAGATACAGTAGGAGTAGATCTGACCTTTATATTGATCCCTGGCTCCAGGGGAATTCAAGCAGACAAACAGTGCAGATACAGAAGAGAAAGGGTACAAAATCAGAGCTAGTTAACAAAATTCTTCTAGTAATAAAAATGCTGCAAAAATATGGAGTAGCCATATCAATACACTCAAGCAGGCCCGGCGCCACGAGGGGTCAAAGGGGGTACTTGACCCCTCAACCCGACCTCCTTGACCCCTCAAAAAAATGTAATGTCAATAATAAAATATAAAACGACCTTTTGTGCTGGATTGGTTTTCTAGTGATATTTGGCAGTGATATTCACTAGCAGCACTGGTTATAACAACTCTAAACATGCTGCTACAAACAAACAAAAAAGTATTGTACAGGCATGCAAGGAACATCTAACATGCGTCATGGCCATCTCCCATCTGGAAAGAACAGGAAGTACGACATTCCTGAGGCACAGGAATTTAACACATGTTAATTCGGATCTGACATGATTGTCTGCCATTGGGGGGGGGGAGGGGTGCTATTGATGCAGTGGATCAGAGAGAGTGGCAAAGTGGGCTGTGGACTATTGTGGACAGACAAGCTGAAGAATGTATTCTTTGAGCACAGACGCAGTTCACTTATTGTGGTCTGCAGGTTAATATCAGAATACTGATATGTTATTGATTTCAGCTGTTACAATTGCAATTCCAAACATGCGAACATGACCCGCTTTAATTACTTCAGTCTAATGTGTTAATAGTGTAACGCGGGAACAACTGCCATTCTATGCCCTGCTACAACATTGCCCACAGCCTATGATGTGTGTCTTTACTAGACGTAATCTGTTGCCACCACGGACTGACTCACCCACCAAAGAGACAGTAGTAGTATGAGTTTACCTGTACTGCTGCTGTATTATTGCCGACCTATGAAGTCCTGTTGTTATTGTGCCAACCTGTTGGAAGTACACTGTATGTCTGCCGTTCTGCCAGTAAACAGCCTGCTACTGAAAACCCTTGTTGTGGCATCATTCCTCGCCTCTAAACCACAGAAAGTTAGTCCACAACAATAGCTTAATGACTACTAGTACTAGTCTTTTTTATGTCCAATATTTGTATTTCAGTTCATAATCATAAAGTTAATGTATTTGCACTGCGACACGTTTTGAGCTTGTAGATCAGCTACCTTGACTATATGCATTGTGGGTGAGTTTGAAATATAGTGGCCCTCTCCATCATCAAAGTTTCCCACCCCTGCCCTATCCAATGTTTTGTTTTGTAGCCTACTGCTGATGTTGGCAAATGGTAATAATAGCACAGTAAAGATCTAATATGATGTGTGTAGTTCTTTATAGATCTAGCCTCTTCATTTTTATCTCAAATTGCACCAGATTGAAGCATCTGGAGCCCAGGGGGGCATGCCTCCCCCCGGGCGGGGCTGCGCTATCATTCTAATCTTGCATAGAACCGCCTGAGTCATACAACTGATACTGCCTGCTTGATTTAACAACGCAATATGATTTTTTTCCCCTTTTTCGTCCCCTCAAAAATCTCAATTGACCCCTCAGTCATTTCATCCTGGCGCCGGGCCCGCAATACAGTTAGTCAAACCCCTCAATCCGCTCCATGGAATCAAGATCCATATGGAAGCCTGTGAGACGAGAAAGCACACCTGATAAAACTCAAGTAGTAACAATGCATTGTTGGGACATGCAGTGAGTGAGGGGGAGAAAGAAGCTCAGTGAATCATCAAAAAGTCCCCTGGCAGTCAAAAGCCTATGTAACTAACCAGCATAGGGCTAGTCCAATACAAGCCTGAGCCAGCCCTAATTATAAGCTTCATGCTTCAAAAGTTAAGTTTTAAGTCTATTCTTAACATCATTCCCCAGTTTTATTTCCATCTTGCGAGGAGATAAAACTTGAGAGAGGGTGTCTGCCACCCGGTCTCTGACGCAAACTGGAAGATGGCTCCATTATGGAGCCATTGCTCCTCTCCTATGGAGCCTCCATAGGAGAGGAGCAATGTGTTATTTAAAACCGTGTTTGACCATTCAGGGCTTTGTAGGTGAGAAGGATTTTAAATAATATTCAGGATTTTACAGGGAGCCAGTGATATTTTTGTCCAAGTTCTTGTCAATATATATCAGCTGGAGAGACTGGTATGGAATTGCAATAATCTAGCCTGAGGTATCAAATGTGGACTAATTCTTTATTTTTTATGATCAGTACTTTTTTGGATTTTTTTTACAAATAGACAGAAAAAACAACAGCAGAATACATATGCATGGACATTATATATGAGCACAAAAACATAATATAAAACAAGGATAGACAAGATAAACGAAAAAATTAAAATAAAAGCATAAATTTAAAATTGAAATTAGTTTACACGACCAAACACGCTGCATCATCAACCGTATCATATCTTCGTATATCGTGTCTTATCATAACTAAGTAAACAATCAAAAGGGCATTGTCTAACCATGGATCACATCAAGGGCCTGCAACATGACTGAGGAACATGTGCCACTTCAAATCATATTTATCTGATTTATTCATCTTAAAAGATAACTTCTCCAAATCAGCCACAATACCAAGCTGAATGAACCATACATGTGCTGGAGGCAAATCCTCAGACTTCCATTCCTTAACAATTTTCCTGCCCACCATTAATGCTGTATGAATCCAGTCAGCTAGACTGCGGGGAGATGTTTTAATGGCGATGCATCACCCAGAATAAACAGAGCAGGTGTATAAAGAATAGCTATAGTTATTTAGATATGGTGTACGACTGTTTGCCTGTTATCAAACAATATGGCAGACAAGGGCGAGGCAGTAGGGTAATTCCTTAAAACAGGTTAAACTTCAGGCTAGAGGACATGAGCATTCAAAACCCCCTCAGGTCAGGGTAAAGGAAATGCAGCAGGTACAGGCTGGAATGAAACGGGCACAACTGAGATTAATCAAATTACCTTTGATTGTAATTTATATTGATCATGTGTATAATTAATACGTGTAGGCAGCATGTAGTTTTATTTCTGAGAAGCAGAAGTCGATCGAGACTTGTTGACTGTAGTAGGCTATTTAATGTTGATACAGTCTTCTTCTTCTTCGTGTTTGGCCATCCTCTATATCACGTCTTTCCAGTGGTTGGTGCAGGCGAGTGCAGCGGCATTTGGTTCGGCCAGGTCATCTCCAGCACATTGTGGAGCATAGATACATCTCATCATGTGGTCCATTATTTGTGGTTCGCCAATCACCACACACACACACACGCATCAGAAAATGTTAGTTTCATTTTTTTGTGAATTAATCACTATACAGACAATACGACAACATTAAAGCAGCTCCAATATAAAACAGTAGCCATAGACTACTTTTTTAAAGAATATGCCAGATCTTTGCTATATTACATAGGTGGAAAAATAATCACTACGAACGACTCAACGTAGCATGCCATTTTGCAATTTTGACCATCACCTTCATTGTGCCCTGAGATATAAGAACATTTGTACTCGAGTATTTACAGCTCTCATAAATCTGAGTTGTTGTCTCTGGCTCTTTTTGTGTCCTTATATTTTCTTGTTCCTTCAATACAGATGTACCTAGAAGACCTTTACATTTTTCATCGCTTTGCGTCTATTTTGACACACGTTTCAATTGACTAGGTAGCCTACAGCAGAGACGAAATGTTTTTATAATCGTCATGGGGGCCCACCCTCTCCCCCCACTTATACATCCCCCCTTCACACTAAACCCAAGCGGTTTAGGTTCTAAACACTTAAGGCCGATTCATACTCCTATTTTACCGCTGTTTCGGTGCTGAAATGATTTTGGCTCGTCAGAAATTTTCAGTAGCACCGAAGAGCTGACTTTAGGACGGTACACACACACCCAAAGCGAGTTTGAAACTAGACCAACAACAAAAAAATGCCATACCTATTGGGAGAAATAACACAAACACAGCAGCAAGATTTGTGAACTTTGCGACAAATGAAGATTAGCTAATGGAATACAACCACCCTAAGGAATAATTGTCTGTAGGCCTACCAAGTAGACCTATAGCACATGTAAACAGAGCTGCAACCTTTAAACACATCTTAAATCTGATGTTTATACATTACATTATATTAATACATTATATATATTTAAAAAAGTCTTGAGAAAAAAATGCTGCTATTTGTCCCAAAGTGACTGCAAAAAAGCTTTTTACCCTGTATATAACGATGCAATGTGAGCTCTGTCTACAAAATGCTGTCCAACTAAAAGAAGTGGCCTTGATGACATGCATATTATATTGGAGGAGACAAGGGTTGTCGAGGGGGGGTCTGTCTGTGGCTGTGCTCTCCCTATACTGTAGGACTTAGCAGCGATAAGCGAATAATAATATATACGCTAATGGAGAATTGGCTTAATGATGAGATTGACACACATGCACGCACACGCGCGCGCACACACACACACACACACACACACACACACACACACCACAGCAGGTGGAGGCTATTAATCGACACTAGACACACAGAAAATAAATAACTTTAGTAATTTCACATTCATTGGTTCAGAATAATATTTCACTTTTCATTATATAGCCAATAATTGTCTTGAAATTGAAAAGGATGATATACTGTAAATGTAATTATGGTAAAGCGGGTATGCCATGAATCACAGTGACTAATGGGTGTCAACGAGGCCCCACCGCCACTACTATCCTCTATCCACCCAATTTCCAATTCCTGTATGTTCCATTTCTTTGCTTCTGAGAGGTCAGGTGAACCTCAATCTCTTGTTTGAATAACTGCTCCCCCAAGTGGCCATGTGAGGCTTCACTCATGGCTTTGGTCTGCATACACATCTTGTACTTGTCAGGAGGCAGCTCATCCATGCAATGTTTCTCATGCCACAAGTGGAAAAGTCCACGAGATGGAGAGCGAATCACCTTCAGTTTACTGTGAAGGTACTTCCTGTACAAATGTACATCTTCCAGTCCCCAGCCTTTGATGCTCCGGTCAAAACCGCCTGTCAAGATACGGAGATGTTAAGCCATTACAAAACTGTATCTATGGCATTAGTAAGGATGTATTAAATTATTAATTAAACTAAACAAGCTGGCGTTTCTCATTTACCTATGTTGATGAAATCTGACCTGTACTGGCATGTCATACCAAAGCCAAAATCTCTCCAGAATCCAGTGTCCTTCTTTATCACCTGTGTATCAGTAAGCCAAGACACATCAACATTTCACTTAGAGCAGCCTTTCACATTATTGCAATATCTGGTCAGTCAGTCAGTCAGTCAGTCAGTCAGTCAGTCAGTCAGTCAGTCAGTCTTGCTTGAGTCTCTAACCTACCAGTTGTTGCTGAATACTGGGAAGATATGTCTGATTGGTGTAGAGCAGAGATGGATTGTACAGGCTGAACAGCACTGGGTAGTATACCTTTTTACCTAAAGCCAAAGAATCAAACAAAAATACAAACTCCATAAATATGACGTATTAAGTTCAGTTGATAGTGATGACTGCTATTTTCCTCTGCAGGAAAGTAGGCTACTGTAAATAACAGTTACTAAATCAAAAGCTTTTATTGAAATAAGATACCGGTAACCATGGAATAAATGAACAAGTGGCCTATAGGCCTGCCCTAATCAATACACATTGGGGGATGTATGTGTACAGCAAGCCACTAGCCACCTCACACTACAAACACAGGACATAGGCTCCTGCCCTATGGGCCACATGGCTCGGGAACCATTCACTAGCCACCTCACACTACAAACACAGGACATAGGCTCCTGCCCTATGGGCCACATGGCTCGGGAACCATTCGTTCCCAAGGGTACATACCTACTAAAGCCAATGAGCATATTTTGAGCAAGCAGTTAATAGTGGAGTGTTCCTTTCTCTCACCAGCCTCTGCATGGACTCGGCAAGATGTTAGGAAGTCAGAGGTGAAGTGGATGTCAACATCACAGAAGAAGAGCAGGACATTATGGCTCCGCCTCCAAGCGCGGGCGCCCACTTCTAAGCCACGCCCACGAGAAAACTCCTCATTTAGCTGGATCAGTGTGAAGTTCCGGAACCGAGTTTCCCTGGGGTAAGAGGGGGCAAGGTTGGCCCAAGTCAAGTTACCCTAATTGACCATATTCACATACTCTTATGTTGTATATTGGGGGGAGGGGGGTGATATGATAGTCCATGTGGCGTGATTATGAATCCCACCAACATTATAGGCAGGTCTGCCTTACCATGTGTCTGATTGGCTCCCAGGCAGGCATAGTTTTACTGGTGTTAGGTTTAGGGTTAGGTTTAGGCATAGTTTAACTGTGGTTGGGGTTAGGGTTAGGTTTAGGCATAGTTGCAAAAATGACAACTCTCAATCACAGCAATTACTGGCCAATCACAGTGCAGATTTCCTAGAACTGTGTTGGAAACTTGGGATCCATAACGCATCAATGTGTGGCTGATTACTAACATTCACTGATAATAGCAAAACTTCTCATTTTCAACATCATAGATCCTGTTAAACACATTATAGAGGATCTATTTTGTGATCAAACTCCTGTAGCCGCAGGCTTGACAGTATCTGAGTGGGATAACATCCTCAATAACGGAGAGAGAAGATACTGTAAGATTAGGGTTTTCTCATCATACTCAAAGCATTAAAGTGAGGTCTATGTTGATCCCCGCGGTACAGAGGTTTCCCAGGATTAGCTGATTAAGGAAGCGATAAAACACTGTTACCCTCTCGCTTCCAGTTTTTATCACATCCCCTCATTATCCGCAATGCAGTACAGAAACATCGTCAATTATGAATTGCAAAAGAGATCTCGGCAAGAAGCAGAACAGCTTATATTGCAGCAATGCAGTAATTAAAGAAAAGAAGGCCATGTTGCTCAGTTATTTGGGTTAATCTGTCACTTATTCAAATGGCATGCAAAATTATGTGTTAAGATCAACAAAGTTTGCCATCTGCAGTAAAAACTGATATTGTGAACACTTCATAAGATGAACCGAGAGACATTTTAGTGGATTGAATGAGAATCTTTCCATTCAAATGGCCTGTGATTTATTGCATTGCTTAGTTTCTATCCGGGCAGCTCTAGCACTCGCCTTCTGACCACAAAGTCATGGGTTCGGGCACCGCCAACTCCGTGCGGCAAGTCGTCTGGTAAATACTGGAAGCTGATGGTAGGTGTTGCGCTCCACCTCAGCAATCCATCTCCCAGGGGTCTAGCGCATTGAAACAGGAATAGACTCCTGCGTTCTTGGCTGACACAAACAATAAGCCTCTCTGATCTACTACAGTACTGTCTGTATGGACTTGTGTCCACGCACAAAGTCAGTGCCTGAGTCAAGCTATACTATAACTTAAACACTCAATCGATGTAGGCGATTTGCACAACGCATCCTATCATGATGTGTGGTAAGCTGGAGGATCTGCTAAATTTCTTATTTTTAAATTAAACATTTAAGTCTCTGTACGTGTAATGTACGTATGTCTGTAATCCACGTAACTCGAAAACCGTTCGCCCCACCGACTTCACATTTGAAACACGCGTTCCACACCCCCACAGGGAGTGCAGTGCCCGGTGTCGAGTCCGTCCGATCGCCTGTTGTCCAGAACCAGCACAGAAGCCACTGCCCAGGCTCTGGACAGGGCCCCTGCCCAGGCTCTGGACAAGGCCCCTGCCCAGGCTCTGGACTGATCACACCTGATCACCCCTACTTAACCCCTTTTGGACGGAATTGATTTTCTTTCTTTTTTTGTGTGGCTTTTCTGCCTTTGACAAGTGAAGAATGACAGGAAAGAGGGGGAGAGAGACAGGGAGAGACATGCAGCAAAGGTCGACATGAACATGACTTGAACACGCAGGCCAGAGCTTATATGTGGCATGCGTCTGGACCGTTAGTCCGGCGGGCGCCCCGGACGGAATTAATTTCTAATGATGAAAAATATGTCTTTATGTTTCTGCCATCAATCAGATGCTATAATAAGTTGAGACTTTTACTAAGTAACTTCTACCTATTTTGAAAGTAGCTCGGTTATACTTTAAACTTCTTTGGAAGTGTAATGCAAGCCTTAAGTAGCCTGCCCAACACTACACAAATCTAAGCTTACTATGTCAGAAACATTGTGGAATGTGTGCGTTTCTATTTTACTGATCATTATGAGGACGTCTGAGTAGCGTGGTCAACAGTGGTCTCTTTAGTCGTACCTAGTGGTTTGGTCCAGCATGCCTTTCACCTCATCTAACTGGTCATGGCCAAAGTAGACCACAGTGAGATGGATCCTACCATCTTGCCGGATGCACACCTCTCTGTGACAGGAAAGGGAAGGTATGATAGGGTTACTTATAATAATGTGTTACTATTCCAGGTGGTGGAAGGTAATTAAGTATTTACTCAAGTACATTTTTGAGGTACTTTTACTTTACTTGAGAATGTCCAGTTCAATAATTTATACTTCTACTCCACTACATCTCAGAGGTAAATATTGTCCACTTACTTATATTGTACTTCACTACAATTATTTGAAAACTTTAGTGACTAGAATACTTCAAATATTCAAAAATAGCCATTCAACAAGTTCAGCTATTGAATAGTTTGACTTTTATACTGTAGTTGTATTGTGAGGCCAATACTTGTGTGAGTGTGTGTGTGTGTGTGTGTGTGTGTGTGTTTGTGCTGCTACCTGAAGTTGCTGATGAACTGTCTGAAGGCATCGGCCCTCTTGGACAGAGGAACGATGATGTTGATGAGAGTGCTGCGCGTGTCCACACTCTCGCTCCTCACCTTCATCAACGGCCCAAAAGGCCTAAAGAACACCAGCTGTGTGAAGACGTGAGGCCTGTCACCCTTAAACATCATGTCATACACTGTTCCCCTGTCCCTCTCTGTACGGCTCAGCCCTGGTCAGACAGAGGAAGACAGAGAGGGTGTTCGTTGAAGTACCTTTCTGGATCTCGAAAGCGTACGAGGCCCACCCATCTGTCCACTTGACTCTGTCAAAACCGCTCTCAAAGAGCACCTATGGACAGCTGCAATTCGAAACTGTCACAGTCACAGACTCTGCCTGTCTAGCTCTTGTAATTCTATGTTATGTTCTAGTTGTTTTGGTTCTATGTTGTCTTCCCCAGGTGTTTCTCATGTGTAATCACTAATCAGCCCTCCTGTGTATATTAGTCTTGTTCCCCAGTCAGTCCTTGTCCAGTCATTTTTTGGTGTCACTCCTTGTTCAGTGTTTGTGTTGTTTTCCCTGTTATTTTATAATAAATCACCCATCTTGCATCTTGAACTCTGTCTGCTTGCTGTCCTGCATTTGGGTCCTCACCACACCACCGGAACGTGACAGAAACTGGCCCCCGTAAATAAAGTCTGAGTCCCCCCCTCCCCTTTTTCCTCTTACTGTACATGTTTTTCCCTTTATTACTTTCTTATTTTTGTATTTTATTTTTGAGTGGTGCAACCAGTCCTACAACCAGCAATGTCCGTGTTCACCTATGCCTGTGTTCACCTATGTGTTCACCTGTGTTCATGTGACTATTGAGCATCATATAATGAGTACCAGTTTGCCAGAAACAGATTAGCACTGTTGCCTGCTAATGATACATTAATACATCAATCAATCAATTGTGTTCCATCTTGAGTCAATGGTACTAAGGTAGTATGCTTTGAAACAAAGGGAGTCTACCAACGTGCCTCAAGCCTGGAACGCCTTAAGCTGCATACAAAAAAAGTCAAGGGGATTCCCCTTTGGCTGAGTTGTACTGTACCCTGGTACATTCCAGGCAATATTACTTACAGTATAATGCAGCTGAGGGAAGTTATTAGCGAAATGATGAAAAAGCTAAATGTAAATGACATTCACTTTCATCAGAAAGAGGCGAGAGGAGAAAAGAAGTTAAGCTCTCAGATTGCATCTAAACCAATAAGCAAGCACCTTGGGACAGAGCCGGCTATAATAAAGATCCACTGTGTTTTAGAAACGCCAACGAGACAATAGTAAACCTCCCATTATCCCTTATGTAACTTCAATGCTTCATGTCTCACCTTCTATGAAATCAGATGGGGAGTATGTGTGCTTCTGCCGAGTTGAGTCACTGTGTTGCTGGGGTCCATTGAGGACGTGCAGAGCCGTCTCCAGAGTACTTATCAGCTCATCCCTGTGGTCTTTCCTCACAGGCCTCTCCTCAGGGTGCCTGGTCAGCCCTGTCTCCAACTGGTACACCCTGAATGGAAAAAAAACATTAACACATTTTCTATGATCTCACTGTGGGCTGGTGGTCATACGGTGATGGTCACAACTCACAAGAGATACACATATAGTTCGTAACAGTCATTTTTGTTCCTTTCAATACTACTACGACGACCAACTAGAATCTAGACAACCGTCCCTCTCGGTATGTGACCGGTGGAGACCCTGTGCTTCTGGTTATTAAACGAAAGCATACGACAATCAAACAACATAGCAGAAGTAATATTTTAAACCCAGGACTTCATTTCCATGGATGTACTACTATTAACATGGAGCTAATTAAAGGTAATCCTACTCACCTACGCAGAGTGAAGGTTTCAAAAGGAATTACACCATACTCGCTGGTCAACTTCAGTCCAGAATTCACTTCAGCCTGGCTCAGCTGGGACCGGAAGAATTCCTATAAAACAAGACAGTATTTACAGCATATCTGTATCTATAGGAATTTATATTTACCACATACCCAGCCTTTATTGGCCCTGGGTGAGGGGAGTACCACACAACACACCTTCAACAACAACACACCTTCCATGTTCTGAACCACTCTCTCCCCACACTTTCAGGGAGTCCCAGAAGGACTACTGTATACATTTATTGTCTCCACCAGACCGAAGGCATGGGGAGAGAGTACGTTTTGCACTCCGTCTGTCCGTGTGTGTGTGTGTGTGTCTGTCTGTCTGTCTGTCTGTCTGTTATCAGCTAATCTCCGGCACCGTTAACCTGGGCGATGCCACACACACTCCCTGGATGCCAACGATGAACCTCTGCCCCACATTTTCCAGAACGGCCTGTTATAGCGCCATCATTTGAAAAACACATTCTTTGCTGTTACTACAGTATCTCTATAGTCATGTGTTCAAGACGGATCTGTCCGATATTTCATATTCCATCCTAATTGGCTAACATTGGCTTTCAAAGTTTGCAGGATTGGCCCGTTTGGAACAAAAAACCTCAAATCTTGAACGCAGCATGCAATTTACGTGAAATCTTTCACAGACTTTCCTACTAGGCTGAGGAATATATCCCACCAACAGGTGGATTTTTGCTTTATTATTATTATTATTAAAGGTATATATTATTTTATATTTTGTTAAACTATAGGGCCTGCCATTCCTACCTTGAGGTCAGAGTGTGTAGGGGCTTTGTGCAGGCTGTCCAGTCCAAGGGGCATCACCCCTTTGGCCTTTGCTTTCTGCAGGGTCTCTTGAAGCTGCCGAGTCCTCTCCTGGAGGGCCTCCTTCAGCTGTGCTATCTGCTTCATCAGACTGTTAATATAATGCTTGTGAGAGTCCTCTCTCTCCTGTAACAAAGCCAGGTATCCTTCCTTGCTGCTGGCCCCTCCTGACCAAAGCAGTGAGGCTTGGTCGCGGTGATCAGCTGGCTTACAGGCCAGGAGGTAGAACAGGGTCAAACAGCAGCAGACGAGCAGCACGATCACCCCGACACGGCCTGTCAGAGCCCGCAGCCACCTCCGAAGCATCATGTCTAATGAGTTACTATGAAGTAGGGGGTTTGAAGAGTTCGCAGCTCTGTACTCAGGACATAATCATGCCCCACCTGTCTTGTGGAGATGCACTAGAAAAATATAAACCATCCATTTAGGGTCCCAGCCCGTACTGTAGTTAAAGAAATATCTCTTCAGCGGAGACATCGTCTTGTTCTCTCTGTGCAAACTCATGTCGTCATTAGGAGGTCACATCGGTCAACTTCATCCGCTGGTGCCATCTTCCCACAGTGTCAATTTGTCTCTCATTTGGAATCCATGTTTTGGAGCCCAGGAGCAATAAAATCACCTAGAATGATATAATCGCATTAACAAAGGCAAGGCAAGGCAAAATGCTCTTGATCAACAACTGTTTTGAACAACAGAGCAGTGTGGTGTCCCATCATCAGAAACAGAAATACATCATTCAAACGGAAAACTGCCATTTCTCCCTGACATGCATGGGCTCCCATTGCGACAGTGAAACAATATAAACCACGGGTAACTCACTTCAAGCAGTGTAGAGAAGATGTAGTGGATTGAGGACGGTTTCGGTGGGTTCTGGTGGTCTGTTGGCCAGGGTTAGACTGGGCTAACGTAGAGAAGATATCTGACCTCACATTCTGAGTGCCACGACGCTGGAGAGGGAAATGACAGAAACAAGTATTTCTCTGTGTGTCTTTCCCGTGTGTGTGTGTGTGTGTGTGTGTGCGACTTTGCGTGCATGCACGCAAATGTGCGTTTGTGTGCATGCACGCACGTGTATGTGTTGCCATCGTCAAAGTTTACTCACAGCACAGTTGGCTCTTTATTGCACAGGTAGAGACTGATCTCATGAAAGACCTGCTTATGTTTTCGAGCTCCACCCATGCTGTGTGTGTGTGTGTGTGTGTGTGTGTGTGTGTGTGTGTGTGTGTGTGTGTGTGTGTGTGTGTGTGTGTGTGTGTGTGTGTGTGTGTGTGTGTGTGTGTGTGTGTGTGTGTGTGTGTGTGTGTGTGTGTGTGTGTGTGTGTGTGTGTGTGTGTGTGTGTGTGTGTGTGTGCATAGTGCATAGAGTACAGCACCATTCTCTCTCTCTCTCTCAGACATTTAGTATTAAAACTCTATAACTGTTAGCAGGCTACTTAATAAAATATTCATGCTCTTTTGGAATCTTACGCCTTACTGAAATGCTTGCGCAGCAGCCATGATTTAAAGAGCCTTACAGTCATGATGATTGTAATCTTGCTTGGCACGTGGAACAGAACTATAAGAGCCAGCCTCCTGTCTGTTTGAAATGCTTGCAAAGCATTTATTTTGGTGCACATGCAGGTGAATACCTGACAAGCTGTTACAGCTCAGTGGCTCATATACTCATACAGTAAATGCATTACATCCCACAGATCAGATACAAATTCGATGCTAAAACATCCTCTCCGTTTACATATTTTACACTCACTGAATGGAACTCTTACTGAAGTTTATGATGAAACCTCTACTCACCTGCTGCTTGTGATATGACAGCAAACGAATGAAGTGTTCTTCAATCCATCCCAGTCTCTCACTGTGTCTATTTATGTAATTCTGTTACATACAGAGCATGTTAACAAAGTCCATGGTCTCAGAATCAAAATGTCAGTATAATTGTCAGAAATCAAATGCATTGATCCAGAGGACAGTGACGGATATCAGTCTCTCTATCTCTCTCTCTCTCTCTCTCTCTCTCTCTCTCTCTCTCTCTCTCTCTCTCTCTCTCTCTCTCTCTCTCTCTCTCTCTCTCTCTCTCTCTCTCTCTCTCTCTCTCCCTGTCTCCCCCTCCCTGCTGGAATATTTAGGGTATGGCCTGTGAACAGTGAACAGAAGTGACTTCTACTGAGCTCGGTGTACCCACTCTATCTCATCCTCTCTTCTCAGTCTCCACCCTTTTGTTGCGCCTCCCTCTCACCATTCCTCCCTCGCTTAACTTTCTATGAGAGCCAGTGTGTGTTCGCTTCCATCTGATTAGATCTTGGACCATCTGCCTTTATACCTGGCAGTGCAATTATAGAAGTCAATGCAAGTAAGGAATGAACCGTAGTAGATACTCTGCGTGTAATCTACTCTAGATTCTGACAATGGAAACAAGCCCTTACAGCTTTTTGTGTTATCCATCGTAATAATCAGCATCAGTATCAACTTCAAGACGGTATCGAGGTCAGTATCATGTCGGTATCATGGTCAGTATCATGTCAGTATCGTGTATCACGGTCAGTATCATGTCAGTATCGTGTATCACGGTCAGTATCGTGTCAGTATCATGGTCAGTATCATGTCAGTATCGTGTATCACGGTCAGTATCATGTCAGTATCATGTCAGTATCGTGTCAGTATCATGGTCAGTATCATGTCAGTATCGTGTATCACGGTCAGTATCACGGTCAGTATCATGTCAGTATCGTGTCAGTATCATGGTCAGTATCATGTCAGTATCATGTCAGTATCATGGTCAGTATCGTGTCAGTATCATGGTCAGTATCATGGTCAGTATCATGTCAGTATCATGGTCAGTATCGTGTCAGTATCATGGTCAGTAATCAGTATCATGGTCAGTAATCAGTATCATGGTCAGTAATCAGTATCATGGTCAGTATCGTGTCAGTATCATGGTCAGTATCGTGTCAGTATCATGGTCAGTAATCAGTATCATGGTCAGTAATCAGTATCATGGTCAGTAATCAGTATAATGGTCAGTATCGTGTCAGTATCGTGTCAGTATCGTGTCAGTATCATGGTCAGTATCGTGTCAGTATCATGGTCAGTATCATGTCAGTATCATGTCAGTATCATGTCAGTATCATGTCGGTATCATGGTCAGTATCGTGTCATTATCATGGTCAGTATCATGGTCAGTATCATGTCAGTATCATGGTCAGTATCATGGTCAGTATCGTGTCAGTATCGTGTCAGTATCATGGTCAGTATCGTGTCAGTATCATGTCAGTATCATGTCAGTATCATGTCAGTATCATGTCGGTATCATGGTCAGTATTGTGTCAGTATCATGGTCAGTATCGTGTCAGTATCATGGTCAGTATCGTGTCAGTATCGTATCAGTATCGTGTAGGTATCATGGTCAGTATCATGTCAGTATCATGGTCAGTATCGTGTCAGTATCATGGTCAGTATCGTGTCAGTATCATGTCAGTATCGTGTCAGTATCATGTCGGTATCATGGTCAGTATCGTGTCAGTATCGTGTCAGTATCATGTCGGTATCATGGTCAGTATCATGGTCAGTATCATGTCAGTATCATGGTCAGTATCATGTCAGTATCATGGTCAGTATCATGGTCAGTATCGTGTCAGTATCGTGTCAGTATCATGGTCAGTATCGTATCAGTATCATGTCAGTATCATGGTCAGTATCGTATCAGTATCATGTCAGTATCATGGTCAGTATCGTATCAGTATCATGTCAGTATCATGGTCAGTATCGTATCAGTATCATGTCAGTATCATGGTCAGTATCGTGTCAGTATCGTGTCAGTATCATGGTCAGTATCGTGTCAGTATCATGTCAGTATCATGGTCAGTATCATGGTCAGTATCGTGTCAGTATCGTGTCAGTATCATGGTCAGTATCGTGTCAGTATCATGTCAGTATCATGGTCAGTATCGTATCAGTATCATGTCAGTATCATGGTCAGTATCGTATCAGTATCATGTCAGTATCATGGTCAGTATCGTATCAGTATCATGTCAGTATCATGGTCAGTATCGTGTCAGTATCGTGTCAGTATCGTGTCAGTATCATGTCGGTATCATGGTCAGTATCGTGTCAGTATCGTGTCAGTATCATGTCGGTATCATGGTCAGTATCATGGTCAGTATCATGTCAGTATCATGGTCAGTATCATGGTCAGTATCATGGTCAGTATCATGGTCAGTATCATGGTCAGTATCATGGTCAGTATCATGGTCAGTATCATGGTCAGTATCATGTCAGTATCATGGTCAGTATCATGGTCAGTATCATGGTCAGTATCGTGTCAGTATCATGGTCAGTATCGTATCAGTATCATGTCAGTATCATGGTCAGTATCGTGTCAGTATCGTGTCAGTATCATGGTCAGTATCATGTCAGTATAATGTCAGTATCATGTCAGTATCATGGTCAGTATCATGTCAGTATCATGTCAGTATCATGTCAGTATCATGGTCAGTATCGTGTCAGTATCGTGTCAGTATCATGGTCAGTATCGTGTCAGTATCGTGTCAGTATCATGTCAGTATCGTGTCAGTATCGTGTCAGTATCATGGTCAGTATCGTGTCAGTATCGTGTCAGTATCATGGTCAGTATCATGGTCAGTATAATGGTCAGTATCGTGTCAGTATCATGGTCAGTATCATGGTCAGTATCATGGTCAGTATCGTGTCAGTATCATGGTCAGTATCGTGTCAGTATCGTGTCAGTATCATGTCAGTATCATGGTCAGTATAATGGTCAGTATCGTGTCAGTATCATGGTCAGTATCATGGTCAGTATCATGGTCAGTATCGTGTCAGTATCATGTCAGTATCATGGTCAGTATCATGGTCAGTATCGTGTCAGTATCATGTCAGTATCATGTCAGTATCATGGTCAGTATCATGTCAGTATCATGTCAGTATCATGGTCAGTATCATGGTCAGTATCATGTCAGTATCATGTCAGTATCATGGTCAGTATCATGGTCAGTATCGTGTCAGTATCATGTCAGTATCATGTCAGTATCATGGTCAGTATCATGTCAGTATCATGTCAGTATCATGGTCAGTATCATGGTCAGTATCATGTCAGTATCATGTCAGTATCATGGTCAGTATCATGTCAGTATCATGTCAGTATCATGGTCAGTATCATGTCAGTATCATGGTCAGTATCATGGTCAGTATCATGTCAGTATCATGTCAGTATCATGGTCAGTATCATGTCAGTATCATGTCAGTATCATGGTCAGTATCATGGTCAGTATCGTGTCAGTATCATGTCAGTATCATGGTCAGTATCATGGTCAGTATCGTGTCAGTATCATGTCAGTATCATGTCAGTATCATGGTCAGTATCATGTCAGTATCATGTCAGTATCATGGTCAGTATCATGGTCAGTATCATGTCAGTATCATGTCAGTATCATGGTCAGTATCATGTCAGTATCATGTCAGTATCATGGTCAGTATCATGTCAGTATCATGGTCAGTATCATGGTCAGTATCATGTCAGTATCATGTCAGTATCATGGTCAGTATCATGTCAGTATCATGGTCAGTGTCATGGTCAGTATCGTGTCAGTATCATGTCAGTATCATGTCAGTATCATGGTCAGTATCATGTCAGTATCATGTCAGTATCATGGTCAGTATCGTGTCAGTATCATGTCAGTATCATGGTCAGTATCATGGTCAGTATCGTGTCAGTATCGTGTCAGTATCGTGTCAGTATCGTGTCAGTATCGTGGTCAGTATCGTGTCAGTATCGTGTCAGTATCATGGTCAGTATCGTGTCAGTATCGTGTCAGTATCATGGTCAGTATCATGGTCAGTATCATGGTCAGTATCATGGTCAGTATCATGGTCAGTATCATGGTCAGTATCGTGTCAGTATCATGGTCAGTATCATGTCAGTATCGTGTCATTATCATGGTCAGTATCATGTCAGTATCGTGTCAGTATCATGGTCAGTATCGTGTCAGTATCATGGTCAGTATCATGGTCAGTATCGTGTATCACGGTCAGTATCATGTCAGTATCATGGTCAGTATCATGTCAGTATCATGGTCAGTATCATGTCAGTATCATGGTCAGTATCATGTCAGTATCGTGTCAGTATCATGGTCAGTATCATGTCAGTATCATGGTCAGTATCATGTCAGTATCGTGGTCAGTATCGTGTCAGTATCGTGTCAGTATCATGGTCAGTATCATGTCAGTATCGTGTCAGTATCGTGTCAGTATCATGGTCAGTATCATGGTCAGTATCATGGTCAGTATCGTGTATCACGGTCAGTATCATGTCAGTATCATGGTCAGTATCATGTCAGTATCATGGTCAGTATCATGTCAGTATCATGTCAGTATCATGTCAGTATCATGTCAGTATCATGTCAGTATCATGGTCAGTATCATGTCAGTATCATGTCAGTATCATGTCAGTATCATGTCAGTATCATGTCAGTATCATGGTCAGTATCATGTCAGTATCATGTCAGTATCATGTCAGTATCATGTCAGTATCATGGTCAGTATCATGGTCAGTATCATGGTCAGTATCGTGTATCACGGTCAGTATCATGTCAGTATCATGGTCAGTATCATGTCAGTATCATGGTCAGTATCATGTCAGTATCGTGTCAGTATCATGGTCAGTATCGTGTCAGTATCATGTCGGTATCATGTCGGTATCATGTCAGTATCATGTCAGTATCGTGTCAGTATCATGGTCAGTATCATGGGCAGTATCATGTCGGTATCATGTCGGTATCATGTCGGTATCATGGTCAGTATCATGTCAGTATCGTGTCAGTATCATGGTCAGTATCGTGTCAGTATCATGTCAGTATCATGGTCAGTATCATGTCTGTATCATGGTCAGTATCATGACAGTATCGTGTATCACGGTCAGTATCATGTCAGGATCGTGTCAGTATCGTGTCAGTATTATGGTCAGTATCGTGTCAGTATTATGGTCAGTATCATGTCGGTATCATATATAGTCATATTTTGCCATTAGATCATGTACCCTCTTGCATCAGTCAGAATGTGTAGGAATAGGAAACTACTGCCCTCTACCAGATGATGGCGCCAGCTGCATCACTAACAAACGGTACAATGAGCAAACAGACAACTGGATTTTATTTTTGTTTGAAGTCAAATATATTTACATCCTTTAAATTACAAAATGTGGAATGTGGTCAGAATGTGAGAAAACATTTCCCTTGTTCATGTCCTGCAAAAACATGTCTTTTTTTTGGCACATGGTCTCATGTGAATTATAAGTCTGCACTCTCACCTTTAATTCTGACATTTAATTATAGTGCAGGTGCCTATCTGGATCATGTGCTTGGTAAGGTTGTGCTCAATTTTGGCAGTGCTTATCTAAAACGTTGCTGTAAACCCACAATCAAGGAATGTAAAACAGAATCACCAGCATCAAACGCAACAGAATTCTGTTCTGTGTAAAAAATAAGTGGTATTTAGTTAGTTTCTCAGATGAATTCACACAACAACATTAAAGTGCTATGCTACCATTTGCTTTTCTCAGACACTAAAAGTAGTTTAGAAGATTTACCACAATTGAAAACAGTAGACCTGGTATGGTGCTTTTGACAACAGCCACACCTTGGTCTAAATATTTTGGACAATAATGGCAGCCATTTTTTTAATCGCTTGTGAATTCAGAGTGCAAATACATATACAATTCAGTCAACACATTTCAACCAATAATAAAACTGTTGGGGTGCACAAAATGATAAATTCTTGGGAGCTATGTAACAAACCCAAATCATGTAAAAGAGCGATAAAGAAAAGAAAAGTCTGAATAACATCAGATTTCAGAGACAAAATAAACTGGAACATCTATAATCAAATTGAGGTGGGCACCAGTATGGATTTCCCATATCAATATTAGTTGGACTTCTCAATACAAAATCAATAATTTGATTTGTGAGAAATGTAGCAGCACTATTCCATTTAACATTCATATTTTGCTGAAAGTTTCTGAAGCCATGTTTAGCTTCAACCAGTGTAACTTTAACTAAGGTTATGTTATTTATGGGTTTTTCACATCCTCCAAAATCTCTGTCCGAAGCTTTTGGCCAGTACTGAATTTGATACTACACTTCTTAAGACAATCAGTTGTGTCCCTGTCCCAGACTCCCAGTTATATATTATAATAGCTATCACCATTCTGGTCCATTCCATGTGGGTGCAACCCATTAAATTGTCAGCAGTCTAACTAAAATGTCTTCTTTTCTCAGATGTTAGTCTCCCTGTGATACTATCTGTTCTTATTGTGTTCCTGGCAAGTTCACAGAGTGCACATATATCTGCATCAAATGTGTAACAGAAGAAGGTAATCAATTCAATGTGTTAAATTCAGCTTTGTTGAATGCTCAATTCTTATTACTCATTCATAGTATTCTGTGGTCTGTCATTTCCTGATAGCAGACTGCTATTCTCAATAACAGACCACTACTCTGCTTATGTTGCTATAGAAGCTAATAATATACTTTTCATATCTTTTTTGTGTGAAATTATTGATTTTGCTCGTAAGTCACTTACAGTGAGTGATATAAACCTTTCAGGGGGGTCATTTTCCAATACTGCCCGACAGTGCCCGTACATTTGACATTATCCCATACAATATTGCATATTGCTCAAACAATACTGATATCATAACATATGGATGCCCACCACTAACACTCGCACAGACACACACATATGCGCACGCACACACACACGTCGGCGCAGACACGCATGCACATTTTCTGAGAGGATCACTGCTTTTTGCCTCCGAGCAATCGATCCCATCCTTCCGCACCCCTCCACATCCATATGGAACATTACCTCAGAAGCCTCGTTGGAGACAACAGGGCACTGAGGTAGAGATGTGAGGGTCCGAGGATGGAGGGCTGGGCTAGTCGAGGCGGAGGGGGGGGGGGTGTCATTGAAAGAAGAGTGGTACGGTGATGAGTGAGTGGCTGAACACAATCCCTCAGACGCCACAAGGTGTCGCGTCGCACCATCTCAGGACTGGTTGCTAGGCAACCACATCCCTCAAGAGTCTTCCACGGGCGGTAACTAGGTTACCACCCCAACTCCAGCAGGGTGTTTTGCCAGCGTGGGTTGAGGGGGTGGGGGGTGTCTTTCACAACATAACCAACCTGGGGTCGGCCTGCTCAGTTCTGGCCCAGCCCGGGCGGCGTCCCACCCAGGCTGGAGGGAAGCTACTGGGTTACACCAGTTCGTCTAGTAGCGTCCCTATGCTGTGATGCTGCTCCGGAGGGCCAGCGATGGGCTTGTTGCACATGGGACAGACACAGCGCACCTCCAACCACTTCACAAGACACCTGCAGCAGAGCACGAGAGAGACGGTTACATGTCGCTCAAATGTGTGTTGTGAGCTTGTAGATCTGCTATTTTCAGAAACTGTCTCACTTCTGCTGATTTATAGGAACATTTGAAGGGAGAAGTGATAATTACCTCCACCTTTTTTCCTCCTGAAAGGTTCAAAGTGGCATTGAATTGAGTCCTCGTTGTTGACAAGAGGAAATTCTGCCCAGAAGTCTTGTTCTTTGATTAGTTTTTTTGTTTAAGAATACAGCCCAAATAGGTAACCTCTGACTGCAAAAACTAAAAGTACTTTACCACACTTGATAAGATAAGTAAAAGCAGAGAATCCTCTGGCAGAAAAGACATGCCACGTTCAAGACAAACTGGACCGTAGACCTGTTTTTGGTTTGTTAGGTCTACATTATCATTACCACACTATCATCCGTGAACTGCTGACAATGTTGGACAAAAGCATTCTCATGTGTGTTCTGTACTCACTTCCTGTGAAAGGCATGTTGGCATGGCAACACTCCCAACTCATCTTTGACTTTGAAGTCTTCCAGGCATACAGCACATGTCTGCTGTTGTGTGAGCGACAGACAAGGAACAGGTGAAAGAGGGAGATAGATATACATTACAATAACATTTTGTTTTTGAGATTTAAAACGGAAAGTCCCATAGCCTTACTGCAGGGCAGAATCAAAGCAGTAGAAGGCTATGGACCAGAGCTAATATGAATAGAGACGGCACCGGATATCTCCTCCCATCCACTTGCATTAAGTTGCTCAAAGGCGCATGGGGCGATTTCACTCAGGAACAGAGTGCATTCTGGGATGGATTTGCCCCAAACTCATGAATGCGCTGGCCGTTGACTATCATTGCACACGTTCACGTATGAAACAGCGGCGTTCACATATGAAACAGCGTTCACGTGTCATCGTGAACGTGCACAATGATAGTCAATGGACCAGCGTGTTCATGAGTTTGGCCCAGCGCTGCAATACCAAATTCAGGGTTTCCTCCGGGTGCCGTCTCTATTCATATATACTCTAAGGAAATACCCCACCCAATTGGTCAGCATGAAGCCGCTCGAGTACTGAACTAACTCCGCAAGCTTTGTATCATTTATAATTATTATTAATTTTGTTGCTTTGTTCCACATACTGTATACACAGAGCAACTGAAGGAAAGGGATAGGTGCTGATGGTTATAAAAGATTGCACTCGTTCTGGAGTGTCGGTCAGAACACAAGGATGAGGCAAAGTATGAAGTCCAACCATTTTTTTTCTTCCCAATCCAATAAAATAAGAATGTAAACGCAATAACCCAAAGTACAGGTTCAGCACACCGTGGTTACTATCACAGGTTACTAATAATATTCATCATACAGTGGTTACGTTCAGGTTACAAAATCAAGCAACCACGAGGTGGCCACTGTAGCAGGTGTTGGCAATCAAACTCAATGCAGAGCATCGGTAAATATAGAGGAAATATAGATGAAATAAACATTTATTCCAAACTCCCTATAGTTCTAAATATAGCGAGGGGCGGACTTGTAAGAAATCAGCAAGATTTGGCTTTTGGTGACTAGTTTCTGAAATTTGGTGTGGTATGGGTATAAGGATTTCAAAAAGCTGTGAAAACGCGTGCGTCTGTTGTGGTCTGTTTGCACAAACTCAAATATTGGATACGTATATGTAGGTATGGTTGAAAACCAAAATAATTGATAAAAGAGACTTTTCAATGGATTATGTTACTATTGGGTGTGCTAAATAACATACTACATTTTTTAGGAACAACGAACAACTTGAAAGGCATCGTTTTCAAGTTGGCGTCCATGATGGAGCTGCCGTGAGCTTAAAATGCTCCAAAAATATATTTTATCAATTATTTTGGTTTTCAACCATACTTATACATATCCAATATTTGAGTCTGTGCAAACAGACCACTAGGGGGCGCTCCCAACGCGTTTGCACAGCTTTTTGAAATCCTTATACCCATACCAAATTTCTGAAACTAGTCACCAAAAGCCAAATCTTGCTGGTTTCTTACAAGTCCGCCCCCGCTAATAACACAAATAACATGTTTGATACGTGTGTATGCAGAACGCATGTTCTGTGTTCTGTCTGTTTGATGGCCGCCTCAATGCTTTTCCAATGGGAGTCACATGGTTTGACCAAACATTTGTGTTTGATGGCTGTGTTCTGCCCATCAAACACAAATGACAGAACACAGAACATTCATTCTGAATGTGTGTATGATGACTATGACTTCCATTGGGAAAGCATTGAGGCAGCCATCAAACACAGACATAACACAGAAAATGTGTTCTGTCTGTGTTTGCACTCTGCTACGCTCTCTTGGACTTTATAACAGCACTTTATGTTCAGACAAGCCTTGCATTGTCACAGTTTTATTGATTTGATTTATTTTTATTTTTAATACTGTTTTTATTAGGCATTTTTTGTATGACAACATCAGAATATTATTGACAATGATAATGAGTGGTTCTGTTAAATAAAATGAAAAAAATAACAGGCAATGTAAATGTTCCACATACAATACATAATAAAAAAGACAAAAAACAGTTAAACAATGACAAGTGTGAACAGACAAACAAAACAGACAACAGGACAGACACTCTTGCTCTCAAACTTTCCCATGTTGTTGTAAATTAAGTGAATTACAGACATTCTTTTTTTAAATGAGAAAAAATAAAATAAAGAAAAAACACTTTTTTTTCCTTCCAATTTTCTATTGTGCTATCTATTGTGTAGGAGGGGTTAGCGTGCACCTATTGAAATATTCAATGAAGGGTTGCCATGTCTGGTAGAATCTATCTTCACTCCCTCTCAATTCAAACTTTTGATTTGATTGTTTGATCGAATACTTCATTGACAGATTATTAACAGTATAGGCAGTCAAAGGTTATGCTAAAATGATGACACAAATACATTATTCTTACCCCATGAAGATTCAGCTTCTTAGGATCCCCTTTTAAAACCACCTGCAAGAGCAACACAAAACTATGAAGATGCCCAATTAATTGGAAGCCTGGGGGCAGATGTGTAATTTAATTAAACAGACTCCTGTAGCTTACCTCTCTGTATCCAAAACGCTCACTCTGTGCTTGGTGTCGTAATTTACTGCAGATAAACAAAAATAGGTCAATATTTAAGTTAATTTACAATCTACACCACCATTCTAATTGAATACAGTGTGGTGCCTTTACAGGCCCGTGGCTGTGTAATTTATACGCACTGTATGCTTCGACATAATGAATGACCTTCTCAGCTACCCAGTACCCATACAGTACTGTATATCCTACAAACTACATACAATATGCATGGACACATGCATGCTCAAGTGCACAGTGCAAGTGCAAGTCCACAAATTAAATAAGATCTCTGTAAAAAGTTAAAACATACATTGCCTCACTTCCTCAAACCCTCAAGCATGCGCACGCACACACACACACACACACACACACACACACACACACACACACACACACACACACACACACACACACACACACACACACACACACACACACACACACACACACACACACACACACACACACACACACACACACACACACACACACACACACACACACACACACACACACACAACTCCTACAATGGATATGAGATCTTTATCAGCCTGGCAGGCTGTATCTGTTCAGTTATTTTTGGCTCCATGTTTCGGAGTGTTTTTACACAACTAAACATAGACTGATGTCTGTCACTGTCTGTGGTTTGGCCCAAAACAAAATGCAATGTGAGCACCTGAAATGAATGATGAATTTTGCTTTAGATGCCCAAGAAAATAAGAACTGAGTCACCGCTTAAAGTATGGGGAATCCGGAAATGACAGCGTATTTGTTATTATTTCTCTCTCTTAGTTTATTGTTTGCGCTGATTGCTACAAACAGTCTTCAATAGAACAATGTGAGGATATACGTCTGACATGAGTGGAGGTTGTTTCCCATGCCTGGAAGAAGATCTATAATGGGTGAAAGGGGGTAAGGGGCTTTGGGATATTTCTGTTCAGCTTTTGTAGATTGATTACTCCAACAGAAGTCCATGAAGAAAGCCCTAACAGAGCTTGTTAACCGCTAAAAGACATACTTCATTGTATGACAAATAGCAAAAATAGCAAGCCTATGGGCCCTACAAGCTCACAAAGTGTCGCATCATGACGAGTTGTGACTTGTGAGCTTGTATATTTGCTATTTTCCCTATTTAAACATATACAGTATATTATTATTTTTGAACCTGGTCTAAAGGAGAATAGCATTCACCAGCATTAATTTGATGAATCACACTCTCAATGCTACCTTGATGCATTCATGGCAATAGAGGTAAAGGAAGTGAGTCATCAGACATGATTCACATGCAAGTGTTTCACATGAACTGGGACAGATCCAGCTTTTTCTGACATTGTCATTGGACATCTTTTGACCCCCACTGTCATTGGACATCTTTTGACCCCCACCCAAACCTTTATTCTTCCAGGACACAACATGGTCATAGCAATAGAAATATAATAACCTTTTATTCAGTCACAGCCTACACAAAGATCTTTCTGTCTCTTAAAGGAGAAAGGAATCACTGGTACACCAGTGATTAATACACGTATGGATAATACACGTATTATCCAGGCTTTTTTATGTCTTTTTATTGATAGGTAGACAGTAGAGTGTGACAGGAAATGGGGGGAGAGATGGGGGGTGACACGCAGCAAAGATCGTCGGGATCAGGACTCAAATTGGAAATAGGATTACCAGCCTAGATGCCCGAACTGCTAGGCTGGCCCGTGACCCTGGTAGGAGACTAAATTGAGTCTCCTACACTGACCGATGACCTGTCATCGAATTATTGGTTTAGGAATGGGACAAAACAAAAAATCGCAAGGATATATTCTGGATATGTAATTATTTTTGGGGTGAACTACTCCTTTAAGGCTGTGATACATGAGGTGTCTTTTTTTTATCTCAGCAACATCGCAGCAATAAAATATGAAGTCCAGGTTGCCAGGAGACATTTTAATTACTTTCCCCCCAGGCTCACTTTATTCCTCGGTAGTGGAAGTGTTGCCCAGGTAATATTGACAGAAACATCCTGACCTCCATGTTCAAGCATTTTCCCCCTCTGTCAGCTGTAAAATATGATCATGTCACTGTGTGTGTGTGTGTGTGTGTGTGTGTGTGTGTGTGTGTGTGTGTGTGTGTGTGTGTGTGTGTGTGTGTGTGTGTGTGTGTGTGTGTATGTGTGTGTGTTTGGTACCAGGCTTTCATTTTGCATTGGCCACTCTGGTCTAAAAGTGGGAGTCTACCCTTCCGGGTGGGCGTCACTCCAAATAATGTGACGTAGCGCTGCACTAGGGGGGAGAGGAGGGGCCGGGGGTCGGGGGGTGACTGACAGATCGGTGAGATCCAATCCAAATCCAAATCTCTGCCTCGACCCGCCCCTCTAGACCAGAAACCTAACACATTAGCTCAGCCTCAGGCTAAGCTTACAGTAATATGACGTTGACGGCAGCACATCTATTTAGCCTGATGCGAAAACTGAAATCTAGTTTCGATTAACCACATGAACCATAACAACCCTTCAGGGCATGTCCTAATAGGTGAACATTCTGCAAAGAATATGCAAACCTTCTGAAAAAATAGCAGATCTACCAAGAGTTGTGAGCTGGTACCTGGTAGATCTGCTATTTTTGTTATTTGACCATGTTACGAGTGTTAATATTGTGTGACTGTGTGGCAGTGTGTGTGGGTTTCATGTCGGTTTATGTGTGGGGTTTGTGTATGAGTTTGAGTGTTCACTTCCAGGTGCTGACCATTTCCTAATTGCTGTTTGCCAATCACCACTGCTTTGAGTAATAGGCTCTATGTGCACAGAATAACTCTTCCTACTTCCGGGCCCCTTCCCTACTTCCTTCACAGGTCTTAACTTAATACTACAGTAATTAAGGGCAAGGCTCTGTTCCATTCTGGTCAAACAAAGTCAGGGTGCTGCTATTGTGCATGTTAGCTTACTGGAAACACTCTGCTACACCAGTGGATCTCAAAGTGTCCTTGAGTAGGGTCCAAATGGGGTCGTTATGTTGGTTAGACAAGACATACTAACAGTCCGACAGGTATTAGTTTGACAACACCGTCGCTCCCGACATGGGTGGCCGGTTAAAACTCACCCTTGGCTCCCGACATGTGTGGCAGGTTAAAACACAACACAACCCGTGAGGTTAGGTTTAGGTTTGTGTTTTGGGAAGGGTGTCGGACTAATGCCTGTCGGACTGTTAGTACGTCGGACCAAACACATGCACGATGCACTGTTCCAGATGGCCCGTACGGGTCCATTTGATTCCATCAGAGTTATGGGGGTCCTTGAAATTAAAAACTTTGAGAACCACTGTAAACTAAATGTAATAGAGCCAGTGGCCTGGGATTGGAAGAGTTATTCTGTGTGCATAGAGTTTGAAGAGACTACTTAAACCTTAAGGCCTTCAAACTTGTGGTCTCTGGCAGCATTTGAAGTAATGCTGTCCACCCACACATGCACTTTGTTTGGTTCTCTGTATTAGTTTTGAGTCTACATAGACATCTTGTTATGTGAGGTCACTGTTATGTGAGAGCACGTTATGTGTTGGTTAAAGTGTCTTTAATTTTATGTTGCATCCCTTTTTTCCCTAGACTGGGACATAACAGACCAACAATGAAGTATAGGACCTTGACAGCGGTCCTTGGGACGCGGATAAGTGAGAGCCATAGATATAAAAATTAACAAAACCTCAGCTGCATACCAGCTGCATTCCAGCTGTATTGTGGTGGTGACATCATTTGTTTTTTTCTGATATCTCCGTCTCTGGTTTGCTGCGCTCTTTGTTATTCTCAGAGTGTGTTGACACCCTTCCATCAACACATGATCAGTGTTGTTCAAGTTACTTTTAAAAAGTAAAGAGTTATAGTTATAGTTACTTCTAAAAAAGGAACTAGTTACGTACTTTACTAGTTATTAAATTATGAAAGTAATACTTTCAAGTTACTTTACTTTACTTTAAAAAAATATATATATAAAAAACGATTTAAAAGAAGGTTTTTTGTTCTGTCGCACAGTAAGAGAAAAGACAACTCCCTCCTAACATTATGAAATGTAGTGGAACAATAAAACATTTGACAGGCTTCTTTATTGTAGCCTCAACTTGCCTTAATTTTTTTTTTTATAATCAAATAAAAAATGAGTCCATATATCTGCAGTGGTAGAGAGATATTCTAATTCATCAAATGTATTTTTGAGCTCATCTTCCATTTTAGAATATTCACTGTTCAGGTATTTGGAAAATTTATTTCTGCACATTGGCCCTGCTTTCACTGGTATTTTGCTGACCAGTGCTCTGAAAGGAACAGACTCCACCATTGAGAGGAGAAGCATTTCCTCAACAACATAGGCTACCTAGCAATCATTTTTGTCAAGTTGACTCTTGGGTGACATGCTACTGTGGCGATTTAAAATCGATCTTTGTCTGTTTTGGTGGTGTTGGTCCATGTGATGCAGCCTCATGAACTGATTTAAGATGCTATCTTAGATTTGCACTGCTCTTCTTGGCTGTGGACAATGCTTTCTGTCCGCCACATAATTTTCATTTTCACCTGCTTGTATTTCCAACCCACAAAGCATCCGATCTCGCTGTTATCCACATTTGCCATTGTAGCGGGTGGTAATAATGTTCGTTCAACCAGCGTTTTCTGTGTATGCGTTACAAGGGTTTGTGTGTCTGTGTTTATCACAGCCATGAGAGTAAGACCCGCCCTACTCTGTCAGACTGTCTCTGATTGGCTTACCCTGAAGTCTGGCCCTACGTTAGCCGATCAATGACCTCTTCTGTGACGTGCTTTGTTCATGTTAGAGTGAAAAGCCATGTGGGCTCAGAGGCTAGAATGAGAGCACAACCTGTCAACAGAGTACAACACAGAGAGCGCTCTCTCAGCAGTCAGCACAGAGACGACAGGGAGACTTTTCACTTGGATCACATAAGTTGACATAATAACATAATAACGTGGGTAACACAAGCAAAATAACTATAACGCCGTTATGGAATGGGGCAATGTAAAGCGTTAGGTTACAAGTTACTGCAAAAAGTAGTTTCGTTAGGTAACGTAACGTGATGTAAGGGCGTTAGTTACAACTTACAAGCTTACAAGGCTGCTACAAGCTAAAGTGTTGCATCGGCTATTTTCAATAAATAAATAAAATTCTGGATTTCTTTTTTTATTATGACATATTTTGAATAAAGTTGTTTTAATCTTTTGAAATAATACAATGGATCCCGACCCACTGTTTGGAAACACTGCCTTTGCTACACTTAAGTCTGTCGACACACACACACACGCACATGCACACGCACACACACACACACACACACACACACACACACACACACACACACACACACACACACACACACACACACACACACACACACACACACACACACACACACACACACACACACACACACACACACACACACACACACACACACACACTGTATGTCAGGCTGCTTCCTGCAGCCTCACATCCTGTCCCTTGGACACAATCATCTCTTCAGCACATCAGGGAGTTCATTGTCAACTGCAGGAGAGGTTATACTCTTCCTCCTCCCCCACATCATCTTCCTTACACACACACACACACACACACACACACACACACACACACACACACACACACACTGAGTCGTCCTGTTCCTCTCACCTGATGAAGTAGCAGCAAAAGATGAGGCTGAGAATGAAGACGAAGATGCCGGTGCCGAAGATGACCATGTAGATGTTGAGGGGCAGGTCCTGGAAGGTGATGGGAGGCATGGTGCACGACTTGTTGGAGTAGACCAGTCCCAGACCACAGAAGCACCCTGCACAAACACACCAATAATATATATCAGACCACTCTCCATAAACATCCACAATATAGACGGCTAGACAAACACACACACACACACACACACACACACACGCACACCGCATGCACTGAATGCTCATGCCCATGGGTATCTGCTACGGGACGGGTCAGAGTTACAGCTGTGTCCAGCTCCAACTGAAACCAAACAATGCAGCCTCATGCACACACAAAGGCACACATGTACAAAACGTATTGAACTAGAGACACAGAGTAATTGCGTGTTTCAGCTGTTCTGTACGTTCCCTGTTTCTTCCACTTAATCCCTACATACTTTTGGCGTAAAGAAATACGTATCATTTTGGGGGTCCTTGATATGAAAAGGTTTGAGAACTAGGACTGTGTGTGTGTGTGTGAACTTTACAGCTTATTCAGTTGCAATAAAAAAAGGAGTGAAAATGATGGCAGACTAAAACATTTGAAAACATGAGATTGGGCATTGTTTAGAGGCCCTACGGGGGGGGGGGGGGGGGGGGGGTGTGCTTATGTGTGTCTGCGCACTCTGTGGTTTTCCTGCCCTGTCCTGAAAATCTGCAGCATAATTAAATGATTTGAACCCCACATTCCTTTGTGCAAGTAAATTTTATTGTTTGCAATGTTATTACATTCCACAAATAAGATATAAAACGTCAAATCTTAAAAGAACCACAGACTCCACCCTCAATGAAACTACACCATAATAACACATTTCTTCAAGAAAAAGCTGAAACTGCCAGCAAGTAAAGAAATTGAAGATTATTGAACAACATTCTACTGCAGCTGTCGCACATCATTGTTTGTCTACACATAGTCTACTCCACAGAATACAGACAAACATTCTGTTTTGCTTTAGTAGCATTTTTCTATACCTGTTCCTTATGTCATGAATTTGTCCCTTAAAGTAAAGTGTTACCCACACATCTATGTTGCAAGAAATGAGGGCAACCTCAGCGACGTTTCCAGTTTAAATAAATGTTTCTTCAAAAGTAGTACCAATGACAGCAGAAATGCCTGAAGTGAAACTCCTAAGGACTGTGGAAGTTGGATCATAGTTGAAAATCTATGTATGTAGAAAAATACTTTTTTCCCCAAGTGAATCTCTTAGTTACCCCAACAAGGCCAACATTGTTCTTTGTTATAGGTGAAGTATTTATAAAGGTTGCTGTTTCCATTTGGCTAAATGAGGCATACATATCAGTGTTGTAGAGAACATGCACACAAGAAACCAGCCAGTATAGTGCCTACACTGAATACCGCTTTGTTAGATGTCCTTTATTATCCACAAGGGAAAATAGTTTGTCTAATTTCAAAAAGGGTCTTTAAAGTGAAGCAATGTCTCCACGCTCAAAGATGTGGGTGGCTTTGTTCACAAGCTGCACAAATACAGTAGTATACTAAAGATTGGACAAGGAGGTCACACCGTTATTGTCTCCACCAGGCCGAAGGCATGGGGGAAGAGTATGTTTTGCACTCCGTCCGTCCGTGTGTCCGTGTGTCCGTCCGTGTGTGTGTGTGTGTGTGTGTGTGTGTGTGTGTGTGTGTCCGTCCGTCCGTGAGATAATAAAAGCATCTTTCTTTTGCTTTTCCATTGTGTGTGGGTGTGTTCTTTTTCATGAGGTATATTATCTGTGCAGAACTGCTTCAAGGCCGGGAGTAGAGAGGTGGAGGTATTTATTTACCTTTAAATTCAACCATAGGCTATTATGATATGTATACTGTACAGTGCAACAAGTTAACAACAGAAGATAAATAATTGTTAGACAAGACAGATAGATGTTTATGCGTAATATTATTGACTGAATTCCAAATAAAATAAGTCAATTAAAAAGGAAATCAGAGAGTACAGAATACACCGCCACAGTCTGATGTAACACTTTCCGACAGTGAAATACGACTACAGCATTTCACACCTGTTCCTCAAAGTACTTTCACTATGGGTGTGTTCTTCCACTCATCTCTTTTAGATCTAATAACGTATACCAAGGAGGCAACATGTTGACTTCTCCATCACCTCCGAGTGTCTCCTGTAAGTCCAGGATCAATATCCTCCGTGCCCTTCGCTCCATTCACTCAGACTTCCTCCTCTGCTGAAGTGCACTGAGCTCTGGGCCGCGGCTTTGATTTGTTCTACTAAATGACTTCACTCCATGGGAGGCTGCCGGTGGCAGGGACATCATCGACGTCTGGCTAATTCTCAGCCATCGCGGTCAACACAAGCACATGAATATAATGCCCGGCCAGACAGAGACAATCAGACGTGTCAACGTTCTTGTGTGCCGTACAGTGCATGCACATACAGACATACTGGATTCTGTAAATTAACATGATTATACATAGATAGAAGAGCGTCATTTTGGCAACTGGAAGTGTTGGCACCTTAACATTGTGGGGACATCAGCGTTGAGTTGGCAATTTTTCCCAAAAAGTTAATAAATAAAGAATTTGGGATAATATTTCTACAAATTGCTACAAAACCTGTGGCTAGCCAGTCATTATCGGCGTCAACAAGAATAATAAGTAGGTACTTGACGAGCCATGAGGCACATAGGGCAGGAGCCTATCTCCTATCTTTCTGTAGTGTGAGGCAGCTCAATGTACGGGTGCATGCTTTTGGTTAGACATACCATTGGTCCGATATCTCAAACCCTCACCCTAACCTCCCACAGGGCAGCACACCTAAACCTAACCTTAACCCTTTCCCAACCCTTAACGCACCCTTCACCAACCTTAATCCGGTCATTTTAACACACCCCTCACCAACCTTAATCCGGTCGTTTGGACAAGTACATCCCCTGGACATCACTTAAGTATGTCGCAGGGACTTACCCTAGCCCCGATACATTCCCTCAGTCCCTATGCTCATTCTGTAGCTCCGAGATGAGGTCACGAATCCAAGCCATCCCATTGCGTTTCAGAAACGGCGCATGGTTTCCACAACTTACGCTGCTTACCCTTTTCTGAGGATTGTGCGTGTGCGTGTGCATGTCGACTGAACTGAAGTCAGTTGTAAAAATAATTCCACATTCGACTAGGGGAGGCGCCAGGGAGACACTAAAGCTTTTCAACTTCCTTGAAAAACAAGGAAGAGGCTGACTAAACAAGCGATTTAAACGCTCGTTTGATGCCGAGACTTGGATTTTCTTGGCCGTTCCTAAATTAAATTTAGTTTAGCTCCTTATCAGACCTTCACTTTTTTGATAAAATCCTCAGAAAAGGGTAAGCAGCGTAAGTTGTGGAAACCATGCGCCGTTTCTGAAACCCAATGGGATGGCTTGGATTTGTGACCTCATCTCGGAGCTACAGAATGGGGACTGAGGGAACGTATCGGGGCTAGGACTTACCTCCAATCCAACCCTTGATGCTGAGTGCCAAGCAGCAGAGGTCCCATTTTTCAGGGGCTTTGGTAATGACAACAAGAAGTTGAATGGTAAATGTAGGTCTGATAAAGATGTACTGTGCAAGTGTGCATGTTCAAATCATGTATACTACAATACTTCTGACATTTTCCAAAATTCTTTATTTGTTTCAAAAATAGCCAATTTAACATTGAGGTGCCCACAATGTTTAGGTGCCCACTTAAATTACATATCTCATTTTCTGGCCAGTCACCCTCACTGTGAGGGTGACTATAGTCTATATCTTACGTGTGAGGGCCTCACACATAAGATATAGAGGACTGAGGGGTAGACACAGAGGAAAGAGAAAGATAGACACACTCACACACAGGTGGAGATGACAGAGGCAAAGAGAAGAGACAGAGAGAAGAGTGAGTAGCATTTCTGTGTGTGTGTGTGTGTGTGTGTGTGTGTGTGTGTGTGTGTGTGTGTGTGTGCACACACACACACACACACACACACACACACACACACACACACACATGTGTGTGTGTGTGTGTGTGTCACAGTGTGTGTGTGTGTGTGTGTGTGTGTGTGTGTGTGTGTGTGTGTGTGTGTGTGTGTGTGTATGGGGCTCCATTAGTGCGCGTGCGTGTGTGGCTGTGTGAGCACGTATGACTATGAGTGTGTGAGTGTGAGAGAGTGTGTTGGTGTAGAGCTGTAGGCTAATCATCAGTTCACAGCTGATGACACAGGTCGCCTATTAAGCCTCCGCAAAATAATGCCCATTGCCTATTATATTTGTGGTATGACCAGGTTGTGCAAACCAAACATAAAGAAAATCAATAGTTTTTGTGTCTCGTTTTTCGTATAAATTAGCCCTTAGACTCAGACTTGAAATGTGGGTCATGAGCATGAAAGCCTGTGTGTGTATGTATTGTGTATGTGTGTATGTTTGTGCGCATGGATGGATGCTCACATCTGCCTCCATCTTTGTATGCTATGAAGACGGCTACGCTACATAGTAGATGGAGAGGAGCCCCGTAAGACCACTCTGACCTATATCGGCAGTCTCTCGGGAGGCAGTGAGGCACCCATGTTGCTATGGCACCGGGACAGAAAGAGGATGTGTAAAGTTCTCATTTTAGGACACAGAACCTGACACAGTCACCCTGACTCCATTCTAAAGTGTCAGAACAGAGCTGCGCGTCAGACAGCTCCTAGAGATGCCTGGTGGGGGTTTGGTTTGGCCCATATACTAAGCGCTTCACACACAACGCTTCGGCTGCTTCTGTTGCTCGCGCTCCAGGCAGAACTTTCTATCAAATATTCAGCAGTTCACAAGGGGAAAGTAACACCACTGCTGCTAGTTTTCTTGCCAAAAGTAGGTTGACACAAACCTCCCATCACATACGCATGACAAGGCAATATAGATGTGTCACAGTGACATGCACTGGAACAGAAAGATGCACGCCGTCTTCATCACTGGCGCACACCGTTTCTATAATGGGCTATGGCTTGCTGATATTTAATAAATTATTTTAGTAATATGAAATTGTGCAATTCTTGTGTTTCTGTATGTGCACGCAGACACGTGTGTGTGTGTGTGTGTGTGTGTGTGTGTGTGTGTGTGTGTGTGTGTGTGAACTGTGCACAGCACTCTTCCCCCTCTGAATAGGAGAGTTGAGCAGCACAAAGGGAGTAATTGTTCTTGTCTGGACACCATCAACACTCCACTGGTCACTTGCCATGGCTGCTGCACTCAACTGGGCAAGTCGGAGGAAACAGGCGCAGCACTAATCCATAATTTTCACTGGATACACTAACTGAACGCCAATTTTCCGGCAATATAAACGGATAGATTTTGTGGAGTGTGAATGAAAGCATAACACAACCAGTACCACGAGATAGCATCTGAAAACGGCACAGAGCACCTGTTTAGTCTTTTGGAGACGCGCTGGTCAAAGCTCAGGACTCAAATTCAATATAGGCTACTAGTCAAAACATTTTTTTGGTGTCACTGTTCCTATCCTATACAAACACAATGTTGGTGACAAAATAGATTTAAATAAATAGGTCTACTACTTTGATATAGACTTACTAAAAAAGAGGATACAGTATATTAACACTAAATATTACATCCGTGGTAATGTACAGCAAACAAGGCTATTTCATTATCATAAATGTAAATGTAGTCTATCTATTTAAATTATGATGAAGTGCAGCCTATATAGGCTAATGCAGGTAAGTGGCCTAATGCACGAATTCTAATCTATTTTCTACATTAGATCACCAATAACTGAAAATGACTCCCCTACTCGTCTAATTTGTCAAATATGACACGGGCCTATTAAAAAAAGCACAATAAAATGATGCTCACCGTTGCACCACTGAAACGGGTGCATCAATGCACCGGAGAGAGTCCTTGATGGGATCCGAGTCGTGTTTATCAACAAGCCGGTGGCTGGCGCCAGTAGAGAAGATGGGTAGTCGGACCGTTTTGCCAAGGAAGGGCTCTATAATAATGACGTTCGCTCCGATTCTAATGGTGAAGAAGGCAGAAGCTCAATAGCCTATTGTAGGCCTTAATAAGGATAAAATCTTAATCGAAAGTTAAAAGGTAAACCGACGTCAAAGAAGAATGGGCTATGTTACGTCTAGGCTATTGCAGACTGACACACGTATACCGTCTAAATTAAAAAAGGGAATGATGGGTTCCCCGCTGCGCACAGTTGACTCTATTATTATTAGACGGCAAGAACACTGACCTAGCATCTGTGTTGAAAACTGGAACACTGGCTCGATTTTCCTGCTCCCGCCCCCTATTGACACCCGATGAGACCAATCCTCAGCTCTTGTTCACTTGTGTTGGATAGATGGATGGGCTAGTGTGGTGTGGATGCTGCCTGTGCCAACTCTATGCCTGTGTTGATAGACTGTCTTCTTACTTTCCCCCTCCCTTTTTACCTCCTTTATGATGAATTCCTGACCTGATCTGTTCTTTGGCTAAATTAAATAGAAGTGTTTATTTGTGCGTCTCTAAATGTTTTGATGAATTGACTAGGCGGACCCTCTTGTAAACAAGTGTAATTCTTTATTGGGTCGTCTCTCACAGTTAACAGTTTTTGTATTGAGTTGTGCTTGAAATGTATTGAAATTCTGCAAACTGTTAATAAATACTTCAATCAATCAAACTGGAATAGGCAACTAACTCCGTCAACTCACATAATTAAATTAATATTAGGCCTACTTCACCTATACCAGAGTAGTCAGTTTCTTTCACATGGTACAAGGTCATTCTAAACAATGATTAATAGATACCATTAAACAGGACTTCTACTACTAATCAATGAAAAAACATTTTAAATGATTGACATCAAGCTGCAGCATTAAATGGCTAAAAGACTGGTGAGAGTTGTGGTGCAGAAACTGGTTTTCAGTTACAAATTTTATTCAATACAAAGCATGGTTTAAATTCAACTTTAAGATCTCAGAAAAAATATATTTGTTCATATCCTGTGATGTTTCCAGTGAAGATAGGAGTGTAGTTGTAAATCAGTGAAGCAGCCTCTTCCTCAGGCGTATCAAAATGATGCAAACTTCTCCGACCTAAAGACAGTGAACATGGAAGTAATGCAAGTAAAGGGGAATGTAATAATTCCAATTGATTCCTCCCCAGACAGACTCCATAGTCTCACACACATTTCTGTGTTGTCACTACTGTTGTATACTACTGACTCACCTACCAGTGAGGAGCCCCCACCGGGAGGACTTAGAGCCTTTGTCCTACTCCTCCTGCCCAGCGCTCCTTGCTGAGAGGTGCCGCCCCAGCCCATAGGATTACATGCAGTCACATAAACCCTCCCCACCGGGCCTCCCTCTCCTGAACACGGGACAATTGTGCTCATGTAGACGCTCGACAAAGCCGGATGCACCACGGACCACGGTGGATTTGAACCCACGAGTCACGACCTCCAGTGGTGGACAGGAATTTTATCACTGAGCTACCAGAGCGTCATTATACTTGGACAATTTGGCCTGCCATTTTGACCTTACCTTCGTTAACAAAAAACTCAGCGAGAAGAGAGGCTACACGGACAGCGTTTTTGGAGTGAGGATAGTGTCTTCTGGGATTCCACTGGAAACGGATCACCTCTGGGTGCCACTGTACACCATAAAATGGATATCTCTTACCTGGAAGAGGAAAGCACACGTAAAATACTCCATTTGTACACTCGTGCAGAGTTACAAAGTGTGACTGCACAAAGACATTTTATTCAACTAATATACGTATATATATTTGTACGTGAAACAATACAGTGATAAAACATCTTGGTGACCTTCCATAGTTGAGACAAAATTAGCTCCATTCTCAGCAATGTTTGTAGACAGGATGGAGAAGAAATTTAGCAACTTCTCATTTTCTTGGAAATTCTGCAAGGAAGAACATCGTAACCATGCAGTATCCCGAGAGGATGAAATAAGTCATATACATCACACAATGCAGTCACACCATTGTTGAACGCATACTTGGTTATGAATATATAGTATTTAACTGTATGACTTGCACTTGTCTGTTCTGCATTGCGAGGCCTTGGAATAACACATAATAATGTCCTTTCATGCTATTTATTGCATTTGTAGGCTATGTGTAGCTCAGTGGCGTTGTGGCGTGTCCGTCCTGGGAGGCTGGGGTTCAATCCCCGGCTGAGTCATACCAAAGATTTTTTAAATGGTACCCAATGCTTCCCTGCCTTGTGCTACAGAAACAAGTTCCTGACCTACACTATGGTGGTTCAGGAACCGTTGGTTCCCAAACTTCCCAAGGCTACTTAATACTTGTATGCTACTTGATCACAAATAGGACAAAGACAAACCAGGGGATGTGAAATATGCGCCGGTTGACATAAGAATCTACCTGTTTGGTGACTCCATAGTGGTGAAAATTACCCGTGAGAGGTTCCTGAGACAAGGCCTTCATGAGGTCACTGGGAAAGTCCTGAAGCATTCTACTGGAATAGGCCTCTGGAGGGATAGATCATAGATGGAAGGAGGATGTTGAGATTTTCATACAGTAAGATGCAGATATTTACCATACAAATGCCAATGTTATTTATTAGGACTAGTGGAAATATTGAGCATGAGGCTAAGGAAAAACACAAGTGGTCTCTGTTCAGTTACCAGTTCCCCTCAAGTTTTAGAATTAGCAACTACTGACACCATGTGGTATAATTTTGCATATGCAGTTTTACAGACATTACATTTTTTTCTCGAATGCTCCATTCAAAATGATAAAATGGCTAATTTATATTTTGTTGCAAATCAGTTATTCCATTTTTAGTTTACATTTTTGGCATGTGATGTGGTCGTAAACTGACCCAAAGCACGCTCGATTTATGTAATGTGGAAAAAGGAGGGGGCCAGATGACCCCTGTGGGACTCTGGTCAATAAAATATAGGGTTTAATTGGTTAACGTTGCATGCCACTCTTTTACACAAAATCAAAACAAATAGACCATTCAAAAAGTATTATAAATAAATATAAATACAGTATAAATACAACAACTATGTCATGAGAGGGAATGGAATGTACATGGCATCGTTGTGCCTACCTGCAGTGAGGTTAAGGGGCAGTGCTATGTTTTCAGCTTCGGTATTTGTCAGCAGATTTTCACCACTCACTAGCACAGTCAGTAACTGCAAGCCCATACACGTTCCCCAGATAGGGAAGAAGTCTCCAGCATCATTGGCCTGAAATACACATAATAGCACCTCAAGGTTTCAGTGCAGTGTTTATGTCAGAGGTTTGAGGCTGAGGAAGACCTGTTTGGTCAGTTGTTTCTGTCCATGAGAGGAACATAAAACCACAGAAAAGTTCATTCATTGTGTGCTGGCTATTTCCTCAAACTTCTAGAGAGAATAAAAGCTGAGAAACTAGTCACTGGGTCTCATGCTATAAATGTCATTCCAAACTTATTTCTCCCAGTGCATTTATAGTTTCAGAGCATGTATGGTTGGTTGTTGCCTGCATTCTTTCCCTTATGTGTAATTTGTGTATGCATGCATTTATGATTCAGAATGTACAAATGCCCAGTTGTATGTGTTTTATGACTTTTGTGGATGTTCGCTGCTACAGTGTATGCATTTGTTTATGTTTGTTGGCCCAGATAGTTTGACTCTTTCATTTGACGCATGACACTCTTTTTGTTTTGGATCTATTGTGAGTTCTGGTTGATGTCTGCTACTATAATACCTGTCAGGTGGTTGGTGTGTGAGACCATGATCACCTTGCTTTTGATTCAATCATAACTTATGCACTATTACCTTTAGTTATTATTATTATTTATGTTTTTACTTTTCCTTTATACCCATTCTTTTCCTTTTTTTCGAATCCCCCCTTCTTTTCCCCATTCATGCTGTTTTAGTCTGCTGGAAACAGACAACCTGTTTTTTTGTTTATATAAAATATATAAAATGTGATCATAAAAAAGTATAGATTGACACTAACGGGACTAGAAAGCCAGACAGTCAAACAGGCAGAAAAGACAGACTGCACTGGCAGAGATTTTATTTACCTTCAGGGCCATCTTGTAGAAGACCCCTGCCACCCTGGCAAAGTCTGATGTCTCTATGTCTGATGATCCACCAATCAGAAGCAGACTAGACACAGATCATATATTTAAGAAACCTCATGTCCAAAACTGTTACTGTTCAAGATTCCAATTAAAAAACAAGAGAAAAAACTGAGATATATATGCAGTAGCCTAATAAATTAACAGAATAAGATTTAGTTGGCATGCCTGTGCCACATGTAAGCTATTACAGATAGCTGATGCTATAGGCAGGGAGAGGTTCCTCACCCATTAATTGAGTTGAAGATCCTTTCATATTCAGCAATGCTATGAGTCAGTCTGTGGGAGAAATAACACGGTGGAATGAAGGTAGGCTATACAGTAATATGACTCGACTATTACAATCTGTAATTATAGAGACATGTTGTTCCAAATCAGCAGCTCACGTGAATGCACTCAATGCAGTAGAAATGCAAGTTAAACTTGTAGTAGCCTTGTTTTATGGCTGTTATTGTACTGCCAATGTAAATTCAAGACAGGCTTGCTTACTTGATTGGCATAACTCTGCTTCCCCCTGATTCAATATATTTGACATAGGAGGCAGATATACAGGTGCTCCCAAATGGTTTCATCACGTCGTCTACCACAATCTGAGTCAAAATACCTGTGTAATACAAGTGGAGTGTGTTGAGAAGATAACACATTTGATCAACAAAGCAACCAAATAAATTAAAGTCTCACTTTGTTTTCATTAGTTTACACTCATGTCAAATTAGTTTTTGTTACCTCAACAATACCTCTACAAATTATTCATGAAATGAGCAACTTACCAATGATCGGTCTGTCGTTAACAGCTGTCGGTAACAGCCTGTTGCGATTCATCGGCACTGCCATACTGCAACAACTAAAATAAAGTAAACAAAATGACACAAACACTGCCATGGCTACTGTCCGTATTTATGAGACCTGTACACGGCTATTAAAGCACGTAGGAAGTGTAGTGTGTACACTGTGTACAGCTGTGTAGTGTGAAATGTTTAAAGGGAAGTGAGGAAAAAACATGTGATGGCAAGCCTGTACTATCCAATTTAGTCAGCGGTAAGCAATGTAGCAATAATATTCCATTGACTGATCTCCTGTACTTTTGGTAAACACTTTGAGAAACTGCCTGATCCTGTCTGTCACCCTGTGTTTTACAAAAGTAGCGTAAAGGTCGGATGTGTGGTGTGTGTAGGCGATACTGTTGGGTACACATTCCTGCAGTTCTGTTCAGCAATGCAAAAAAAAACACAGTATGAAAAGAATGTGCAAAGACACTATAAACTATAGTTTATAGTGGCTGTACTAGCCTATAGTACAAAGTAATATAGGCCTACTTACAAGTTGAAACAGAGCAGAACAAAATAAATAAACTAGAAATCACCCAATCTTCCAAGCCCGAGGGCAACTACGGTATAAAATGTTGATAAATTCAGTTAATATGCCAACATATTATAAGACACAATACCAATGTAACAGGAAGCTGCATTGGAGGACACTCCACATTCATGGAACTGCAGTTGAGAGAATGAGCAGCTTCGGGGTCCTCTGGGTTCATATCGGTGAGGGAATAGAATGAGTTGGTCACACCACAAAGGAACAGTTGTTAAGGTCTTTCTCCTTAAAAGGTTTGCATGGACAAGATAGTCTATAGCTTCTGCAGGTGCAGTGTTCTGGCCCCACAGAGGACGATTAAAACAGTGTACCACGTGATATACAGGACTAGAGTGCTAGCCATGCAGGACCCCAGAGGAGTAGAAAGACAGCCCAGATGAACATCAGGGATCCCGGCCACCCGATTAATGCATGGTTCACTATGTTACTGTTTGGCAATAGTAACAGAGCCATAAGACCCCAGAACTCTTAATTGACAAAGTGTGAATCCCACATCCCCATACAATCACATGACAAAACAAGAATTTATATTCAATCAGCAATTTATGTTACATAAATCAAAAATCCCAACATTGCAGTGTAGTAACACAAATACATCAGACAAATATTGGTCAAAATGTTACACAGTTTCCTTATTATTATTATTTATCTCTAAGCCTACCTATAAAACATACTGTAGTTGAAAGTTTGAGTTTAATTCTCAATGTTTTTATTACACATATTTTTATTCTGTATTATGTATTATTTCATTTTTATATAAATAAAGCACTATGTAACTTTATTGGTAAGTGCTCTATACATAGCTTATTAATAATATTAATAATAAATAGCAGCAATATAGTAATGAATGTGGACATTTACTTGGTGAGCTGTATCTGGCAAAGATTCAAGAATCAAAGATTAAAATTAATAAGACAGATATTAATAATAAAGATTATAATGTAATGTAAACAGCATATAGCATACACAGTAGCTCAGTGGATGGAACAAACGTCTCTTCTGTTCCCAGAAGCCCATTCAGGAAGACCTTTATGTTTATGGCTATCTACTTAATCAGTAGTACCCTTCTAATGGCAACACATACAACCCTTCCTCTGTAAACAGAACACAGCCAAATATATGTTATCATGAATGAAGAGGTATTGCAAATGCTAAAACAATATCAAAAGATGTCTGGATAACTGGAAGGTATCTGGATTTAACAAAAATAGAAAAAGAGCTTGTTGTTACTAGTAGTTACTCAATGTGTGTGTAGTGAGATTGTTGAGCCAGCAGATAATAAAGGAACTAGTAGCAATCTTAGAAATTACAAAGCCAAACTTATTTCCAGGGCTGAGACCGATTCTAAAAACACCATCTAATTCCTGACCTAAGTTTTCTGAATAACTTCAAATATTTATTCAGAAATTACCAAAATGTTATGCTGCTATAGTATATACTGTACATAGCAACAAGAACCCCGTCCTGAAGGGTAAAAACACCAAAAAGGGTTCCCGTCCTAAATGGGTTAGACTATGACCCACCTCTGTGACCCGCAAAGGCGCAAACTACCCTATCATCCTTTTTATTTCCGTGGTAACATCTTCAAACACAGAGGCCATCAGCTCCTTCTTTGACTTGAGGCCATCCAGTAAAACTACAAAAGAGAGATAAATATTATTGGCTGATTTTTCACTATTGAAAGTAACTAACTATCACTATCACTTTCATCACTGATGTTGATTTTGTCTGTAATTTTGTTGTAAACAGCAGTTTAACATCTAATATCTGTCATAGTGAGTCATTCATCATAATCTTCCATACCTTCTCGGATTCCTCCGAGAAGGATATAGCCACAGATACCTCTACTCTACTCACCGACGCCAGACACCATCCCCTCCATCTCCCGCCGGTTCTTCAGGTACATTGGCCACACGTGTCCGTCAAAGTAGCCTGGGGGATCTGGAGGTGTGTACACCCTTGAACTGACAAACAGAGAAGGGGGCTGAGAAAACACGTTTGTTTTCCTTGTCATTACCATAAAGAAAACCCTGAACTTCATGTCAAAGCAATCACATTGCATTATGTATAACATATCAATATCTCCTCAATTTGCACCCTGTCAGTCTGACAGGAACACTCACCTAATCTGTGCACAGCCACACACTCCAGAACAGAACACATGCCACATTTTCACATTGTCCTGTTATAGCGCCACCAGGCCAATTTTTGCTAAACACAGTGACATTTCTTGATATTACTCCTACAGATCTTTGTCTAAACTAAACATCACGCAAATCAGTACACATTGTCTCTATATAGTTGTGATCAAGACAGATCTTTCCTCTTTTTCATATTACATCCTGATTGGCAAAGTTCACATATATGCCGGCACCACAATAACCTACCTGACCTGCATGGCGAAGACCTGTGCTCTGAGGAGCACATTTTGCAGTTGATTTATTGTTCTTCTTTCTTAAATCTTTGTTGAGTATTCTAAAGGTAATTATAGAAAGTTATTAAAATCATGCCCACCTTCTTCTCTCCTTGCAGACATCATATGGGATTTCCATGAAATATCTTTTGTCCATTACTTCATTCAAAGGCCTTAAAATGTAAAATAATTACAATATTAAGTTACAATATAATATTATAAAATACAGTAAAGTAGTTCACAAATACATGTATGATCTGTATGTTAAAACAGAAAACTCCTTGATTTACCTGAAGTTAAAAATCAGGAAGCCCTCCACTATGAGCAGGAACACCTTCTCTTCCACTGACGTTGCTGTCTGACCTCGCTGTGCCAGGAATGACGCAGGGTCTCTTAACCATGACTTAACCTCAGTCATCATCTTGTCCATGTGGAGGGCATCAAGTGCTAATCAGATAATAATTCAAATATACAGTACATTAACTGTGGTGATTGTGGAATGAGATTTGTCCAATTTAGTGCAGTAAAATGTTACCATAGATTATGACCTTCTCAAATGGTTTGAAGAGAAAAAGTGAACTGATTTACAGAGCAATTTGTTTGGTGAAAGGTCAGAGAAATGTAGTGTTGATAATATTAATTAATTACTGTATAACATCACCATTACCAGGCCTGGATTAGCACCTCTGAGGGCCCCTGGGCACTGAAGCTCTAAGGGCCTCCCTGCACATGCACGTGCAAACCCACGCAAAGTGCTCGCACGCAACACTTTGCTGGGTTTGTGATTTGAGGGCCCCCTGATGCCCAAGGTCCCCTGGGAACGTGCAATGAAAAGGAAGGGTTGTCCGCACACTGTTTCTCTGCTCCCAGGAAAGTTCGTTATTGAACAAACAGTGTGCGGACATCCGTTCCTTTTCATTGTACGTATATATTTTGGACCAGCACCTGTAGAATTTCTGGAGATGTGCGTGCTTCCTTTTGGATCCTACCCCTGGGAACGTGCCCAATGTCCCCAAATGGTACATCCGGCCCATTACACTATTAATGTCACACACCTCCTAGAGGCAAACATTTGTCATGGTGGGGAGTGAGGACATTGCCATCACAATCAGAGTGACAGTCACACTCAAACAAGTGAATCAAAACAATCTAAGAATAATCCGATTTTTTTAATGAATTAAATTGAATTCAATAATTGGGAAGAAATTATAAATCATGATATAATAGGCGTGATGCATTGCACAACTCGTGATTATTGCATATTGTAATATACTGACTGAATGACACGTATAGGCAGATAAAGCAGCCTACTGTCATATTGCTTGAAGCCGTTGCTGTCCACGGGAACCACAGAATCATCCTAAAGATGAGAGAATCCACAATGGTCATGAGCTCACTTTCTCATCATTATTCCGTACTACGGTACTAGCCTACTTGTCAAGATCAAACCATTTGAGATCGCTGCAGTAAAGTTCCAAACTACACATGTAGTACAGTATTGTGGTTTGTGGTGGGAATGGTCTGCTACCTTGAAGAATGCATCCTGTGCAATGACGAAGCTGTTGGGTATTTGCTGGTGTAGACCTCTTGAAAGGGTTGACTTTCCTCCATTAGTCATCCTAGACAGACCACACAGGAAAGTAAACCTGTTAATTATTTGCCTGTTTTTTTATGGTTTATCTCTTTGTTTTGTAAAGCACGCCAAGTGGGTACCTGCAAGCTTCACTCACCAGAGAGGTGAGATTATCAGCCTACTCACCAAGGATTCCCATACTTTTCAGGCCATTGATTATTCATGATTTGAACTGGAAGTCCCCACCCTGACAAGCATGAAATGTAGGCATTACATTTAGTTTGACTCAGTTCCACAGATAAATATTGTGAAGCCGAGCTCACAATGCCTCGCACTGTGAGGCGTTATGAGCTTGTAGATCAGCTATTTTCACAATTTGAACATTACTTACGTAATATTTGACAATATGGCCAATTTGGTATTAAATAATAAATAAATGAAATTGCAGTCACTATAGAAATGTCTGTGCAGATACCCTGTATAATACACTTATATTTTGGTTTGTTTACTGCATGAGAAAACAATGTTGCATTTGCACATTAAGCTAATCATCTGGGGGTCAGGTCCCCCCAGTTGGGTTGTGCTTAGAACCACGCCCCCGGGCAGGCATAGTTTTACTGAGGTTAGGGTTAAGCAAGGTTAGGTTTAGGTATAGTTTTATTGAGGTTAGGGTTAGGTTTAGTTTTACTGAGGTTAGATTTGGCTTGGGGTTAGGTTTAGGCTGTCAATAAAAGTGACTGGCCAATCACAGCGCGTCCTTGCACAACCTGGATAGGGTTTGGAATGTCGCATCAGAACAGCAGGAGTGGAACGTATGGGAGATTATTTTGCGCTAGTTGGTGGAATTTGTACAATAATTTGGTTTGATTGATTGAATACTTGTTTGCAGAAAAAAAGCACAGGAAATTAGGCGGCCCTATACATTTCAATAAGAGCTGCTGCCTCCTGGCTGCTAAGAGGATGTACCCAAAGAAAGCACTAAGGGCTTGCTTCCTCTCTGGGGTACTTTAAGTTTAATATAAATTAATCTGGTGAAATATTTCATATTCCTCACCGTCAGTAGGACAGTCTTGAGAGACTGACAGTGATAAAAAATAACAAACTGGACATGGGAGACTGGAGGTAGTGAAGGATTGACTAGTTGGTGTCCACTATGCACTGGATGTGTAGTTGCCTGTATTATTTCAAATCCTAATATCCTATGATTCCAAATTAAACTAGAAAAAGTGCCTCTCTGGCACAGGTCTCCACCAGGCCAGGTTGTGGCCTCCTGGTGGCGCTATAATAAGCCAATGTGAAAAGGGTGCCATTTCTTCTTACGCATTTGATGACAATTGTGAATTGGATGATTCGAGGCATTTTGTTCCAAAAATGTGTTTTGGCGCTATAATAATAGGCCAATGTGAAAAGGGTGGGATATATTCCTCAGCCTAGTAGGAAAATCCGTGAAAGATTTCACATAAATTGCACGCATGCGTTCATGATTTGAGGCTTTTTGTTCAAAACGGGCCAATCCTGCAAACTTTGAAAGCCAATGTTAGCCAATTAGGATGGAGTATGAAATATCGGACAGATCCGTCTTGAGCACATGACTATAGTACTGTGTAACGATTTGCGATTACGATTTTTGGACAGAATCTGGAGGAGTAAAAAAACGTGTTTTACAAAAGTCGGCCTCCTGGATGTTTCGTGCAGACGAAATGAAAGCCTGGGTATCGAGGCTAGCCTCCTGGTGGCGCTATAACAAGACGTTCTGGAAAATGTGGGGCAGAGGTTCATCGTTGGCATCCAGGGAGTGTGTGTGTAAAATTTGGCATCGACCGGGTTAACGCAGGACGGACGCACGCACGCACACACACACACACACACACACACACACACACACACACACACACACATGGACGGAGTGCACTGCGAAACATACGCTCTCCCCATGCCTTCGGCCTGGTGGAGACAATAAGTGACCATGCATGCTTTGATGCTTGCAGTTGCAAGCCTTGCATGCTTACCCCCCAATGCCAACAACCAACGTCTTCATTGATCAGCTTAAAGTGGCTTCTGTGTGAAGAGATAGCAAGGTGACAACAGAGTGAGTCTGAATGACGTTGATAAACAGGTATATATTTTTAACAACAACAACACCAGTTTACTAACCTCACGCGTTACCAGTTTTCTACTAGCCAAGGAATTAAGTTGCGACTTGCGACTGTCCTAGTGTCCTCTGCTGTTCCGCTAGTTTCTCGTGATTCGCTAACATTACTAATGTGATGAAACACGTCACGTCACTGACGTCTGGACCTCCCCCATATGTGGTAAATAGAGTTATAATAATAAACTTTGAACATTGGTTGGTTCACGCATATCTTTGGGTTCACGGTTCAGTGACCCTCCCCCCCCCCCACACACACACACACACATGTCACACACACGTGTATTATGTGTTTTATTATTATTATTATTATTACTTAATTACTAATGAACAATTGAATTTCCGATTATTGTATGGAACACAGACTAGAGTCGAATACTAGATAAGTAGAAAAGTAGTATTCTAGTAATCTACTTAATAGCCTAACTAGAATAGAATAGAATAGAATAGAATAGAATAGAATAGAATAGAATAGAATAGAATAGAATAGAATAGAATAGAATAGACAGTACATCATTAGATTCAATGGCTCAGTTGTGACAGTTTCCCTTGCGCATGCGTACCACACCTTTCCGCGTAGCCTCTGTTGACTAGAGTAACTTCCTCATTGGGACTGGGAGAGCCTTCTTGGCCGAGCGACGTTTCTCTGTAGAATAACTTGCATTTTGCGACTCGCATCATGTCCAAACCTCCTCCGAAGCCGGCCAAGCCAGGTAAGGATAGAATTACGATACTTTGTGATGGATTTCTCCCTTTTTTACAATGGTCCCTACTCCCTGCTGAGTGCGGCGGTGAACACACCTTGGCAGCCAATATCAAAGCTGATGGATTGGGAGGGTGGCAGTCGGTGCGAACTTTTGACACATTTCAGTCGATAGTCTGTACGAGTTTGATCATCCTGTAGTCGATATTCTACAGAAGCTGTCTGGTTGTTTAGTTCCTGATTCAGTTAATAAATGCAGCAACGTTGTTTATTATTATAGCAAGCAATAGCAACCAGAAATCCACTAGTTTCAGACAGTTTCAGCCAAAGGCCTCCTCACCGACCGACTTCCCCCTTAACCATCATCCATGCAGAGAAACTGCAGGTCGATGGAGAGGGACAAAGGCTAAAAGTGCTGATTAATCAATATGGTTTGCAGTGGCATCAGTCATGCTTCCTGGGAGCTGATCATGTCATGCTCCCTGTACCCCCCCTTGATGTATAAGTACATTATAATGAGCAGCAGGTTTGCCTCAGCAGATTCTTCATCATACTTTGTGTACTAACTGGCAAATGATATGGCCACGATGGAAGTTAATTGGCATCTCAGTTTTGCAAGTTTGCTTTTTTATTCAGCCTCTCATCACTATTTAAGAAATCATCAATAATCGCAAAGACCCTCTTACTTGGTGATGTTAACAGGTGTGCATGTTCATTCATTTCCCTAGTGTCTTTTTGACAGATGGCTGGCTGCCTGATGTAGGGTGGAAATTTGGACGATCGCTTTACGTAAGGTCCCTTTTAAGTTCGTAAGCACACAATAGAACACAGCTGTACATACCCTCTGTTGCGGCCGTGCTGCGGCCCGCTTGAGTCTCGGTGAGATGTTTCAAAGATGCATAACGCTGCTATAGGAGACAACGGAAACGTGGAAGAATTTTCATTTGGAGCAGATGCCTTTAAGTATTTTTAACAACTTTGTTTGACCGTTTTGGCTGAGAGAGGCAGGAATGTAGGGACGGGCAGCTTCAAGCTAGCCACTCTCGGTGCGGGAGGCGGTACAATGGGAAGTCGAGGAAGAGAGAATTTCAGAGCAGCCAAAACGGTCAAACAAAGATTCCACCATAGACATGTTATTAGCTACTTTCTGCTAAGAAAGTATCCGTGCCATGATATTTGTGTGTGTAAGTGTTGGAGTTTGGAAGCACTCATTTTTATTAACAGTTCGTGCTGCTGCCTCCTGCATTATGTTAGCCTGGTTAATAAACCAGACTAATATCGCACGGACTGCGGGATATTAGTCTGGGGAGGCTCAGCTTGGATTTCATTTCCAGGGAGGCGGGTTGAAACATTTTCTCTTTGACGCAATTGGTCAGAGCTACTGTCAGTCAAAGGTCTCAAGCATTGAAAGTCACTGTACCAAAGCCCGCCCATATTGCATACCGTGTCCCGATTGGCTGCCCCATTTCTCTGGTGTAGGAAATGGGCGTACAATTGAGCCTCTCCAGACCGTAATCCGCCGGCAGGCAATTCTTTTTTGCCAACGGCTGATTCGGTCTGGTTTATTCACCAGGCTAGCATTATGTGCCAATTTGAAACGGGTGGTACACAAGGCTGTTCAGTGACTTCGACGAGCGCTTCAAAACCGCAACACTTAAAAATAATCACCTGCACAGAATTTCTTGACAGAATGTAGCTCATAACATGTCTACGGTGGATTTCTGTGAACGCTTTGCAGATTGAAAGAGGATAATTAAAGCTTGCCCTACAGCCGCAATGTTCGTGAGTTTAACGTTGTTTAATTCAAATTGGATCAATGGGCTGTCAATGGAGGCTTTAGAGGGTATTGCAACTCTAGATTCATCCCATTATAAGTGTTGCAAATTGCGGCTAACCTTTAGTCTCGATTTGATGTTTCACTCACTGGAAAATGTTCAGGCAACAGGTGAAAGGAAAGGGAAATCAAAAATGTAGACATGACACATTCCTTTTTAATACGGGTTTATCACCCCGAATTATGCAATCTTTAGCAGCAGCCCCCTTTGAAATAGGCTACCCGTTGTGATGGGTCTTGCTTAGACCCCTTTAACACAGGCTTGTACACACTTAAACGCATGCACAATGCACATACACACATTCAACACTGGATATCTTGGTTTGAATTTGAATAAATTGACTGATGTAGCTTAGGTGTAATACAGTAACAACCTTTTTACAGGCTGGTCTCTGGAAAATCTTTATGAGGCTTATGCTGCATGCATATACAAATCTAAGGTGGAACAGGTCTCTGAAGAGTGAACAAGAAGCCACACCCACTGGCCACTGGTATGGATTCTGGGAAAGATTGAGCCTAAAGCTCTAAACCAATTCTTTATTGGCCCAAGGCTGCAGAATAAGGCACCAGGATTGAACTGGTTCTGTTTTTTCCCTGCCTAATATTGAACCAGTTTCCACTGAAAATGGGAAATAAAAAGGGTTCAGAACCCAAAAAATGGCCACTGTTTCCATGAAAGCACCATGGTTCCAAGAATCTAGAACAGAACCAGTTCTTGAACCAAAGTTCTTTTGGTGGAAATGGGGCCTATGAGAGGCAAGCCTTAGTCTAGATAGTGATGTTGTAGATTGGGGTTTTGGGTTGAAGGTCAGCAATCTCTGGGACCCAAAATAGTGCTGTTGGAAAGTGTCCTGAAATATGAATGCATCAGGGGGAAAATAACTACTGTATATGCAAAGAAAATACACCGCAGCCTCTTGGGATTCAGCTTGTCCTGTATAGATGGGCAGGGAAAGAGAACCTGAGCATTTAAAATGCTGGGCTAGTCAGCACAGGCCTCTGTGTGTTGAGAATTACAGGACTAGGCCTGTCGAGTAGCCTCGCTGGGCTGGCTGTGTTGAACAGAGCCAGGCTTGTCTAGTGGCTTAGCCGCTTTAGAAACGGCCTCTTCATTCTGGAACACTGGGGGAGTCTGTTGGATACAATCATTTAGTAACGGGTTGCTAAGTAAGGCCAAAATTGAAGATTTAGTGAGCTACAGTTTTTAGACCAAATATACAGTAGATACCGGTAGATAGATAGATTTATTGAATCAGCTCATTAAAAAAAATCAGCAAGAAGCACTGGCCTTGTTATTATTCTAGGCAAATAATATAAGAAAGAGTCAAATATTGTGAAAATAGCCGATCTACAAGCTCACAGCGCCTCACAAGACAGATAAACACGTTAAGTTAATCTGTGGAAACTGGGGGGGTGGGGGGTGCGGGGCACAGCCTGAAAAGGTTGAAAACCACTGCAGTACAGTGACAGTCATCTATGTTTTGCAGAAAATAGCTGACTTTTTACAAATCCAGAGTACTTTCCCTATACACACACACACACACACACACACACACACACACACACACACACACACACACACACACACACACACACAAATTATATTAGGCCTACTTGTATGGTCTGTAGGAGAAAAACTAATGGATAAAAGAGGGATTCAGCCACAACCACTCAGGTGGCATTCCATGGTAGCGCAACTTCGGCCAATGGGGATCCCATAAAAAACATAGGCAGCTTGCTGTGGTTCGTTACTAACAGATATTTGCATGCACAGGGGGTGAAGGGCTGCCAATGTAGGCTATATTTAGTTGTTTTTCTAGTTTTTTAGGCCACGTTTTTCAGAAGCTAGACTGGGCAAGATCTCAATTGACTGGGCCTGTGCCTGAGTCCCTACGCTTGTGCTGTGCTACATTCTCATTATTCTACATTTTCATTACATTACTAGTAGGGATGCACCGAAAGCGGACTGACCTCATGAGTCATGCCTCCTTCTATGGATGAGGAGTCCAAGCTGCTTCTTTTCACCTGACGGGGGGGGGGAGGGGATTTCCTTGGCCCGACCAGTTCCTTTCCCCTCCATCAGGCGCCCTGGCTGTAGTTTTAGAGACCAGGATTACTGCATGTTTTTGTGAGGGTACCTACCCTAGGGAACACGGGGAGAACATGCAAACTCCACACACCCTTTCGCCAACCCCACCTCGGGTATAGGCACTGATGAGTGCCTATACCCGCGGAGGTGGGAACACGCCCCCAGTGCCCACAGCGTCCCCAGCGGGAATCGAACCCAGGACCTTCTAGCTGTGAGGCCACAGCACTACCGACTGTGCCACCGTGCCCCTGCATCAATTTATTTTTCGAATAATTGACTAATCAAGAATACGGCTTAAAATCTATTTATTTTTAATCTTTTAGCAAATTAGTATTTATTCGCAAATACTATAGAGGGTATGCAGCACTATGCACATGCATAAAGTGAGTGGCAAAATCAAAGTGGCATTAATGTTGTTTAAAGTCGTTTAATCCAATCAGATAGGACTTTTCTGTTTGGTAGTTTTTTTTGTCACTAGTAGGCTTTCCTGCATAACTTCCGGGTATGATCACACGCATAACCTCTATATGTGTCCGTCCATCCGCATACACTACAGCTAATCTCCGGCACTGTTTGCCCGGCCGATGCCAAACTCCGCACACACACTCCCTGGATGCCAACGACTATCCTCTGCCCCAAATTCTTCAGAACGGCTTGTTATAGCACCACCATGAGGCCGTTTTTTGATAAACACATTTTATTACATTACTAGTCTCGTACACATTTTATCCATACATCACACAAATCAGTATTAACACTATCTCTATAGAACAAAATGCCACAAATCATGAACACAGCGTGCGATTTCCGTGAAATTATACATGCACATTCCTACTAGGCAGAGGACGAAATCCCACTAAACATTTTTCAAATCAGCCTCATGGTGGCACTATAACAGACCATTTTACGATTTTTGCTTATGACATACCAAAGTTAGGCATATATCAATTATTTTTTGTTCAATTAAGACTAACTGTTGTACCCCTAAACAACTGTCATGTTTTTTTTACTCATTCTAGGTCAGGTAAAGGTGTTTCGAGCCATGTTCACTTTTGATCCTAGAACGGTAAGATTTGTTTGTCATTTACATTTTATAAATCAACTGATAGTTTATATTGTTTTAGTTATTAATTAATACAATTGGTGAATTCCAAACTGTACATAAATGTACAAATTTACCCACAAATCCTTGCAACAGTTGGCACTCCCATTTTTCCGTTTGACCAAACCTTTGATTATTTTTGGTTCCTCAGCCAGACGAGCTGTACTTTGAAGAAGGAGACATCTTGTACATTTCTGACACCGTAAGTCAGACATCCATCAGAGATCATTTAGCCATAGTATAGCCATACTATGTCTAAAGGCAGGGTCACATGCTGAGAATAACACATCTTCAAGGTCACAATGTAGATTCCATTTTTTGGCACGTAACACCATTGTTCGACAGTTTATAAATTCAGCATTCCCCTTCATGTTCTGTCTCATTGCTATGTCATATTTGTCTCCACCAGGCCGAAGGCATGGGAGAGAGTATGTTTTGCACTCCGTCCGTCCGTGTGTCCGTGTGTGTGTGTGTCCGTTAGCAGCTAATCTCGGCCACCGTTAACCCGGTCGATGCCAAATTTTGCACACACACTCCCTGGATGCCAACGATGAACCTCTGCCCCAAACCTTCCAGAACGGCCTGTTATAGCGCCACCAGGAGGCCGCTTTGTGCAAAACAAGTTTTTGCACAGCACACCTACAGATTTTGTCCAAACATCACGCAAATTGGTACACAGTCTCTCTAGAGCCATTCAACCAAACCGGTCTTTCAGATTTCTCACACTCCATCCTGATTGGTTAAGATTGGCTTCCAAAGTTCACAGGAGTGCTCAGTTTCAAACAAAATGCTGCAAATCATGAACACATTGCGTGATTTCCGTGAAATTGTGCACCCACATTCCCACTAGGCCGAGGACAAAATGCCACATGAACAATTTCAACTCAACCTCAAGGTGGCGCTATAACTGGCCGAAAAGTGTTTTTACCTCTAACTGCACGGATCTGTGGATAACCTGGTGGAGACCTGTGCCCAGAAGGGCACTTTTTCTAGTTATTTCTGTTTCTCTGCAGGCTAAGTCTTACTGTCTCTCTTCTTCACGTCTTTCTTTCCTATTGTGTCCACCATGGCATGCATATTTCAGCTTCTGTTACTCTTCATTGCTGGTGGTGGGGTAAAGTAGACCATTCAAGCAGTTACCATTACTTTCAGAGTGTGCCGCCTGAGCGGTGCGCATGCAAGGTCACTTCAGGGAGTGAGAGATAGCTACTGTATATATTGTCAGGACAGAGAGTGACGTGCCAGAATTCTCCAGGATAGACCAGCTCTCTGTCCTGTGCTTCGCGGGGCCCCCAAATCTGTGGACTGATATGATCGAATCCGAATTCGTGACGTAACAGGTCGTATTTGCTTTCATATATGTCTTTGCTGTTCACATGTATATATCACATGACCATTCAATTTGGGATAATTGTGGGCAATCAATAAATGCCAGATCTTGTGAATCCATAATTTTAAGTGTACAGCCTGTTTATTGGACTATTAGATAACCCTCTCACAGGATGGCGCATCACTGGTTCCCACAATCTTTCAGTGTGTAAGAAACAATAGCACTGTATAGTCTGTATGATGTCACTGCCTGTCTGCCCTCCTTAGAGTGACAGTAATTGGTGGAAGGGAACATGCAGAGGAAGGACGGGACTAATCCCTAGTAACTACGGTGAGTAGTTGACGTTAAAAACTTAAGATCGTTTTGAACATCATCACGTTGGTCACAAAACTATTTCAGACAGTTAACAACATTAATCTTGGCATCACTATTTTTTACTTAATTTGATTGTGCTTCCACATCCACTCGTGTGACTAGTGAGGCTCTCCTTAATAACAATCTTGGGTCCTTCACAAACTCTTATGTTTATTCATTGACCTCTCTCTCCTACAGTGGCTGAACAGGCAGAGTCCATTGACAACCCAATGCATGAGGCAGCCAAACGAGGTGAGCTGACTTTCTCCAGACTTGCATGTTTCAGTCGTAGAGGCACCACGACATTTGCATTTTAACAAGTCTCTTTTTTTCCTACTTTGTTTTGTTGTGTGTGTGTGTGTGTGTGTGTGTTTGTGTTTGTGTTTGTGTTTGTGTTTTCAGGCAACCTCAGTTGGCTGAGGGAGTGTTTAGAGAACAAGGTGGGGATCAATGGATTGGATAAGGCTGGAAACACTGCCCTCTACTGGGCCTGCCATGGGGGACATAAAGGTAATGAACCACTGTGACCACATAATAATTAAACACTTAACAATTATATATGCAGATAGGATGGAACAGTTACCTCTTTGAAGCATTATTGAAGTTGATCTTAAGGTGGTTGCACGCTGGATGCACACGGAAAATGCGTCCAGTGTGAATGGACCTTTATTTTCAGAATATACCGGTATAAACCCAGTATGTTCAGAATGAAATAATTAGACCTATTATAGTTATACTGTAGGATGTAACTGTGTCAAACTAGGAGTTTTTAATGTCCAACACCAAACTAGCTAGTCATGTTGCGTTGGAGCATAAATATGTGAATAATTAACTGAATTACTAAATGAATAAAGCCGTTATTGACGGATAGCAATTAGCAAATTAACTATAGATGAGGCGAGCACAACTTGGAAACAGAAACTTGTAACTCATGACTGTGATTCATCACCATTCCTTTCCTACATCATATTTATGACAATTCATGCCATTAAGTAAAGTAGTAAATTGTTTCTTGTTCGTTACTGTGACAGATGTGGTGGAGCTGTTACTGGGCCAATCCAATGTGGAGCTCAACCAACAGGTTAGAACCAGTTAAGACTAACATAATTCTATATCGTGTTTTAACCACGTTGTGGCGTCTCTAATTTGTCACACACTTTTAGATGGCTGTGAATACAAATGTTAGAGGAGGCTGAACAAACAGTCAAAAAGGACACGCACATCTATACCTATAGGCTGGGTGCTGGATCAAAATAAAGTCATAAAGAAGAAATGACAACAATTAAGGTTCCCAAAATATCTTTACTTTAATGGTAACGTTTCGGGCCGCAGCCCTTCCTCAGACCTTACAAGTGTGCCTTGTACCTTTGAGTTGCCCTTTGGTATGCCTGTCACAAAAAGTTGTATATCTGGATGGATAATAATGACAAGGCGGACATCTTTATGCAGCGTTCTTGATAAAATGAACCTAATAAACCTTACATGCCATGACTTGGGTTACAGCAGTTCTCAACTGTAAATGAGCATTACACTTGATAGTTTACAGTTTAGCATGGCTGCATCCCAGGGGTGCAGCTAGAAATCCTGGTTCTAATATTAATAACGGCTGACAAAAAAGCAGGTGCACTGCACAGGTAAAACCCTTTCCTGATTGATTAGGAGTACTTTCTTTTTGAGTACTAGCATATACATAGCAGTGTTAGGTTACTGGATTACTGCCATTAAAAATAATCCTGTTATGTTATGTAACAAGATTACCTTCTGAGAAAAGTAATTTGTTAGATTATTTTGCGTTGCCGACAATTAAAACCCACCCTGGAGGGAGAAAAAAAAAGTGCAGCCTACCAGACAGTGTTGTGTGTTGTGGAGCTGCTGGGCTTGCTGCTTTACCATGCCTAATTTGCATTGACGCTGATCTCGTCCTTTCTCCAATGAATCCAAAAATAGTGTAGATATTTCCACAGCCATGAAAGGATAAACTCTTCATCTTCTCTCAATCTGTTATTTCGCACACGTCACGTGTGACAACGGAATGTAAACATGAAGCCGTGTGTGTCACACCTAAAGTGATGACCTATTGAATCCGGAGACTGCAAAGCATATGGGTCACTTCGTGTAACACTGTGTGACACAATGGTGTTGCTTGCAGCCTTCACTTCTCCGTTGACCGATCTCATTCATTCAGGAAACTGCGCAAATGTGTCGGATGGATTATTTTTCATAATGGAACAGAAAAAAACAGAAAAACCATGAACAAAAGCAAGGACTCGCAACTCACTTTGTAATGCTCCAGGTAAATTTATTCACAATCACAGCAGGCAGGACATACAACGTTTCGACCCGTATTGGTCTTTCAAGTATAAATGAGAACACAAAATGATTCATTTTATACAGTGTGGACAAAATCTGGTGTTGTGGGGTGGCTCCAACAATTTCAAGTGATTAGAAACATGATTGACAAACATTTCTTCACATTATCAAAGTTAGTGCACAAATATACATTATTATTTTTTATATCGATATGATTTTAGTAAGTGTATGAAAGTAGAAAAATAGAAACGTTTTAAACACAATATCAATGTCAACACCCATTGGCTCTAAGGCCAAATAAATGTGGTCCCCCTAATTTTTGGGACATTAATACAGTATCCACAATCAAAAATCTGTTTTCTCTTTGAAAAACCATAAAGAGAAACAGAAAAAGTATTAAAGCTACATTATGAAATACATTATAAACTTCCAGTGGCTGAATCTAAAGAAATGGCCTAATATCAAACTTCATTGAGTCCTACGGGTGCCATGGTTCTAAAATGTATCCACCATCGCTCTCTCTTTAATAACAGGTTATCTATATCTCCCCCTCGTCTTGGGAAATGCACTTGTTCTATTCCCAAATATCTAAGAGTAGAGACATCGTGTTTGTGCCTTTTTGGAATAATGTGCCACTGGGATTTTTTCAACCCCATTTCTGATTGTACTCTGTGTACTACTGTGTTCTGCAATACGCGTTTTTAATGCACGTGTTGTTTTTCCAACATAGTCTTTTCCACAAGGACTTCTGAGCAAATAAATGACATGAGTAGTTGTACATACAAATAAGGTCTTAAATGTAACTAGTAACGTCATTGTTTTTGGAAAAGGTAACTACCGGTAGGTAACGAATTACTCAAAGTGCAAACTAACTCGGTGGGTTACTCCGTTACCCCCAAAAAAGTATTGTTACAGTAACGCCGTTATTTATAACGCTGTTACCCCCAACACTGATACAGAGTATACATTTTTATGCAGAAGGGATAGACACTGGAGCAGCTTGGACAATTAAAGCCTTTTATTCAGCTGCTAGTATGTATAGTACAGTAGTACAGTATTTTTAAGTGGTGCAACCACTTCATTAAGTAGCTTTGTGTGTGCCTGCCTGGCTGGCTGTGTCTGAGCACGAACATAGCATTTGGTTGGTTTTCAAAACCAAGTGTCACTGTTGTGCAGCCTAACACACACATACATATTAACTGTATATATATCCCCACGGTAACTCTGTCATTTCTCAACCGTTTCGGATGCGGGGCAGCTCACCGGAACCGGCCCGGCCCCCTGGGCGCGTTCCTGGGGGTCTGGATGTTCCGGGGACCACCTGGGGACCCCCACACCGTAACTCTGTCATTTCTAGACCGTTTCGGACGCGGGGTGGCTCGCTGGAACCGGGCCGGCACCCTGGGCGCATTCCTGCGGGTCTGGAAGTGCCAGGGACCTCCCGGGAACTATTTACCGTATAGAATATTACCGTATAAAAGAGAGCCAACTGCCATTGGCTCATTGAGAGCACAACACAGCCCTCGCTACCTCTGTGTGCCTCCCTAATGCCTCCCTAGTCGCTGCCACTTATGACTCTGAGAAAGATTGAAACGTCAGTCATTTCTTACTAGCACCTGAATAAAAAGCTTTAACTGTCCCAGCTTCTCCAGTGTCTTAACTGTCTATCCCTTATTCTGCAACTGTTCTCCTTGCCCCTGCGATGCACCGGCTTAGCCTTATTGGGCTGTGGCGTGCTGGGAGACTCCCTTTGTTTATAAGTATTTTATATTGCTAATATATTATATTTATTTTATATACAGTATAATATTCTGCAGAGACCATGCCTAGCAGTCATTAAAAACAACCACCAATTATTAGTCAATTGCATTGTGCCTGCCCCTTAATATTGCTTAGAAAGTCAGTTCTTTGCAAAGTTGCTATATGCTCATACAGTTCGGGTTATAGGAACAATGTGGCTTAGAAAGACAGCCCATTGCAAAGTTGTACAGGTGACAAGCAGCAAGATTCTTGATAAATATACAGGGGTGTTTCTTTCCATCAGCGCATACTTTACATTTAGTATTTCTGTCATTGACTCTCATGACACCGTCTCTGTACTGTAGTTATTTTGCATATTCCAGGCATGTTTGCCACCACAGGTTAAGGCAGTGGCTTTGGTGGTGAATATCTAGGGAATTTAGAAAATGAGACCCACTAAATTCCCTGATATTCCATGACTTTTGTAAATGATGTGACATTACAGTTTCACTGAGGCTCATTTTTCATTGTAATGGTGATAATGAGGATGATTCATGCAAATGTTAAATATGTTGTGTTTCAGAATAAACTTGGAGACACTGTTCTGCATGCTGCTGCCTGGAAGGGATACTCTGACATAGTAGAGATGTTGCTGAATAAGAGTGAGTATACCTTTTCACAGCTTCATTATATATTTTAGTACACCAATGTGCATGTACCACTTTCAGAACCCTGTGTTCTGTGTCTTTCAACAGCACAATAGCTCCCAGGTATACAGTGTTAAATCTGTGTGTTTCAGATGCAAGGACAGACATTAAGAACAACGAGAAGAAGCTAGCTCTTGAGATGGCCACCAACGCCCAGTGTGCCTCACTTCTCAAAAGGAAACAAGGGAGCAGTAAGTCACAGCCAGCAGCAGGTGGCAGCCTTGCATCCTTCACTAACGAGATTAGCACACACACACACTCACTCACTCACTCACTCACTCACTCACTCACTCACTCACTCACTCACTCACTCACTCACACACACACACACACACACACACACACACACTAACTTTGTTTTGAATTTGTGTTTTTCTGTGTTTCAGACATCACCCGATCCCACAGCAACGCAGAGGAGTACCTGGATGATGAGGATTCAGACTGAGTTGTTCATGTTGAAATGTTACCACTGTCATCCGTTCAGTTCAGGGAGCTCAAGAGCATGTAGTTTTGCTACAAATCTAGAATGGAATTCTCATCTGAGTTTGGATTTTGATTTCCATTCTAGCTCTGTAATCTGCTCAGTCGTCAGGCCTCTGCCCCATGTCGATGTGAATTTCACAAGCATTTAATTAGTGCCTTTTTCTTTATTTTGTATTATATAATTGTCTTCAAAGCCAAGTGCATTTTCACATACAAGGATCTTTCCCCGGAGCACACCGTGGGCAGAGGGATGGAAATGGGGGTGTTTGTGGATGTTCTAGCAGTGGGAGGAGGACTATCATTTGGAGACATGCATTCCAACAGTGTATGTTTTTTAATTTTACCCTATTTAGACAGGGAAAAAAATGGTTTGATTATGTATAAATGGGGCACCAATATAATGCAGTCAAGGACTGAAAGGAGATTTGTCCAAAGTAGATTGCATTCCTTCATGGTTGTATTTGGTTTTGGGGCATAAGATATACAGAATCTTCATATATTAATGTACGTGGGAATTTTAAAAGCAACATGTTTGTAAATCAGACCTCAGGACATTGCATAGATGAAAGAATAATTGGGACGGATCACGGATTATAATCAAAGTAATATATTTAACACCCCTCTCATTTGGGATGTGCTATGGGAACCGATGGGGACCTGTTTTCCTCTGCTTGCTTGTAGATATGATTGCAATCAATTAGAGATCATATCTTGTGGGCACCGTTAACGGCATGGGGCTAATTTAAGACTGTATGTACTGTGTGCTTGCTAATGTCTAACATATAAAATACTCCATTAGAATAGTGTATTATTGATCATGGGTAAAACATCTTTTAAATTGGACATTGGGAGATGTGCCCAGGTAAAAAATATATATTGTGGGTTGATTTACATTCTGGGAGTTTTTTTCTGTTTCTATTTATCAATGAAACGAATTTATCAATTGCTGCTTTCTAAACCACATGTCACTAAAGCTTCCATTGTACAGTGTGGTTAAGGATTGAATGGGCCTACTGTTCTTTTCAGTATATTTGTGTGAATGTGAGGAATGTTGTGTTCTGACCCCAATGAGTTGTTTTGTTCTACATTTCTATCCAAGTGCTGTATCTGTTTAAAACTATGCAATAAAACAATTTTCTTAAATGTCATTGTACAACTGAATCATGGATACTAATGGAATTTATAATAAACCAAATGCCGTTTTATTGTGTAATGTTCAGGGCTGAGGGCACACATCTCCTGCAGGAGTCTCCTGCATTTTGACCACATCTACAGGAGTATAAGTACAGGACCCCTGCATTGTCATTTCTCCTGGATTAGGTATCACTCAAAATTCACCAGAACACAGGAACTTACATCTGGAGGGCGTCTGGGGCCTGGCAATGCATGCAATCATAGATGTTCACTTATGAATTTTGCGTTTTAATGGCTGAAACTACCCATCATTTTCCAATGCTAGTAAAGCAAGCCTGATAAAAGCATCAAACTCCCCAAATTCACCAGAATACACGAAATTACATCTACTCGAGGTTCAAGGTTGTACTTTATTTTTACCTTTTTATCTTGTGTACAGGTACATAAGAGTAAAACTAGTTTGGCTTCCTTCAGACAATGCAAATATATAATTTAAACATCAAACAAATGGATAGACTAGAGTGCAAAAAAAAGTTAAACTGTTAAAGGGTTTCTGGGGGAGGACCCCCAGGCCCCAGACCATAGACATATCCGACTAATCCGAGACCCTCCGGCCGCTTGGGGAGTCTGTTTTTGGCTATATAGAAGTGTATATTTGTACGTCTCTAAATGTTATGATGAATTGAACATGGTGGACCCTATTGTAAACAAGTGTAATGTGTATGGTGTCGTCCACAGTTAACAGTTTTGTATTGAGTTGTGCTTGAAATGTACTAATTATCCAATCTGTTAAATACTTCAATCAATCATGTTGCTTTGCCAACAATGCCAAGAGACGGAACCATAACTGTATCTCCCCAGTCCCACGTCACTTGCCACCTTTCATGACATTCTTGACATTATATTATTGAGTACACACCGTTGGCGTTATTCTGCCATGTCTGCTAATGCTTTTTAGTTTTTACTTTCGTATACATGATACAACAAGTCAACAACTGCCAATGTTGGTGAATGAATGGTGACTTATTCAGCCTAGATGCTTCTTTGGAGTAGCTGAGCCTGTGGTGCGTTACAGACATGCTCGACGCTAACAAATAAATATGCCAAGGATTTTGTAATGACGTCACAGATAATAGGACAGTAGCCTCATAGACACGCAGAGCCTTGTTCTAACCGCACTTCCGGGTGACAGTGAGGTCACTAACGTCTCCTTAGTACCTTTATTTTAGACTCATCGACTCGATGTTACAGTAGTAGTATAACGTTCTTCTATCTGCTCATTCTGCTGTGCTACGTACCCAACCTCTGGAACACGGTGTGCCGAGTTTTGATTAACGTCGCTATCGCCACGTTTTATTACACGATACCTTTGGCCTGCTTTATGTTTCACGGTTGGCGTTGTTGAATAGCGTTAATTATTTAGCTACACTGGATCCGCGAATACAGTCGCCTCAGATTAATTGCTAGCAAAAAAGCTAATAACAAGTTAGCCGATCCCCGCCGGTATCTTGCGACCACATAACGCGACGTTAGTGGACTACAGTACTCATTGCGTCAGGCTAAAAATACACTATTCTTGTCCCAGCCATACTCTGTGCCCACCAAAAGTGGCGAGCCACACCGGGGCTACGTGTCTACTGTCCACGTCTTTTCCTGGTCATCTCGCTGGGAGTCTGCCACTCTACATGGTCGCTACAGTGAATCCAAGACGACTGGAAGAGCGAGTCGGAACCCGAGGCTGTGAGCCGAGCTGGCCTGAAAAATATCGTACCCGGCCGGGTGGCCTCAAGTCGGCTTCCCGAAGTGAACGTACCGTATACCACCGTGGCTGCTTGGTGACCCAATATCAATTGGCACCCATGACCGTGATCTGTCACCAGTAGCACAAGGCTCGGGGACTCCTCGGCCACCTCTATCTCAACATCACCGAATATCAACTTTTACAGGTCAAAGGACAAGCCTTTGTTTACCTTTGGTCTACCACCCCGGGTGACAGGATAATCGTGTCAACAGTGGAACACCATCATGACCGACGATAACAACGCAGACCATTTCATCAAGGTAATAAGAAAATAAATCCGAAGCCTGCACAATCATGTATGCCTAGAGTCTATAGATGCTTTAGAGTTTAGACTGCCTCATATAGACTAGACAGCTGATCTAGGCTACTCTTGGCAAGATAAAATCAAGTGCATTTTCTTTGTGAGCTATGACATAGAAATACCTTTTTGGGGATCAGTATGCCTGACCATAACTGCTTTTGTCAGTGACTGTGTACTATCTATCTAGATTAAGAAGTACCTTAGCCATTATGTTTTTGTTATTTCACATCTTTTACATCTCAGGCCTGGAGATAGTATGTTATTTATAATACACATTCTTCACTTAAACCAGCTTTTTTATGGTGTGGCAAAAAGACTTAGGGGTCCTGTTATGAATGATTTTTTAATCTGTCATGTTGTCTGGAATTAAAATGTGAGTCTGGATATCTTATCTAGAAACGCATATAAGTTGTACATTAAATACACAGCACACATTGCAATAATACTGATTGATGATAGGAGGTTGTCTGGATCATATTGTGTTCAGATCTGATCTTGATCATGGTCCAGATGTAATGCAAGGGAGAGATACAGGATCGTTCATCATCCGATCCAGATAAGATATATTTTAATGCACAGTGTTAATGGGTCTGACTTTATCGTTGAAACTCTTTACTCAAATGCTTATGCATCTCAAATGGTAGAATATTAAGTACCATTTAATAGCAGCATGTACCATAGTTTTACATGGATTGGCAGATTCACTCACTCAGACACTCACTCACATACATTCACCTACATTGATTCCACTACGAAACTAGGGATCTAGTCAAGGTATGTTATTTTGATCAGTAAGTGCTATATTAAGCCCGATTTGTATCTTTCGTCCATTGCACTGCAGCACTATGTGTATCAATTCATACAGACATTATCCACAATTTGCGACTGCAAGGCAGAACTGTCTGTACTGTACTGCATCGGCTAAAATATTGACTTGTCTTGGACCCTGCATATTTCCCTACTAAGTTTACTGTTACATGCCCAACTGTGTAGCTTGACAATTTTTTTATCTTCAGCTGAAGAAAGTGACTATTCTTGTAATCTCATCACTACTAGTATAGAAATATTGCAGACAGTCCATTTAAACATAGCACATTGAATGCAGAGACAGAGAGAATAATTTAAATTAATGTGAGCATTGTGAGAGAGGTCTTTATCTTGTATGTTATATTGAGAGAGTTATTTTCTTTATATTGCTACAGTAGCTGTCTAGAACATGGGCCTCTATTTTGGGAGAATTTCCTCTTGACATTCATTAACAACTTTCGTACTGGCTTGGATTTCAGGGCAGTTCAAGCTGTTGTTGGCTTCTCCTCTCACAGTCGTTCATGTCAGCAGTAAAATGTGATCCTAAGTAAACTCCAATCTACTCTCACTATTGGGTGAAAATGTGAGAGGCCATGGCTTTAGAGGGACATAGAGAATTAATTGGGACGTATATAGTTTGTCTCTCTGGATCGTGCTGCACATGACCCTGTGACCCATGCGGAGTAATGACGACATGCGCTGTGATTATCATCAGACTCCGCGTGTGTCTGCTGTGTGTGTTTATACAAAGCAGCTTGGACTGGCTTAGACCAGTGGTAGGGAGAACACATTAGACTACATGGAGACCAGGTTCCCGGGAATGTGTTGGCCAACATGGTGTATGACGTGTGTGTGATTCTGATATTCTAGTATTTCTTTGTGTACAGCACTTTGTTTCAACCTTGTTGTATAAAAATGTACTTGTATAAATAAAGTGGATTTGTGTGTGTGTGTGTGTGTGTGTGTGTGTGTGTGTGTGTGTGTGTGTGTGTGTGTGTGTGTGTGTGTGTGTGTGTGTGAGATGTGTGTGTGATATGTTTGTATATATACACACCAACAGTTAGATATATTGCCCATGTCGGTGTCAGAAAAAACACCTTGAAAAATCAGGCCCACTTGTCGAGTTGCACACCACGACACCACTGACACCAGTCTCCTTAACATGTGATAATTGTGATATAGTCATGTGATAAATGTTGCTCTGTGTCTCCCCCATAGGAGATATCCATCCTAGAGGAGTACAACATCAACTGGACCCAGAAGCTGGGCGCTGGCATCAGTGGACCTGTCAGGTGAGCCTGACAACAGCTCCGTCTGGAGCTATCGCGGCAGGGGTAGAGCCTGTCCAAGTGCAGTGAAGATCACCCTTTTCGCAATATCGTATCCAAAAATGAAAGGTAGTCAAATTTACAATTTACACAATTTAGGCATTTAGCAGACACTCAGGCTCTGAATTCAGAGCTCAAGTCTAAGGCGGTGTTTAGACGAGGATGGTGTTCATAGAAAACGGCAAAATAAAGTATTGTTTAGCATTGATGCTATCCACTGATAGCATTGATGCTTGTTAAAACTCGCAGGTATTTCTTAATTGAACCAGGTAAATGCAAAGAACGGCAGGAAAGGCCTTTCCCAAAACATAATGGCCTATGATTTTGTCTTTTCATAACTGGCTTTGGCAAGATTGTAACAGTTTAGGGCGCTCGTGTGGCGTAGTGGTAAAGTCCCTGCCCACCCACCACCACGGAGGTTGTGGGTTCTAATCCACTGTGGTGCATCCGGCTTTGTCGTACATCTGTGCGCACACATTTGGTGGGATGGAAGCCCAGCGGGGATGTATTCCCACGGTCTGGGGCGGCACCGGTCAGCAGGGAGTGTTGGGCGGGAGGAGTAGGACAAAGGCTCTACGTCCTCCTGGTGGGGGCTCCTCACTGGCAGGTGAATCAGTTGGATACAGCAGCAGTGACAACAACACAGAAATGTATGTGTGAGAAGGAACTAATTGGCATAACTAAATTGGGGAGAAAAGAAATACCAGCTGGCTCAAATGGTAGTGAAGAAAGTTGCTCTCAGTAGTCAAGCCAGACAACAACATAAATCTTCAAATGCTACAGATACTACAAAAGATGTGACAGGAAGCTGTCTTCCGTTTTGTCATTTAAGTTCACAAAAGTATTGTTTAAATTAAAATGTAGGCAGATATACTGGCTGATAAACTTCTACAGCCAGTTGCTACAGTAAAGATCCTCAACTGGAACGTCTTTGTCTGTGTAATAATTGCCTGTTTGTTCACGCAAGGCGTGTGAAGTGGACAGGACAAAAATACATTTATCACTAACCAGTTATTATATAATGGCTAAGAACAGTGGTTCTCAAAGTGGGGCCCAGGGACCCTAAGTGTTCCTTGGGGGTTCTAAATGGGCCCTTAAGGTCCTTGCAAACTGCTGCGATTTTCAGGAAATGAAGCAGCAGTCTGCAAGGACCTTTACAGGCATTTACCTCTGAGTGTACAGAGCCTAGAGAAGGACATTACAGGCCTTTTCTTCTCTCTTTGTTTGAGGTCTTTCTTTGTAAGCATTGTTGTTTTACTGTCCTGTCCTGTACCCTTCACACGCCTTGTGAAGGTGAACCAACAGGCAGATAAACTCCTACTGCCAGCAGCTGCTACAGTAAAGATCCTCAACTGTGTCTGTGCAGTAATTGGGGAACAATATAAAAAACTATATAAAATAACAATAAAAAATACAATAACTCACAACAGTAGTAATAATGTATAAGTTGGGTTATACATTATTTATATACATTATTTATATGAGATAGGCGCCCCCTATCTCATAGGGGGGGCTAGCGCCCCTCACTGGACATGTGGGGACCCGAATTATTTTAATTAATTAATTAATTAGATTAATTCAGATTAATTTGTATTATTGCTCTTGTATTGCTCTTGTATTATAGCATTATTATATTCAGCTATTAGTGTAGATTTCCCTCCTATACAAACATTAAATTCTCATTGATAATGAGAATTTTACGTCATAGTGTCGGCTTAGTGCCTATTCTTTTATGTCCTACACAAACATTACATTCTATCCTCGTTTACGTCATAGTGAGCAAATAGGCATTGTGTCTATTTTACCTCATGATGATGTACAATGATAAGAGCGCCCCTCACTTCACATGGGTGTGATTTTTTTAAATTGTAGGATAGGCGTCAAATTATAGAGCAGTCATACTATTACTATTGTTTGTTGTGTAATGTTACTACTACTGTAATGTTATTGTTTGTTGAGCAGAGCAATAGAGTTAGGTCTGGTTACAGTTTTATTTTGCTATGAATGGATATTTACATCCACATGCATGCAGCTCCACTTCTCAGTATGCGTCTGCAGCAGCCTGTGTGTGTGCGTGTGCGTGTCCACCAGTCGACCTTGAGGCTTAATCAGGAGTTGTAGTAGCCACAGGATAATCTAAGCGGTGGATACTGCTCTTGCCTTCATGTCTTTATGTATGTAAATCGTCTTGTTCTTTGTGTTATGTCAAATGTCACACATTTGAAATGTGTGTATATGTGTTCTGCATACTCTGCTACTGTGTCGCAAGACAAATTTCAGTGTGAACTGACAATAAAGTACTATATCATATCATATCATATCATATCATCTAACAGACTGCTTGCAAGTTTGCAACATGGCTCTTAAAAAGGAAACTCATACTGTGGCTTGCGTTCGAATTCATAGGGTTGTTCCCTACTCCCTACTCCCCATAGGTTGTTCCCTACTCCCCATAGGTTGTTCCCTACTCCCCATAGGTTGTTCCCTACTCCCCATATGGGATCCACATTTAGTGGGCTCTTAATAGTGATGATTTCAGACAGTACTTCCTATATGGGGGGCACCAAGTGTGACGTCAATATCTGTAGAGAGCGCTATAAGTCTGCGGGTTCATGTACTTTTTATTTGCATTGTAGGCTATATATAAGAACTGTTTTGAAAAATAAAAATCATCCCGGCCATTTCACTCATATGGATATGAAGAATCGACTGACTACAAGAAACCAGTCAAAACATTAATGTTACTGCTGCTGAATTAGTTACATTTTCGCTAGAAACGGACTGTAAGTGACTGCAGGCTGTCATAAACAATAGAGAGCCACCTCATGGATGAATTAAGGAATTAATGAATAAATAATAGTTTAATGAAAATATGTTTGCAGGAATTTAGGCCGATGTTTATGATAAAAAGGTTATTCCCTTAAAATTACATAGGCCTAATGATTATTATCAATACATTAATATTATATCCATATTATCCAGCAATATGAAAATACCTTGACAATATGAAAACATCACCAGCATTAACCACATGAACTCCTGCTATGCCTGGGGGGGGAATACGCCAAAAATAGCCCATCTATAAGCAACGTCCGTAGTGTGAGCTTGTAGATCGGCTACTTTTGCTAAAGATTTTTGGTGTTAACAGAAACAACAGTTAACAGAAGCAGCGCATGTGCGCGAACACGTGCATGTGCACGAACGCGTGCATGTGCGCTCAAGAGCGAGCTTGCGCAATGCATTATGGGGAAGATTTGCTTCGCTGCGGCAATGTAGTGACCATCGGATGGTCCCTACAATTCCCATACATTATATATACTAGTCCTTACCCGTTGTGAGATATTTGCCCCCCCCCCCCCTTGTGGCCGTGAAGGGTACTGCGCCCGGGTGCGTTGTAATTGACTAATTAATTAATTAATAATCATTAATGTGTCAAATCGAAAAAAGGGCTTCGTTACGCCCTCCATTCATATGGTCAATGCCTGTGTGAAAAGTGGGACTGATTGGTGCAGGCAGTAAGGAGTTACGGCACTGTTTACACACACACACACACACACACACACACTCAGACATTGTTAGAATTATAGTATGATGATGATGATGATGGTAGTATGATGATGATGATGATATATTACATCAGTATACATTCGATCATATCAAACTCCCCACATTTTCAGAAACTCAAACACCATTGTGTAGATTCACTCTTGTTTGAGTCACTGAGGAGCTGCCTGAGCATTTCACACAGCAGACAAAATATGCTTCTTATAACTCCTGGGTATAAGCCTCTTTCATTGACGATGCTGAAGTAAAACAACATTATTGAAATGGTTTTTACACTGGATTGTCACAGAAAATATTACCCATACATCACCTAATCAACATGAGTTAGACTTTAATATATTAGCACCCCTCACTTCACACGGGTGTGATCAGGGCATGCCCAGCCCAGCAAACTACTAAGAATCCAAGAATGCATGTAAAACATCTCGCTCTGCTGTGGTCCTATGTGGCAGTGGTTCTCAATCTTTTCAGGCTGTGATCCCCCCCCAAAATAATCACATTTGAACTGGGAAGGGAACCCCCCTGATAAGCACTTGGAATTGTAGGAGTTAAGATATTACATTTAGTTTGACTTGGTTCTACAGATAAATATAGTGAAAATAGCAGATTGCTTGTAAATCAGCTATTTTCAAATATTTGACAGTAATCGGTAATCCGTTTTTATAGTATAGTTTGTTGATTCATTAATGCAGTGGTCTTAATTTCTTTATTTTTGAGGTATTAAAAAAGTCACCTCACTGTCATGTGGGGACCCACAGGTTGAGAACCATTGCTATGTGGGGCACTGAAATGTTTAAAGGACCTATAACATAAAATTCAACTTTTTCAATTTATTTTGTGTTTTTGGGGCTCCCATGTGTGTTTTCTATCCCCACAAATAACCAATTTTGAACAATCAGGCCTTCATGTCATATGGGTGGCTTCATCGTGATGTCATCAATGTCACCCTACTTTGTATAATTCTTCAGTCTTCAGTTCCAAATTTGCATTTCCACTTTGTTTACAATGTCCACCATTGTTGATTTTCCAAGCTGGCATGGAATGGAAACAAGCCTGGTTTTATCTAGCATCAGTATTATAATGACTCAAATATTAAATAATCTGCATATCAGCACCCCCACCACCTCAGGACATTGTGGTACTGCAGCTAAAACTGCTTTCAAAGTCCAGAAAGAAATGACAAGGCCTGGTTATATCAGAGTGGTGATTGAGGCTCAAACCATTAGAAATAACTTTGAGGGACATAGACCATATGATTATTAAATATTAAAAGCAGTTTTAAAATGCATGTTATTTGCGCTTTAAGACGTTGACGTTGAGTGAGTTGTTGCTTTTTTCTCCTCCTCCTCCGTGCCCACAGAGTATGTGTGAAGAAGTCGACGCAGGAGCGCCTGGCCCTGAAGATTCTCATTGATCGACCCAAGGCCAGAAATGAGGTCAGAGTCACCCAGTTATGCTTGTGTTATCAGCTATTTTGCTGTCTCTGGCTGCCTCTCAGGCTCTCAGTCAGGACTATCTATCGACATACTTCTGCCTCGGTCTGTTCTGTATGCCTGGCTGACCATTTTGGTTGTCAGACAGGCATACCTTGTTTTTCCATCAATAATTCTATCTGTGTGTTTTGTATCTGTTGTGAATACTATCTTTCCATAGCTCTCAGTGCCTCTGAGCTTCTCCATGTCATTGGCAGAACCCTGCTCAGATAAAGCTGCTTACAGTTACAGCGCTTGAGCAGGTCAAAACAGTCTTTCTTGCCCCATACAACACTGACACACACACACACACACTCACACACAGTGCCATATCCTTGAGCTGTTTTTGTCCGCTGTTTGCTTCTAAAGTTCTCTATTTGTATTCTGTATTCTTCTGTTTTCTGCAGTGCACAGGTATAGTCTGCCTCCAGCCATGGTGTATTGTTGTCACCGCATGTCTTATAATTGCAACAGCGGAAAATTTTCATCAGTCTGATGAATATTTTACATTTTACTATTATATTACAATTTATATGTTTACTTTAGCTATAACAAATGAGACACAAAATGTGTTATTTAATATCTATGCCTTTCCAGTGTTTCAAACTTTTTGCTGTTGCTGCTTTGACACCTGAATTTACCTCTGGGGATCAATAAAGGTTTCTTATCTTGGAGGACATTGTTATAGTAAGTGATTAATCATATTCCATCTCACCTCTGTATAGGTCCGTCTTCACATGATGTGTGCCACCCACCCAAACATAGTCCAAATCCTGGAAGTGTATGCCAACAGCGTCCAGTTCCCCCATGAGTCCAGCCCAAGGTGTGTGTGTGTGTGTGTGTGTGTGTATGTGTGTACACTTGTTGCGGTGTAAAGCCACAATTATTTCCTGAACACTCAGTTAATACTGAGTTTTACTACTACAGCCGTTGCCCACTACCTGCAGATCAATACCATGTTAACACCCCGAACGCCCGGGGTTATTTAATCCATGAAATCATAGCGCCCAGGGATTTATAGCAGCGGAGCACTTTTACCGACGGACGGGATGTTATCCCGGATGTGGCTGAAGCAGCTAGATGTAGCCAAAACGATCGACAACAACGGGAGGTATGATTAATTCTACCGCGACTAGTAACTGGACCACGGTGGGCCGTCTAACACATAATCTTTGTTAGAATTGGACGGAATGATTTAGATCAAGAGTTATTAACGTTTTAAGATTTTCGGTCTCGTCGGCTAAACAGGGGGCCTAGGGGGGGAACATTTCACTGTTGCGCAACATCAAACGTTGCGCAACAGACTCTCCCAGCCTGTGGAGCGATGCGATCGGTTTTGATATCAATAATCTCCGTCCTTTTGATCAATCTTCGCCCTGGGCGCTGGGCGTTACTAATTGAAAAGGCGGAGAACTTCGTCCTGTGCGCTCAGGGTGTTAATCAATAAGTATTTGCACATTGCACGCACAGGAAGGCCCACCTTTCGAAACAGATGCCTTTTCCTTCCTCAAGTCTCTTTCTTCTACTTTTCCACAGAACTGCACTATAAAAATACACTTCAATAAAATACACCATTTCATTCAACAGTCAGAAGTATGGTTACTGATAGGCTACTGGTAAAACCACACACTGGCCTAGAAATGTGTGGGAGTTTGCACACGATTATCTTTTGCTATATTTTCGATCCTCTGTAAACCAGTTGCCTTCCCCCAATCATCATCTATCCATCTCTACGTCTATGTCTCCATCTGTTATCAATGTTGCTTTCTTCTAGAGCGAGACTACTAATCGTGATGGAGATGATGGAGGGTGGTGAGCTGTTCCACCGAATCAGTCAGCACAGACACTTCACTGAGAAGATGGCCAGCCAGGTCACTGAGCAGGTACACGCACGCACGTGCGCACACATACATTCTCTGGCAGATGACTACGTCTATTTTTTAAGTGTTTTACATATCGTGTTTGTCTACTACTTTATCAACACTTCTCCGCCCTTGTCAGTCTGTTTCTTGAGCTTTGCACCCAATAATATTCTTGCTCATAGCTGCCCTCCTACGTGGTATTACCATGCTTTTTTATTCTTTGTTCTTGCTTAATGTAAATCGCTCTGGATTAAGAGCGTCTGCTAAATGCCTAAATTGTGGGCCAACTAGCTACTGTAACATTTGGGGCTGTGTCCACAGAATGCATTTCTTGAGCTGGCATCGCCTGTGTGTCTGTGACGCACTGCTTCTTTTGGAGAGGAGCATGGTAATTTACCATCCAACGTTAAATCGTTATCACAACCGTGAGAATGTTTATGTTGTTACTTTCAGCTAAGCTGTGTTTGCTAATAATGCTGTTGACAGGACCTTCGAGCAGAGCAGCGGTCAATGGGTTTGAACGTTGCGGGTTACGATAAACATTGCGTGCATGCGCTCTGGACATGATATTCAAAGAAAAAGTATTTCTGTGGACACAACCCCTTGTCAGCCTTGCAGTCAAAACTCTAAGCAATGAATACCCAGTCCACTCAACGCAATAAGCGTTTTATGCAAAGATGTGACTGAGCCTCTTTCTTTGCACTTTTTAGATCAGTCAAGCGTTGGAACACTGTCACTCTATGAATATTGCACACAGAGACCTGAAGCCGGAGAATCTCCTCTTCAAGGACAATTCTCTGGTAAGGTATAGGTAACAAAGGTACACACACACACACACACACACACACACACACACACACACGTTTGCCATGTCTGACCATTGGCACCATGTCACATGACCACTGCTGGTTCAGAGTTCAACCCATATTCTAATAATGCAGGACACTTAACTAGACTTTCCTGGCAATAGCCACAATTCAATTGTGGAAATGGTATTCAGTATGTAATATTAGCACCAGGCTAGCGCCTAACATACATTCTTGCACGAGCAACCCCTTCTCTGATATTTCTGTAACCCCCAAGACTGGGCTCTTCAAGAACCCCCACCTACCCCCGAGTGAAACACAACCTATCTTGACCTCATCCAAGAGACACAGCTATTGCTATTACTACCCTTCTCAGTGCAATACCAGTGAATTACCTTCGTGTTTCTAGGCTTTCCACACAGAAATTGAAGATGCACAGTGGAGATGGTGTCACATCATGCGTTTGTTTTGACACTGCAGCTGCACCTATATACTTGGCATTAACAAATATACTAAAATGGTGTGCCTAATGAAACGGGACAACCCACCACAACTTGAACACAGGCTTTTATTGCATTTAATAACAGCATTTTGTTTTCAGTTTTTGTGCCCTGTCCAATCTATGTGGTTTTCCAAATAAAGGGTAATTGTTTCTTTTTTAGGGGGCCAGTAGAGCTACTTTGTCTTAGGGTTCTGAATGCATGGAAGTCAGAGAAACTTACTTACTTACTTGGTCTACCTCTCTTCCTTCTCCCTTGTGGGTTCCAGAACAGGGCATATCTTGTGATACTAGATGCAGGCTTGCGAAGGGTGTGGCCAATCCATCGCCAGCGACTTTACTCTTCCACAGGGTGCCACAGTTCCAGGTTACTGATTGTGTTAGGCCAGCGGATTCGGAGGATTCTTCTAGGCATGAAAGTTGATGAAAGTCTGTTTTTTCTTCATGGTGTTAACTGTTGTTCTCCAAGTTTCTGCTCCATACAGCAGAACAGGCTTTACCATGGAATTAAAGATCCGGATCTTCTTTTTTTTATGGGTAGATCTGAGGATCCCCAGACATTCTTCAGCTGATGGAAAGATGTTCTTGCTTTTCCCATCCAAACTTTCACGTCAGCACTCAGCATCTGTCCCGCCAACTTTGTCAACGATGCTGTCTAGATATGTGAAGCTCTCCATCTCCTCTAGTGCTTCACCTTCTAGTGTGATGGGGGTAACGTTGTCAGTGTTTATTTTGAGGACCTTGCTCTTTCCTCTGTGGATGATGAGACCAAGGCATGTTGAGATGTTTGTCTTCTCCTCCTTTTGAAGTTGGGTGTGGGGAAAGAAGAGCCAGGTCATCAGCAAAGTCAAGATCGTCTAACTGTTTCCAAGGTGTCCACTAGATGGCATTTATTTTCTGTGCTGTGCATGGCTTCATGACCCAATCAATGGCCAACAGGAACAGAAAAGGTTTGCCCCACTCCTGTCCTCACCTGGAAGGCATTGGTGAGTTGCTGGCCGTGTACCACCCTGCAGGTCATGTTGGTGATCTTTTTAGGCACCCCATAGTGTCTCAGTAGATTCCAGATTGTCTCCCTATATGCACACTGTCAAATGCCTTTTCATAGTCAATAACATTGACATAGAGAGGTGAGTTGCAATGTTGCAATCTGATCCGTGCAGTATCTATTCTTTCGGAAACCAGCTTGATGGTTTCGGAGGTGTGGGTCAACTGCATCTTTCAGCCTATTTAACACAATCCATGCCAAAATTACGTCCTGGCACAGGGGGTTATAGTGCTTAAAATGTAACCTGTCGTTCCTTGGCTTGGAATGGAGCAATCTGTTGAAGGTCTTCCCTGGTATAGACAACGGTGTTATTCCCCTGTAGTTGGAAGTCTCTCTTGTTCGCGTTTCTGTAAACATGTGGTTTTTTTAGTTGTTGTTTAGAGTTGTTAGCCCCACGTCCAAGCCCCAACTTGGAGGGCCAGGTGCTGCCTTTCGTCAAGCCTCTCCCCTGAAACCCCTGAGGCCTTGGTTGAACCTGCCAGGGGTTTGACCTCCGCCGGTATAGCCCTCAGAGTCACAGAGGCACACAAGACTCCCCACCGCGACATGGTAGCAACACACAGGGAGGAAAGTCTGAGAAAACTGTGCTCTAAATAGTTTTCAGCCACGTTCTCTGTTTCCTCCTCTGATTATTTGTCTTGTTCCACTCAGGATGCTCCTGTGAAGTTGTGCGATTTTGGCTTCGCCAAGATTGACCAGGGAGACTTGATGACCCCTCAGTTCACTCCTTACTACGTAGCACCTCAGGTACAAAACACACACACACACACACACACACACACACACACACACACACACACACTCACACACACACAGACTTACAGATGCAATATTATTAAACGCCTATCCCATCCAGTATTATTACTTTTATTAATTACATTTATTTTATTATCTCATTGTATTGTTATGTTAGCACAGTCTCTGTGAAACATGTTCCACCCGCATTTCATTGCTTGTACCTATTATGAGTAAATGACAACTAAACCAGTCATTCTGTCCTACAAGTGACCTGTTGTTAATTACAGTAAGTGTGGATTTCTGCTTAACATACACTTGTTCTCCAGGTACTTGAGGCTCAACGAAGACACCAGAAGGAAAAGTCTGGAATCATACCTACCTCACCCACTCCCTATACCTATAATAAGGTGAGACATAATCCACTGGCCTGTTTGTGGCCTCCACCTGATGCACCCAGTTCTTCATAATCTGATCCTTTCCTATTAAATTTGTTATCTACACCAGGCCTTCTGGCCGTAATCTGTGTCTCTCTCACTCTCTCCTCATCCTCCCTCCCTCCCACCCGCTTCTCCTCCAGAGCTGTGACTTGTGGTCGCTGGGTGTGATCATCTACGTGATGCTCTGCGGCTATCCGCCGTTCTACTCGAAGCACCACAGCCGCACCATTCCCAAAGACATGAGGAAGAAGATCATGACGGGCAGCTTCGAGTTCCCCGAGGACGAGTGGAGCCAGATATCCGAGATGGCCAAGGACATTGTACGCAAGTAGGTCCCCCCCTCCCCCTCAACCTTTCTCTACTCCCCGACGGCGAGTGGCTCAATGTGTCCCATTGACGTGTCTTCAAGTATGAGACGGCTCTCTCGTTTGAAGTCACTCTTCATAGTGATGTCTGCCAAATGTGAATGTAAGACTTTGTCCAAGGACACCATATGCATCTCTGCATCTTAATGATTCCTACAGTGTAATTTAAAGAAATCCTACTCAACTGTCAGGACCTGTTGAGAGGACCTTACATTTCATCACTGGTTACGGGACTTCTTCTTTAGACAATTCTTAACATTACCATCACTGCATTACTCAGCATTGTCCCTGCACACACATTTATAGAGCCGTGTGCCCGGCGCCCGCAGATGTCAGTCATCAGATGACATATGCTTTTTTCTTCCGAGTGTCTGTCTAATGTTATTCAATATGATGGTGCGTAGTTTCACACTAACTAACTAGTTAAGTGTAGCAGACGTAATAATGCAGCAGCCGTAACATTGTTATCATTGCCATCCACAATTAGACCTACGTTTCAGCCCATAAACCATGATACAGTTCACAACCTTGCTGTCATCCAGATGAGCTAATGCACACAATGCATAGCCGGTTAGAGTGGAGAGAGCAGACTGAACTGTAATGGTTGGTGAGCTTTATTTTTATGATTTGTGCACACAATCCAGTGATATAAGAAGTAAAAAAAGAAGACGCAAGCATTGTAATCTTGTAGAGATTATATTTTCAGATAATGTTCGCCTATTTTGACAATTGTTCCCCTATTATGACATGCCCAGAATAGTGATGCTACTGTAGTGTTCCTGTGTGTAATATATTGGGCTAAGGCTTAAAACGTTTTGTTTTTTAGACTTGAGCTAACTCTTCTTTTTCGCACGTGTTTGGCATCCTTGCATAAGAAAGTAGGATTTTTTTTAATGTTTTATTTTTGTTGACCATTGAGCCATGGCCCAGGCCAGGATTATTTTCTTTTACCCACAGAACACGCTTAAGGAGCTGCTGTTTTTAATAGCGACCTCTATTAGATTAGAATGCACTTTATTGATCCCTTGAGGGGAACTTGAATTGTGACTGTTTAAACTTTAAAGTAAACAACGGTCCATACTGCACAAAATAAATGCAAGATAGAATTAACTGACTAGACTACTATTCCTCTATCTAATCAGTATTTATATATAGTACATGGTCATGGTCTTATATATTGGCAACTGGACCCAGTTCAATTAGTTTGTTTCTATCAACACAGAAATAGAAATGCAATGAAGATGATGCAAGACATGTTTCATGGGGTGTTTCAGGGTGTATGTCAACATACACCCTGTATTGACAATCTTGTGGCCACTTATGCTGTGGCCACAAGATATTACATGCCCATGAGACCCTGCATTTGTGGCTACTACCACTGTAAGTTGAGCCCACTAGAAGAGGATCTTGTGCCCACAACATAACTAACTGCCTATCCCCTTTCGTACAATGTGTAGGGGATGCATGTGTACAAGTGTACATTGTACAACGTATTTCTGGACTGGTTCTTCCCTTTTGCCTTCCTAACTTCCAGGCCGTTTCCCTACTACGGTGTTACCGATGATACTAGGCTCTGTTCCATTTAGTGTGTGGTCACTGTAGTGGTTCTCAAACTTTTTAATTTTAAGGAACACATAACTTACGGGAGTCTGAGAGAAATGGACCCGTATGTGTCCATTTGGTTCCATTTGTACACTCTCAGAGTTACACACCCGTACCGTGCCATTTGGAACCCATTCACAAACACTCAGATGTGTTCAGGACCTACTGGTGTAGCAGAGTGTTTCCAGTGAGCCAACACACACAATAGCAGCACCCTGACTCTGTTTGACCAGAATGGTACAGAGCCTTCACTAGTATCAGTGGTAACACCTGTGAAGGAAGTAGGGAAGGGGACCGGTTTAAGTTTATTCCAAAATGGCGTGTGCGCATAGAGGCTTTCCATCGTTCTCCCCCTGTACTCTGCACATCTGAACTCCTCTCCTCCTTCTGCAGGCTGCTGAAGGTGCTGCCAGAGGAGAGGCTCACTATTGAGGGGGTCTTAGCTCACCCCTGGCTCAACTGCACCGAGGCTCTGGACAACGTGCTGCCCTCCGCTCAGATGATGATGGACAAGGTTTGTGTGTGAGGAATCATAAAATTCTTTATTTTGCACATGTAAGGAAATTGATGTAGTGAGTTGGGTGCTTTGTATGTTCAGATGATGCGGTACACTCACTGTATTAAGTTCTCTAATGTCATCTATATTAAACAAACTAATAATAGTAAGGTAATTCACCCAAATCTACATTTCTCTGTTGCTTCCCCTTTCCCCTGTCACTGTTTGAAAGACTTATTTCAGTAAATAAAATAATTTAAAACACTACAAAGGTGTGCTCAGCTGAGAGGAAATCTCTGCATAGAGGCACACTCAAATAATAATATACTGTTTGACACATTAACGGCACACGGTGTGTCTCTCCCTCTCTCTCTGTGTCTGTGTATCGATTGTTGTGTTTGCATACTGTAGGAACGGTTAAGTTACAACTTAACCATGTGGTCATGCTTGTACTCCGGCTCCACCCTCTCTCTGTGTCTTTCTCTCACTCCCTCTCTCCATCAGTCTCTGTCCATTTGTCTGAGTCAGTAGGAACTAAGTGGAAGAGATGGACTTGGCAGTTTCATAAATCTTGCCAATGAGAGTGAGACCAACATTACTTCAATGCAGGAATAAGAGTGTTAGCATTTCAGTGTGGCTTGTGCTACAAGGACAGAGGAGTCCTGTAATTGGCTACTAGTAGATCCCATACACTTTACGGATTGCTTGCGCCCAATTGGCTAGTTTAACTCTTGTTTCGCTTACATACATCCCATACCTGTAGATAGATTACATAGATTGAGGAAATAAATACAGCTGTCAATTGTCGTTTTGTGAGATTACTTGCAGAAAGGCTAACAGGTTTACACGAGCTTGTATTGATCCAGTTTAATTTCCCACTTTATTTTTTAGTATTTAATTAGGACAGGAAGGTAACTGAGAGCAAAGAGATGGGAGACATGTCAGGAGCCTGTTTTGAACTCGTCATTGGAACTCCCAAGAAGCATGTGGTCTGTGCATTAACTTGTTGAGCCACTAGGCATCCCACACAATTTAGCTTCTTTTTCATGCTAAATCTATTCCTGAATGCCAAGGTTTCTGAATGGACTGATGAAGGTAGTGTAGTGAAACCCTGCTCAGGTTTTCCTTTTGTGCTTATTACTGACGCCTCTCTCTCTCTCTCTCTCTCTCTCTCTCTCTCTCGTATTTCTCTCATGCCTCTCTCTTCTATTTTGTATCCCTTATTGTCTGTACCCTTCTAGGCAGTTGTAGCTGGTATCCAGCAGGCCCATGCAGAGCAGTTGGCCAACATGAGGATTCAGGATCTGAATGTCAGCCTGAAGCCACTGAACTCTGTCAACAACCCAATTCTCAGGAAGCGGAAACTGCTTGGGTAAGGTTAATAATCATCTTGCTGCTTGGATCTTTAAAAGGATTCTCTCACTGATTGATACATAGGGCCCTCTCTTCTGCCTGGAAGGCACATTCCGTACTATCCCGACTCAGTTGTTACATTCACACATCACAGATGCAACGCGTTTTGAGCTTGTAGATAAACAATTTTTGTACATTAAATGTAGTATGACGAAGTGGGGCATTACCCTCATTAAAGCCTGAAATATGGAGATGCAAGATTACTGCCCAACAGTAAAGATATGTGAGCGAGCCGAGATCCAAAATATATGCCATTTGTGTGTGTGCTGATGTAGTGTCTGTCTGACACCGTGGTTAGCAAAAAAAACTGTTTAGAAGGTCTCCACTAAAACAAGTTTAGTTTAATTCCACTTTTGTCAGGTCAGTGTGAGAGTCTATGTCCTCACAATCGATGTACTATGTATGTATATTACCTATTATTTCTGGTCCATATGGAAAGAAATATTGTTTTATGTGTTCATTCCAGCCCGAAGCCAAACGATGGTTTCTTCATTCATGACCCAGAAAACGGAGGGGAAGACTCCAATGTAGCGCTGGAGAAACTACGAGATGTTATAGCCCAGTGTATACTACCGCAGGCTGGTCAGTACACACACACACACACGCACACACACACACACACACACACACACACACACACACACACACACACACACACTGTTCTATGTATTACTGCTGTTACTTCTGAGCCTTGTCCTTGGCCTTTATTGACAGCAACAGTGGAGATAGACAGGAAACAAGGACAAAGAACCAGGACCCCACGCTCAGGCATTAGAGCCTGTGTCGTACGCGCCCTATCAACTTAGTTGTCGGGCACCCAACATTCGTGATTGATGGAGAATCCAGTGAATATTAAATTATAATTTGGCTGTCAGGGATTTACAGTATGTGACATTGTTTGGTACAAACTAAAAGTAGTTGGTGCATATTTCTGCATGTGCATGTGTGTGCTCACTGTATGGCAGTAAAGGTAATGAATGTTTAATTTTCAATGTGACAAAGATTCCAATCATAAGTCAACTTTGCAAAGAGCAGCCACTTAACAGCACTGCCGTATGTATAAAAGAGGTTCATTCAAATGCTCTGCTGTAATGCTTTGGTCCAATGAGTGCCAAGTGGATGTGCTGTAATTGTATGTTGACTGCTTTAGTGTTCATATAATTAATACAGAGGATTTCGGTAAACGGCCAGTTGTTATTAACCTGACTCCGCCAGCTGGTGGCAGCAGTGAGTTCCTCCTCCTGCTTCGCATCTGGACTCTCGGGCAGAGACGATGCACTCCGATCAAATGCTGATCGGAGCGATATGCGGCCGCTACAGGCGGGATCAACGTGAGACTGGTGACGTATTGTAGCTGTGCCGCAGCGCAAATGTAAACGCAACCTAACAGGACTACAACTCGAAATGATTATGGAGATATCAGATTTCTGTCCCGCTGCTTCGGGTTCATCGTTTCTGCTTGAGAGAGACCAGATCCAGGCAGGAGGAGGGTGAACTCAATACTGTCGCAATCTGGCGGAGTCGGGTTAAGTTGTTAGGCCCCCAGAAACAAATCATGTTCGATGTAATCCCTCTCAAATGTGCAGGTGAGAACGAAGACGAGAAGCTGAACGAGGTGATGCATGAAGCATGGAGGTTCAACAGGGACTGTAAACTACTGAGAGATGGCCTGCAGGGCCTCAGCTGGGATGGTCAGTGCTCTTTTACTTCTCTATGTCCGCAATGTCTGTGCTCAAATTCTTTAGAGTCTCACAGAGTAGTCCTTTAAGGCACTTTTATTGTTTCATCTTTACATGGGAAGGTATGCTGCAAGGCAAGCAGCAACACAACGAACGCATTTCGGCCAGGGGCCTTCGTCAGCGTTGTAAATGCAGCAAACAAAGCGACGTGTCACATTTATACTGTCAGACGGTGCGACATCCTCCCCTGTCCGGGTAGATACACACCACAACCAGCTAAACCCATTCAGTATTAAGTATATATGCTGCAAGCAGCAACACAACGAAAGTGCAAACACAATTAATTTACATATTCAGCAAATAAATGTTTAACAAAAAAGTCAGTTTGTCCATAAGACTTCGGTAATTCATAAGGCACCAACTGCTGGTATCAGGTTTTAGGTCCATGTTACAAATACATAATATATATCCAACATTATTAAATAGGCTCACAGGGCATCCTTAAAGAGGAGGGGGAAGTTAAGTACTCAGAAGAACTACACCTTACAAATGGTATACACACAATCACATGAAGTGCCAAAGAGACTACAAACAGGGTTATTCTTAGTAGAAAGGAAAGGTAGAGCAACAAAACCCACTAGCAAAAACATTCTTTTTATGTTTTAATAGTATCGGTTTTTATAATAGGAAAAATCCTGACGTTCGAGAGAGTTCATAAAAACGTCAAAGCATCTATATGTTTCTTAATAATGTGCCATTTAAGCATTGTATAAGATTCAATATTTTTTATTGTTACAGCTTACTGTATATACACATACATAAGAGCAAACTTCTTTCTCTGAACTGTATAGCAGCAATAATGGAGAATAACAAACTATTGGTCAGAGTATGTACATACATACATGTTGCATACCCATATACAGTACTCTTTGAGGTGCTTGATGCTGCAAATAGAGTAACATTGTTTCATTGGAGTGCATACAGCAGTCCTTGAGGTACGAGAATGTGCTGATAGAGTAAAATTGTTAAATTGGAGAGTAACACTTCCCTTAAACAGTTAAACTATACTTGTCACCTGACCGTATATCAATAAATTACCAATAGAAAGTAACCTGCAGAATGAAAGAGGACATCACGTTTAAGCGACTCCAGTATACTGTATCTGTTTACATTGCTCAAATGTATGCATGTATTTGCATTGCTCATTGACAGCTACATTGTGTGTGTGTGTGTGTGTGTGTGTGTGTGTGTGTGTGTGTGTGTGTGTGTGTGTGTGTGTGTGTGTGTGTGTGTGTGTGTGTGGAGAAATAAGAGAATAGTGTAGACTCTATAGAACGATTCAGAAACGGGTCTCATGGTCACAGGCAACGTATTTCCTGTAGGCAGAGATGACATATCTGTGGTGTAAACAGTCAGCTCTTCTACTACATTGAATGGGAAAGTGACTGATGTTAGTCTGCTCAAACGTTACTCTTTTACCTGCTTTTTAGTAACACTAACTTTACAAAGATGCCCAGAACATTGGGATGAACCTGTGTAGTTTATGGCTGCTCCAACAGTAGTGGCAGCAACATTCTTAGGAGAGAAATGGAATGTCAAAAAATACACTGCAGTGGCTGAGACCAGAGCCATAGAGTAATGGTTGAGATGAAGCAGTGAAAGTTCCTGAAAGATACATAACGTCAATCTTAACCAATACCCAATCTTTTCATACAACAGAAAGATTGGGTATTGGTTAAGACTGACGTTATGTATCTTTTAGGACCTTTCATTGCTTCGTCTCAACCATTACTATATGGCTCTGGTCTCAGCCAGAGCCATCTAATAGAAGAGTTGCGATATTGAGGGGGCAGAAAACAGCCCGGTACGTGGTTCATGTACTCTTGCGAGCCCATAGACTCCAATGCATTCCGTAAACTTCCAGTTGTCCCTATTTGAAGCCTTCAAATACCCCTATTTGAAGCCTTCAAATACGGACAAACCAAAAGAAGTCTATGTAGAAGAGGACATTGGACTGGCCCCATGAAATGAACGGAGTTTGCGTAACTCTGTCTTACTTTATGTCTCTGGTCTCAACCACCATGGGGTATTTTTTGACATTCCGTTTCTCTTCAAAGTTGAATGTTGCCACTACTGTTGGAGCAGCCATAAACTACACAGGTTCATCCCGATGTTCTGGGCATCTTTGTAAAGTTAGTGTTAGTAAAAAGCAGGTAAAAGAGTAACGTTTGAGCAGACTAACATCAGTCACTTTCCCATTCAATGTAGTAGAAGAGCCGACTGTTTACACCGAAGATATGTCGTCTCCGCCTTCAGGAAATATGTTGCCTGCTACCATGAGACCCGTTTCTGAATCGGTCTATACCATGGGGTCATATTCTCTAAGGGGTGATTCACATTTCACACTATGGTCCTGGGTGCGCACTCAGGACTTGGCAGATGTTGTGGTAGTGACTGTGTGAACGATGTGTACCGTTCCCGGGAGCGCATCGCCCAACCTTACCCAGGATCACAATCAATCAAGTCTTGCATACGGATTGCTGCAATGTGAAAGCCATCCGTACTAAAAGGAGGAAGTGGACTATAATCATAATTTATATATTTTTATAATGACACATTATTTTACCTGGGTTGTACTTCTGGTACTTCTACTTGAATGTTGACAAAGAATGATTGATAAGCCGCTAGTGTTTGAGTAGCACGAGCTGTGGGAGCTAGGACAATACCATGCATTAGTCAGTGACGTCACTGTTAACATACCAAGGATACGTACGTGACGTCACCGTCATAAAGACGAGAGACAACGTTGCATTGTGCCGTTTCCAAGACCATCAGCGCACACTGCTTTTAGTTGTGTATTGTTATGTTATTATTACTAGCCCTTACCCGTTGTGAGATATTTGCGACCAGGTACTGCGCCCTGGTCGCATTTTTTTATTCACTAATAAATTCATTATTAATCATTAATGTGTCAAATCGAAAAAAGGTCTCCGTTACGCCCTCCATATTCATATGGCCAATGCCTGTGTGAAGAGCGATTGGTGCAGGCAATGAGGAGATAATGCTTTGTTTCTGACACACAGACACACACTCAGACATTGTTAGAATTATAGTAGGATGATGATAGTATGATGATGATGATGATGATGATGATGATGATAACTCAAGACAACATCAGGAACACAGTCAAACTTTATTATTTGCTCTAAACTCTGAAAGTGACTCTTCTTCTGTGACATGACATGCTCTCAAAGCCCCATAGTCCAGTGCGCTGTTGAATCTCGGCCAATGTGAATCATGGCCAGCGGGGACCAGGCAACCGTATTTGGAAACGGTTCGAATGAAACGGACTCTGTCCCTCTCAGTGTGAATCCCCTATAAGAGAATATGACCCCAGGGTCAAGCTAGATGAGAAAATGTAATTTCTTTAGCTGTATTGCTAATGTATTGATTACCTTTTCATCAGGTCTGATTCTCAATTATGGTAAATTTAAGTGATTGTCCATGTTTCTATGTCTTATTAATGATGAAGTTATTAATATCGATATAGATAGATAATGCGTTCACTTTTCTCTGTGTTTTCAGGGCGAGGTTTTTCTGACAAAGTGGACCGCTTGAAGCTGGCTGAGATAGTGAAACTGGCCATTGAAGAGAAGACTAATCTCCAAGAGTCTCAGTAGCAAACAGTCTTTCTATCTCCTTTTCTATTGTTTATTATATATCCCTTTTAAGCTCATAACTGTAAAGAGGCTTTTTTATGTAAATTAATCCGCTAAGATTGACTTTTTCTCCCATTTATTTCACTTGCAAGATCTATTGTACAGCTGTAGATATATTTCAAAGAGGAGGCATTAGTACCATAATTTTTTTAAATGAACAACTGCAAAGAACATGAAAAAGAAGATATATTTTCACTTTTTTCAACAAAAGAAAAGACAAAAAAAAGACAAAAAGAGCAGAAAAACTCATCGAAAGAAAGAAATTATTTTCTGGGAGGGAATTTTTACTAGCCACTTGTCCAAGACGCTATGTGTTATCCCACTAATTTTATTTCATTTTATTCTATTTTATTTTTGCTCTTTTAACCATCCTAAGAATTATATTTATTTAACAAAGAATTCCATTATTTTATACTGATCCTTTAGCCTGGCAATAGGCTCTAAAGTAGAGTCAATAGATTGTGACTGTTCTTCCATACACAGGCTACATTTGAATTGTCTAAATGTGTTGATGTTTGTTTTTTGTTTTTTTCCTTCTATGTAACTTCCCATTGACCTTTCTAGCAGAAGTCTGATGGGGGGAAATGTTTTGCAAGGGAATCTAAACGGGTGCTGCCATTTGTAGCCCTGCATTTCATCCTTCTGCCCAGCACCCTGGTAACAAAAGGCCCTTAGATTGCTCTAAAACACTAGAGGGACTGGCTTGTTAGAAAGCTAGATTTCTAACAGATTTTCCACAAACACAACAGTGCCTAATGAACGATTGAAAGTGCATCGATTAATACATTCTTTGCCAAGTGTTTAATGGAGGAATGGATGAGGCTAAATTAACTAATTTAATATTTTATTAGTAAAAACAAAAAAGAAGTACGGCTTTCTTCATTTTGCTTATCTGACAAACTATGTTCCCTTTTGAGGGTATTCAAGAGTTTGCTCTGGCAAATTAAATGAAGTGCAGTGTTGTAGTTCAATAGCTGTATTTGTTTTCCAGTGTATTTTGCCCCATGTAGATGTGATGCTGGAAGGTCTTGAGTTAAGGATGATTTATACTTAGTTGCGTGCCGGTGTTAACCAAAAATATACGATCCACAAACTGAAACGTTTTTTCAGTATGGGACACGCAACCAAGTATAAATCAGTCTTCATTAGTCTTCATGTATGGCATTGATGTTGTTTGAGATGATGCAGTCAGCTGGGTTTACTGTTTTTCTTAAATGTTGTCGAATGTACTGGAATTCACATCTGGGCCAATGATTCAACGCAATGGTTTCAGTTGCTTTTTTTTTACTGCTTTGCTCGACATGCAGGTTGAACAGAGAAAGGAGGTTCATCCTGGGAAAATATCAAGTTGGTTACACTCTTGCATTCCATTCAGACATCCACCTAAACACCTTGTTGTTAGAATGTTAATCTATAATGCTGTGTTTTTGTGGGTGGCCTATCTGTTTTAGAAATGTTAACATAATCATGCCTGGCTGACAAGCTCACTATACATATCGATAGAATATGATTGATCATTGATCACATTCCAATGAGTATCATATATCAGTAACAGTTGTAACATTCTGACAGGCAAACAAATATGCAAAATTGTTGTTTACAGGCTGTGGTTGACTACGGTAATCTTGAATTCACAAAAAAATCACCATTCCAAAATTAACATATTAAGGGTAGGTACTTGGGGCACCGGAGGTCACCTGGAGGTGGCCGGTGGTCCGTGGCCGGAAGTGTAGGGGTTGGTGAATGATGATAATGAACGTTCTTATTAGACTGGGATATTAAACTGAAGTATCCCCACTGGTTAGCCGCCTGTCACCGTTTTCACCATGGCGACACTTGGAAGAGTGTCAGATTTTGATAGGGAGGTAAATACAGGGTTACTAAGTGATGTGAAACGGATGAGTTGCTATTACCCAGCAAGCGTGCTTGCTGTTGATTACACCCCAGATAGGGTTTAACCTACGTCTTTATATGGGGCTTTGGCCAAGTAGTGATCCTTTCTATCTTGTTCATTTCTGAGTTTACATTCACCTCCTGATGGTGTACACCCATCCATTCTGATCCTCGGTCAGCATTTAGGGTTAAACCTGATAAAATATCGGGTTGAGGAAGCTGTCTTGTCTTCTGCAATCGGTCTGTCCCTGAAATAATCAGATTGATAAAGACGGAGATTTTGCTGTTGCTATGCTATAATTATTATAATATGAAATGCTGCTATTCTGTTCTCGTTCTGTATGGTATCACAGCAGCAAGCCTTTAGCATCCGGTACGGCTGCTAACACATCTCATGGGCTCTCATGGTCTACCACCATCACCACCGCCTGGCAGATCGGAGAACACTGATTCTGTATCACCATCTCTTTGACATCCTGTTACTGGCTCAGAGACGGCTCCTGACTTAGGCACACATTTTTTGTATCATAGGTGGGACTGAGAATAGTTAGTGCCACATTTAATCTACCAATGACTGATAATGCAAAGTTCATATCTTGTAAGTATTCCCCTGGTGTCGGTGGCCCTGTAAGACTGGTAGAATTTGACATTTGCTGGTTCCCATAATTAAAAATAGAAAGGAGAGGTTACACAGCTCGTGGTCACAATGCAAAAGATACTTTTTATTAGGTTGCCAACGTTCCCACAAATGCCTAACTTTTACTTGGCAACGAATTAATTGGCAACGTTCTGATAGAGATAATAGCATGCCCCACATTTTGTCAGAATTTTGTCTTGGAGAGACATCAGCCAAACCGCGGTAAAGCTGGTGTTTTGCAATGTCAGCAGCTGGCTCACACACAGGCAGAATAGTCCAGTGGCATCATACCTGTGGTCCTATGGGGATGAGCAGCTGCAGACTGAGAGGCTATCAGACGTGTCATGGCCGGCATGTGGCTACAGAGCCCTGGTTTGTCTTGGTGAACAACTTCATCCCTAAGAAACTAGAAGGGTGAGCTCTGTAGAGCACACATCTCTTCCAAGAGGCAACCTTTCTCTCTTGACTGTGAGCTCTACCGCCGGGCACAGCTCGGACTGATTTGAATGTGTGCAGACATTAAGCAGCAGGCATTAGCAGGCTTCATATACAGTACATCAGTCTACTTCAGTCCTCTACCAGGGAACCGGTTCCACAGTGTACCAATGATGAATACATGCCTTACCGTGATTCTTTTGATGGTAATGTACAATACAGGAGTGTAACCAAGTCCTGCATTTCAGCCACCTTTAGAAATGCCACCCTTTTCGGCAGTTCAGTTGGCTCTTGTACCAGACAGGATCAGTCGAACCCAGAAGTAATAATTTGACATCAGATCAGCTGGAATTGCAAAAAACATAACTTGCTGTGTTACAGATTGTGCAATAGTGACTTAAGACATTCATTTTGTTTATTTGTTAATTTTATTCAAATGTCACATTGTTAACAGTGTATGCATGTATGGTACATGTTTTATGTTCTGTATCTGTGTTGTCAGTATTATTGGCTAACAGATCTTCCACACTCGCCTCTCTCTTCATTGGATACAATCAAAGAATGGTCCCATTGAATACAATTAACCACTAAAGCTCTATTTTATACTTTGAAAATTGTTCCCTATAAGCCCAAACTAGACAAAAGTGGGTAATTTCTCCATCCTCTTTGCTTACACATGATGTACAGGTAATGATGAATATGTGATTGATCTGCCAAAGCACACTTACCACTGCACTGTTTTGTCCCGGTTCAGTCATACAAAATGAGTTATTTCGTCAGAGTGGTTCTCAGAAGGGATTGTCCAGGTATTTGATTGGGACCATGTTGAGTCCACAGTTCAGTGAAGTTAGAACACAAACACCCAAGAGGGTGCATGGTCTCTTGTTCAGTACTTTAATTTTTTATTGTAATCATTATTTATGTTATGTATTTTCTTTTTAAAAGATTCCTTTAAAATTTGTTTGTTTGGAGATTCCCCCTATTGCTGAAGTCTTAGCCTTTATACGAAAGAAGCCGAAACGACAAATGGGATCCCTCTATACTTCTTTTGATTGACGTGTAGATTAATGTTTTGACTCGTTATTTTTGGCCTTCAAATACGTATATCCTTTTTTAGATTGAAAATCACAAAAGTTTGTGCGATGTACTAAAACATTTAAGGCAATTTACATCAGGAACAAAGTGTAAGCCTTCGTTTGTATGTTTGTGTTTACAGGATATGGTTAAGACATTTAACAAAACACTAGCACTATAATTATGACACAATGCAGTGTTGGTGATTTTCCACTAATTGTTCCTCGAGTTCAAGGCCTGTGCTCAGAAAAGATTAGAAGTATTTGTGGGGACAGCCTTGTTATGCTCACCCAGCCATTGTGCCTTGTTGATTAGGGGCACTGCCATCCTTAAAGGTTAGTACTACCCCATCCATACAAATTAATGATGGGATGAAGGGGATCAATCAGAATCATGTTGGCACGGCAATGGTTAGTATTTAATTAATCTGTTGGGGATAATTGGCTTTACCTAATCCTTCGATTCTAATGCCAAGAAATGCATTCTGGTACTGATTCAGCAGACCTGTGCACTTTAGTGGAACTTGATGTTTTCTTGTATTTTGACCATACCCTGTGTGTGTGTGTGGGGGGGGGGGGGGGGGGGGGTTATGTATGCTCATGCTGAGAATATACTTGATTATGTATTTCTGGAGGCCTATCAAATATCAATGAATCAAAGCTGCTTCCTGTTCTCCCACCAACACATTTAAGTCATAGCCACCACAAAGAAGTACCTTGGAATATCATTGAAGGGCGGTGTATTTATATATGTTGTGTAGATGCAAGGCATACTGTATATCAAACTTGATATTAAAACATCTACTTTTGAATATGCCATGAGAATTGCATGCTCTTGCTGGATACCATGTGGCTGCTTTCTGCACAGTTCAGCTCAGTGTTATTAAACTCACAGAATGGTAAACCGATCTGAAAATGCTACCTCCCCTCCCCACATCCACATCCTGGTAAGTAGATGCTACTCCAGGATGTCGTTGGACTGACATTTAGAAAGACAAGACTAGAAAGTAAGACTGTTCAACCCTAGACTAACTCATTTTATTTAAGTTCCTCCTCTCCTTACCCCTATGTGCACAGAGCCGAGATGCTGTATTTATTCAGGGTCCCAAAACTCCCATCCATGTAAACAATGCTGATCTTGGAACAATGTCTGTACCCCTTTTAACACCATCCTCTTATTTGAGCTGGTCCTAGGGCAGAACCAGACCATGGTGCATCTCCAGAAGTGTGTCTCCTTATCTCCCTACTATCAGCACTAATTACTTACTAGACAGTAGGGGGGAGAGATGGATTTTCCTGGGGTTTGATGCATTGCTAGCCTTTTGAGACACAGTATCGGATGAGTGTGTGAAATGTGAAGTAAATATTTGACTTGAAAGTTTAAACTGATTTACCTCCCCTGGCTATGTAGAACCGTCAAGGATACAAGTCTAGTAAGAAAACCATTCAGATGTTTTTCTCTGGTTTGGTAGTAATGTAGCATGTACCTGAACGCCATCACGGAGACCTGCTTAACTTCCGTCAATGTATCATTGTTTTAGCCCTTTGCCTTCTTTGGAATGTCATCAATATGCTGACTTTGTAATAAAGGAATTCTTTGAATTTTCAACATTAAATGTTTGAGATGAATTATTACAGATAACTGCTCATCATTTTAGTTACGTTCAGGTGTGTGTGCATTGCCTTATTTCTGAGCTTTTTTTTTTGTTTGTTTTTACTTTACTGGAGTATTTCCAATAATCAATACTTTTACTCTACATCCCATGCCACTACAATTAGGCCTATTTGAAAACTTTATACTAGTTACAGATGTTGATGATTATTACAAAACATACATTAGCCTTACATAGCTGTCTACCACTATTTACTTACTTTTGGAAGGTGTTTTAATACATTTGTACTTTTACTCAAGTAAATGTATACCAGACTTTTACTTAACAGAGTATTTCTACAATCTCGTAGTCCTATTGATACTTTTTTATTTAAGTAAAGAATTTGACTACTTCCATCACTGCTTCTCCAATCCAAAGTGCCCACCTTACCGTAACCTTGGGCCGACTGAGCACTCTTCCCTAGCTATAGTGCCCAATCTTCCCAAAAATATGGTGCCCAGATTTTCCTAGTGGCCAGTGAACAGCTTTCCTGTATTAATTTCAAGTGAACTACTCGGGAAATATCAGAATTGCACGACCTTAGGCCGTAAGTTTGTGTCTGTGTATTTATGTCATTGTTTATGTGGATATACAAATGAAAGAATTTCCTCCCGTCCTTCACGCCACCCGATCTAGGGTAGGGGCGGGTGCATAAGGTGCATACTCTGCTTGCAACATCCCGAAATTAAATGATTGAATTATTTCAAAACACTACGATCAGCAATCGATCGTGAACTTTGAACTGGTCAAGTAAAGTTTCATTATGGAAAGGAGTTTGAAGTCCTCCATTCTAACTGAGTTGACTGTATGTAAATGGTGCAAACTGACTGACTGACTGACTGACGTGTGTGTGTGTGTGTGTGTGTGTGTGTGTGTGTGTGTGTTGGCACGCGCGCACGTTCACCGGGCTCACGTGGATCCTCCGATTCGTGCCACACTCAGGTCTCATGGACTTCCTGTAAATAGTGCCATGTAGTAACGTATGATATCTCCAAAGATGAGAAACGTCCTTCCATTTCTCGTGGTCTAATGCACATAATATTGTTCTAATAATAAAACACATCTCAGCTTTATTGCTGTCAAAACAGAGCAGACATATTTTCGGTTGGTCGTGAACGTGCCGTGCCGCGGCTGTCATAATATCCCTCCGCTGTTTTTTGTCCCCTTTCAGACTGTTTTGGTCTTTTCGCTGTTAGCAACGGACAGAATCCAAGAGAGCTGGAAACCCCGTTTGACATAATCGAAAATAACATTTAGAATTGAATAATCAATTGACAAGAGGTGTACTAGATACGTTTATTGCCTAAAAGCAATTGGCAAATATTGTCTTTTTAAGATAGCTTTTTTCCCTGTTTTAATAGATATTGTACATATTGCTAATTTAGCTAGCTGATTAGCATAGCATCTTCCTTTACAGCCAGCCAGACTAGCCCGGCCAGTCTGCTCTGCTAGCTAGCTTGTATCATCAGAGTGACTGCTAGCTGGCTGTCACGCAGCTGAAAGGTGTCTCCGTCGTCAGCGTGCAGCTGGTCGTTTTAAAACATTAGAAAACACTTGCAAACGTTGTCGTTTATGGGATCACCATGTCAATGAAGGCCGGTGGAAATCGCAAGCCCGGCGGTGGCAGCAGCGCCGGCGGTGCCGCTGCCTCTGGTGCTGGGGGAAGCGGCGGCGGCGGCGGCGGGGGACGGCAGAATGTAGGCAGGTCGGTGAAAAGAAAACACCCCGTGGCTAAATTATTACACAGTATCTGATGATGATGTTGACTGTTCTCCGTGTCACAATGACAGTGAGTCCTCACGGTGTTAACTGTAGGGAGTGACATTTTTGTTAAGCTGTGGAAAAACGTGTCTTTTGTGTGTGTTCTGTGAACGTATTTGGGCCTTGTGACGTGCTGGTCCCCCTAGCTTAACGTGAGGCCTGTCTGCTCCGGCGTTGGAACTTCGACCTAACGTTACCCCTTCATCATCCATGAGAGACAATCATGCACAGCACACGGCATCTGCCCGTATATTTGGGCGTATTTAGAATGAGCACCGTATTTTCACCAGAGCTCGTGGTTGTATTGTCTGTTGCTTGTTTGCTGATGTTAACGTCCACTAGACATAATCCAGCCCTGTCTGAAGTTCATAGCTGGGTAGGTAGCCGCTAACAGTTAGCTGATTAGCCGTTTGACAGCCCGTGCTTTTAATCAAGTGCGCTTGCCTGAGCCTCATTCAGTGTTAATGTCTGTTTAGTGGAATGCACCATGGCAACTTTGATCTGCAATCGACTGTAAGAAGATACAGGTTTTGTTTTGACATGATTGACACGGGTCTGGCATGTTTCCGCAACAATGCTGCAATGGGTTTGCCAAGAAATTGATACAAAATGTGTGGGCGCATGCATGAGAGAAAGGGGCGGGGTGGTGAAGGGGTGAGGAGGAGAGAGAGGAATTACAGGCTTTCAACCTTGACGTTGCTGCTTGTGTGAAATAGTGTCCTTGAAACATGACATTTATGAAATACTCTAGATCACCAATGCAGTAGATAGGTGTTTGCATATCTGTGCGTTTTACTTGATTATTTGGAGAGCCACTAGGACAGCTTGTCCCTTTCAATGCATAGGCTTTATCCAATGGGGTCAAGCCTAAGATGTTGTAAAATTAGGTTGGACTATAGTTAAGACACCCCTTGTAACTGTGGCATGCACTAGCCTTAATAATAGTGTTGGTATTTTGATTTAGTTGTCATCAAAGAAATGATTATATGAGCTTTTATTGTGCTGCTGCTCATGTTCAGTAGTAGCTTGGAGGCTAATATTGTTGGAAATGAATGAAACTTGCTGTTCAGTTAATTATGAAAGGTGGAATTTCCTACTTTCACTCGACTCGGAGGAAGAAGAGGATAATTGTGTGTTTAGGGCACTGTGCCAGCTGCCATACAAGGTGCATTTTAGGACACGCTAGAGAAAGCCCACAGTGTTTGGCTGACAGCCACTTGAACATGAGTATACAAGGATCATCAGCCCATGCAGTTGTAGATCAGTCCTTGGTGGTTATGATAACCCGGGTTCTCCCCATTTAACCCCACTGTGATTTTTTTTACGGGTCAGTCCTACATCCTCCATAACAGCATATCATTTCATGTTGTTGTTTAGGGCTCCAGAGCAGTACCGTGTTACACAATCCCGGTAGAAAAACCCGAATGACAATGTAATATTTGACAATGATGTCCTTATTTCTTTCAGAGGACGACACAGTGGCAAAGGTCCTGCATCAGTAAGTAGTAGCCTATTTCAGACGTTTAATTACTTTTTCATAAAGCTTTATAACCTAAAGGCTGCTGCACTTACAATTCTCTTTTTAAATGTACATTTGCTGGAATAAGAACTATGGTATCTCTGACCGTCTTGGCTAAATAAAGGATAAATAAATAATAATCACAATCCTGTATATTGTGATGACAAAGAAGTTGTATACTGTAATTAATCAATTACTAAACATTCATTCAACTAAAATACATATGGTTCAATGAGTTGCACAGTGTAAACTACAATAGGTACAGCATCTTCATAAAGACATACAATCTAGTCCAGTCAGTGTTGAATATGTGCAACACACACACACAATATTGTATATTTAAACAGGGTTAATAGTTGTCGCAGTGCAATTCCTGTTTTGTTGTCTCAATTGTCTTCAATAATTTGCACATTGGAGCTTCTTTAAAGAGAAATAGGCAGTCTGTATAATCATCGTCTTTGGAGTAGAGTTATATCCATCCATAGCCTTGTATAAATTAATGTATCATTCTTTCTATCTGCAGCTAGCATTCATAAACACTGTTGCAATCAACAGTCTTTAAAATGTAGTACCTAAGTCACTTACTTACTAACATTTCTTTTTAGACAGTTTGGTATTTTGGTTTCAAAAGATGAGATACACTCTTGAGTAGGCCAGTCTCCATGGTTTACAGGCTTGTCTCCTTGGTCAAATGGAATTGAAATAATGTTGTTTTATAGAGGGAATGCAGGTGACATCATACCCGGAAGTTACTACTACTGACTGAGTAGCAAAAAACTACTTTCTGGCCTTGACAGCCCATACATCCAAACTGAAATTTTGCACTAATGACGTTAACTGACATTAACCCATTTAGGACTGAGGCCGATTCTAAAAACTCACCTACGTTTTCTGAAAATCTTCAAATATGTATTCACAAATTACTAAAAGTATGTTGCTATTTAGTATACTGTACATAGCAACACGAACCCCAAAAGGGGTTTGCCTTGAAGGGTAAAAAACACAAAAAGTGGTTCCTGTCCTAAATGGGTTAAACTCACTTTGCCGATTTACCACTCACTTTATGCATGTGCATACCCTCTATACATATGTATGTAGGTTTATAATACACATACAAGTAAAAACTGCTCAATGATATTTTTTTAAACTAAAGTTTTGCTTGAAAAATATATATTTATATTTCTTTTTAATATAATGTAGATTACCTACCAACTAGTTTCACACTCAATGACATGGAAAAGGAAATTAATCTTAACTCCCGCACAGATATGTTTTCTTCTAGATGTTTTCTAGAAGGTCTAGAAGGCCTAAAAGGCCTTCATTTTACCGACCAGTACTTTACAATATAAACAAATGGGCTCACTGACTGCTCAACGTTGTAAGTGAATTGTTTTTTTATTTTGTTTTCCTCAGGTTGCTTTCAATGGTGTTTATGCAAATATGAGGATGGTCCACGTCTTGACATCAGTGGTGGTATGTTTGCTCTGTGCTGTCTGGGAGATTTGGCTCCGTTCACAGAATGTCATGACTCATGTGCAGCGTATGCTTTTGGAATTGGCCCTACTGTATGTGTGATGCTGAGAAGGAGGCAAGTAAAGCAGAATATAAACTGTCAAAGAAAACCTTGTGTGAATCAGCCATGCAAGTCCTGCCTACTGTAAACGAATTGGTTACAACAGCATGCCTTGCAGGCTGTCATTCACCACATGCTGTTGTCTCCAAAATGTCCACGCTGCAATAAACCAAGCCTGTGTAATTATAAGAGACAGCTGGTTGCAGTAACAAAGTAGAGATTGATCAATCATTTGTATATTTCAGTTTTGCAGCAGATTTTCAGGGGGAGGGGGGGTAAATTGATACTACAATGTATGACTGAATATTGCACACAATAAAAGTGATTGGTTTTCCTTTATTTGTTTACAGGGGAGCAAGTGTGAGCTGAAAGTGAAGAATGGCACAGTCTATGAAGGAGTGTTTAAGACATACAGCCCAGAGGTAAGGATCACCAGGTCAGGTCAAGGAGAGATGGTCAGAAAAATATTGACAAAATTTGGTTTTCCCTATGCATGCATACTTTAAACGGATGCCCTCCCCCCTGAGTCACAGAAATACTGTTTTATAGGACTGGCATGATTCGCCTAATCCACGATTCGATTCAACTTTAAATTTTAAGGTCACGATTCGATACGATATGATTCAATCAAAATTTTGTAAAACCTATTTTCAGCACAGAGCGTTATATAATTATTAATTTAGGCTAATGTTTTGATTTGTAAAGAAAAACACTCTGCAATATTAACCCATTCTGACCTGAGATCAGATTCTAAAAGTGTCTTCGATTTTTCAATAGCTAAAGCATGACATGATGCCGACACCAAAATGGGTGCCCGGTCAGAATGGGTTAAGTCACTTGTTTGACTAATAAATGTAATAACAAATGAGAATGACATCAACATAAACTATGGGCTGTATTTTGCGTGTCTTAAGTACCAGGTCTTATTACTTAACTTAAGACCTGGAGGCGTGGTCAATGCTCTTTGGCCACTCAGAATAGCCAAATGGCATTGATCACGCCTCCAGGTCTTAAAGGGACACTTCACCCTTTTTGCAAAAAAATATATGTTAATGACGTTTAGAAGATTTAGAACACTTTCCTGGAGATCTTTATGTGTGTAATATGTGGTTTTAGATATTTTAGATTGTAGCAGTGAGCCTGTTGTCTCTGATGTCATGGACACTGGGCTCACTTCCTTCCTGGACTACATGTTGTCTCAGTAGGACAGCCCTCCCCCTATCCACAAGGAGGAGCAGTGCACCAAAGAATTATGGGAATTGTAGTCCAGGAAGGTAGTGAGACCAGTGTCCATGACATCAGAGACAACAGGCTCACTGCTACAATCTAAAATAACTAAAACCACATATTACACACATAAATACCCCCAGGAAAGTGATCTAAAGCTTCTAAACGTCATTAACATATATATTTTTGCAAAAAGGGTGAAGTGTCCCTTTAAGTTAAGTAATAAGACCTGGTACTTAAGACACACAAAATACAGCCCTTTGGGTTTTATGCCCTAACATAATTTTCAGGTGCTTCTTTAAGATGATGATGACATTATTGTTAAGCTCTACTCTAAAGTAACTAAATAAAATAGTAATGCTAAATAAGTAACACTGTTTAAGTCCAGCGTTTTCCAACAATTCCCAAGAGGCATGACAAGCTTTGTTCAACAACATCACTGTGGACATTTCTTTAGCATGGGTCGAATTATGTGGGGGTTTGCTCTAAAAGAGCCTGGAATTGTTGGCTGTGTCATCTTTGGAGTTTGGACAGATCTCTTTGACTTTGTGATGCCTGATAATAATGCTCAGCTGGCTCATATAATGTCATATTTGTCGTTTTGCCAGGCTGTGGGATATGGCACTTGTGGAGGCGGATCATACGGTAACGTTTTGTAAACGATGCGTTGTGTGCCCTCATAACTCACTGCCACTGGACAGCGGGAAGCCAAAATATGTCCACACTTTTGACTCGAAGGAAGTGGAAGGATTCTTCTGTTTGTTTACACTACTAGTATCATCATCATCGCTGACTTAAGCAGTGGCCATAGTGATCTGAAATCGAAAGTAAAGCAAAGACGTGCAACACGACACTACTAGTGGAGTTAAGACTTAACTTCACTCCTCTCTGCGGAGTGCGTGTGTGTGTGCGTGTGTGTGTGTGTGTGTGAGAGAGAGAGGGAGGGAGTGTCCGTCCTGAAGTCAGACTTTTACTCAGACAGGAACGTCCGTGGCTCGGAACGTGCGTATGCAATGAAATATCGCGAGTCGGCTTGTGATTTCGATACTATGTATCAAACGTCAATTTAGTTTCGATGCGTATCGAGAATCGTGATAGCCTTACTGTTTTACTAGGGACTATTTTACCAACAGTACTTGGATTGGAACTCAAAGTAATATAATTTGGAAGAAATGCAAAGCAATTCAACATAATATAGAATGTTTTGTTTTACTTAATTAAAAAGTGAATTTCTGATGTAAACGGAGGGTCCAGTTTTCAGTGAGTTTCTTTTCTGAAACCAAACCTTGTCTGTGCTATTGATTCACTGGTAGGAGGAGGCTGAGAGATTCTTCCACCAATGCCACGTATTGGCTCATCAATACTAATCCATCATGTTTTCCTCAAACTTCTCCGTAACAGTTCCTATACAGTCCATGTCTATAAGGTATTATGAACATACTTATAATAAATTGTAATCAGCTTATACAATTTAAAATGACTTAAAAGGTCTTCCTGTATTTCAATGTGATCTGCTTATTGCGTAGCCTGAAAGAGACCTATGATTTTCTGGGAATAGAGGGGTGGACCATCTCCCGGCTGAGACAGCCGGGGATCCCTATTGGTTCACCAACCTATGTGACCGCCTCCCCAACCCCCTGCCCCCTCTGCTACCGACTCCACACATTGGAGAACACTGACGTCGCCACATTTGGAGTGACGCCCCTTTGCACTCTTATTGGTTAGCGAAAATACAAGATTCACTCCGCTTGTATGCCAGATCTCATACATGTTTTTTTTCCTCCATTCGGAGGAAAAGATTACAGTTATGAGAACTCATAAATACTGATCCACCACAATGCCGAATGGCATTGCCTGGTGAAACACACGCCAAGTTTGAGACCATTCAGCGTTCAGTTGAAAGCTTTCTGAGAAAGGCCGGCCACCGAGTGACATAGATTGGTGACATTTTTCGAGTTAAGCCGGCCACAGAGTGAGTCTCTCTCACACACACACACACACACACACACACACATTGGTGAATTATAGTATAGATGTATCACAACTATGACTGATTGATTGAAACTAATTTAGTATCATTAGTTTAGCATGCAAAAGCTTAGCTTAGCCCATAATGTAAAAATCCCATGGGGGGTTGTTTTCATTGTGATCCTTTCAATTCATCAAGACAACATTACATATTGGCAACAACACAAAAAGCAATTCTAGATATATTTACAGAAAAGAGGTGGGCAGGGGATGACACACCAATGGGGCTCCTTCTGTGGATCTCGTGACTCTGGGAGCAAGACAGGAGGGGTTAAGATTAGCCAAGTCCGTTATAATTTGAGGACAGCCATGTTGACAATTATAAGACATTTGTTTTGCATGTACTATTTGAAAAAGACAATTCACACTGAGTTTCTGTTGAGTGCCTGGCCATGCCAGAGTCACCGCTGCTGGGAAATTAATCCTGGTCTCTGCGGAGGTGGGTGAGTGTTGTGTGTTTGCCACCTGGAATACAATACAATACCATAATATGGTATACAGTATATTATACAGTATGCAAAACCCTCATAAAGTAACTTTGTGTGATTTCAAACTGGTATAGCTAAAAATAAGGTATTCTGCCAGCACTAGAACTTGTGTGCCTAGTTGCAGATATGGAGTCAGTTCTGTCAATTTCTCGCTCATGGTTAAGTGTGCAGAAAGATGATGCCTAGTCAGCACTCCGCTGTGGGTCCTTATCCTTCCCTTTTAGGATGAGAGAGGAAGCCTATTTCCCTCTCTTTCTCTCAAATTTTAGTTGGCAAGAATCAGACATTTAACGCAAATAATTTTAGCAGTTAAATTATGCATCTCTGTTGGCAGAACAAACTATTATTAATACACATTTCTCTGACCATGTTGTACTATTGTGTCCCTCAGTGTGACCTGGTGTTGGATGCAGCTCACAGAAAGAGCCCTGAGCCTAGTGCGGGCCCCAGGAAAGAGGATATCGTAGAAAGCATCATTTTCAAGGCTTCTGATGTTGTAGTGTTGACCTTCAAAGATGTGGACCTCAATTTTGCCAGGAAAGGTACAAAAGCTTGTGTATATATATATATATAATTTATAACGCACACGCAACTATTGTTCATACTACCCAAATATGTTTCTTTCAACCTGTAGACGGTATAGCTGTGTTTGCATTTAGGATGATATACTCAGCGTTATTTTACTGTGGTGATGTCGTAGAGATCAAGTCGCATGTATGCGTCTGCACTGAGAGGCCAGCCATTGTAGAATAATGTGAAATATATTGATTCGTCTGAAGGTCCCCCTGGCGCAGCTAGGACACTCAATAAAAAGCCTGATTGAGCCTCCTTCATCTAACTCGTTTTGATTCCACACAGTTCTTTTAAACCAGAATAGGCTCTAGGCTGTGTGGGAAAGTGTTAAGATTCATGGAGTGATTGCCCCTTGAAGCTGATCAGTTCATCAGCCTACTTTTTTGACCCAACAAATGTCGGGTATAGCGTATTAAGCAGGGTCTATCGATTGCAGATTGCAGGTTTACCAGATTTGATTTGACGTTTTTATTACAGAAATATTGAATAAGGATCAGACCTTGTAACCCAGTCACTTCAGATGAAATTATGTACCGAGTTGAGATTTCTTTTGATAAATTGGAAATTTCCTGCCTGCCAATTAGTCAGTTTCTTAGTCAGTCAATTGCATATGTCTTCTGACCCTCTCTTTTGTCTGTCTGTCTGTCTCTGCACTCCAATGGTGTAGTCGCATCTGATGCAGGAGTGGCAGGTAATATATGAATGTTTTCTAATCTCACATCTACACACACACACACACACACACACAGATTAGATTTGATGAAAGCATGATGTGGCAAATTCCAGGCTTGGCTTAAGCCTAAGCTTTTAACAAGTTACTTAAATGAAATAACCTTCATGTCTTAACATCAAGGCTTAATCCAGGAGAAGTGACACAGCTTCCATAAACCCCAAGTTGAGAGTCAAATATCTGATTCTTCACGTTCACGTTTTCATCGGATACACCATTGTGTTGGCATCAGTTAATCAGTGTTAATCAGCCACCGATATGCTTTCTAGGCCTTGTGATCAGAGCGTTTGGAGAAGCTCTCAAGGCCTGAGATGCACTTGCCTCTATCAACAACCAGATTGTATACTCAATTTTGAGTCTGTGTCACAGCAAACCATGTCTGCTTACAGTGCTTGTGTACCACTTACAAACGTTGCTGTGCATTTCTTGTGTGTTTGTCCCCACAGACAACTTTACAGATGCGGCAGTGACTGGTCGGATCAATGGCGAACACAAGGAGAAGGATCTGGAACCCTGGGATGGAGGAGAGACCCACACCTCTGGAGACAGTCTGGAGTCACTGGATACAGACGTGGTAGGAACAAACAATGTATGCAAAATCCTAACCAACACTCCAACACTGCAAAATTCAAGTGTACACATGTAGTCTTGCCTATGTATTTTCATTTTCCCATTGTAAACTGAAGTTGCAAGCTTCTCTGTAATAATAATAATACATTTATAGGGTTAGGTAACCAAAGACCATGGGATTTTATTAGGCTGAAGGGTCAAATTCAAAACTAGGTAAAACATAGAGAAGACAAAAAGGCTCCAGAAAATGTAGAAACACACACACACACACACACACTAAGGTTGGGCGGTATTTTGGTTTCACGGTTTGATACGGTTTAATTGTATCATTAAGGTTTCGTCCGTCAAAACCGGCCAAATCGTTTCACCTGACATGAGCGTTGGTTGGTTATTGTTTACGGAAGCAGTAGAGCATGGCAGCATCGCTAGTTTCCATGATCCATCCGTCCGTCTGTCCGTGTCTGACTAAATTCTTGTGCCAGTTGACGTGTTTCTCCCCCGCCCGCCTCGCCCTTCTCTGGTCGAGCGGAGTGAGAAGAAAATGAACGTGCACCATGACGGGCAACGCTGAAGCCAAGCGGCACACGACAAGCGCTAAATATTAACCCATTCAGGCCTGACGTCGAAATTTTAAATAAATGTTTTCTAAATCATGACAATTTTCGGAAAGATTTGAGTCACATTTTAACGATTTTTCTAAAATAGCAGACCTACAAGCTCGTAGCGTGCCACTCGGTGGCGCGCTATGAGCTTGTAGATCTGCTATTTTTCAATAGCTAAATTATAACATAATGTTTAAAGCACCAAAAGGGGTTCCCACCCAAAATGGGATAAGCTAGCCGTGTGTGTGTGTGCTGTATGCTGTGTGGTTTACGTCAAGTCACAAAATCATGTGCCACGGAATCATTGCTGTGAATCGCTATGAAACAGCTATGCTGTGGAACAGATTTGTTGCAGCTCAGCATTGCCAAAATATTCCTATCAGCAACTGGCCCACTCTCTGTCAGGCATAAACTACTAAACTCAGTGGATCGTGCTGAAATAATTGATGCGAGTTGTACAGCTGCGCCTCCACTTCCAATCTAGAATTAATTATACGTCGCCGTACTGCGGAGCGTGTGCAGAAAATAGCCGATCTACAAGCTTACAGCGCGTCGTTGAGTCGTCGCGCGTTGTTTATGGATGCGTTCATGACTCGTTTGTTTCTGTCGCATCATAAGATACTAATGTAATGGGTAAAATAATCACTGAGATCTACGAGTGGATGATAGATCAGAGTCAGACTGTCAGACTCGGAGCAGGCAGCCAGGCAACGCTGTTTGCCTGAGCCTGGGGGCTCAATACAGTAGGGTAGGCAGAGAGTGACGAGACAGGCACATGACTGACGATACATTACAATAGCGAAAGGGGCCATCTTGTGGCGATAGACTGTAATAGCAGTCTCTGATTAACAAAATGAAATAATGACAACGCATGGCCACGTTAAAATTAATTAGACGGTAAAACCGGAAACTGCAGTGTTTTGGTCATTGTAAAACGGGGTTTTAAATTTAGCAAAACCGCCCAACCTTAACAGGTTCTACTGCTTATCACGCTTTACCCGCATTTTAATCAAATATTCTACGCTGCCGAGATTGTGTTATTACCTTTGCAGCATACGCCGAAGTATTCGCGCTTTTGATCTGTGAAAATCCGTTAGTAAACACTCCCAGCATTTGTTATTGAGCCGACAAAAAAGCCACTTCCTTGATCCGGGTCACAGACAAAGAGCAAAGTGAGCCGTGTTTTCAGTGGTGAAAATGGGTTACAAAATCGTGGGATAAAATAAATAAATAAAAAAGAGCAAAGTGAGCCAAGATTGTCTCTCTCCCCTCGTTCACCGGCCTCAATTTCCCAGAAGCCCTAGCAGCCCAGTGCATGGGTTGATTTCCGGTTTCGTCATCATAACATGAAGGTCTCGTCGCCAGGTCCGCGGCAAAGACGGAGTTTATTTTTAATTATAAAAAAAACGGCGAATTAAACACATAAAACAAATGTCGGGTATAGCGTATTAAGCAGGGTCTATCGTTTGATTAAACAATTTAAAGCCCTCAAGGTGTTAACACACACAGCATGCTACTCATACTCATGTATCACCTATGCATCATTTCACAGTCTCTGACTCTTTCTTTCTTCCTCTCTCTCTCTCACGTTAGTCTAACGGGTGGGACCCCAATGATATGTTCAAATACAACGAGGAGAAGTACGGAGTCCTGTCTACATATGACAGCAGCTTGTCTACATATACGTAAGTCTGAGTAACCATGTGATAGATTTTTGTCACCAAGTCCTGTGTTTTCAACTTGATGAGACGATTTGATTGCTTAGAGATTGGGCTGTTCAGTCCACGTGTGACCACCTGTGTTTTTTGTAGCCTAGCCCTTGTATCTCTAGGCAGAGACAACAAAACAATCAAAGGAGGACGTACAGCTGGAATAGTGAGACAATTGAACATTGATTAAAAGTTTCTGATTAAAATATTCAGAATCACCTATTAAAAATGTTGTATTTGACAAAACTTGTTGCGCTCATTAGAAGTGAGTTGTGAATAGCTACATTCTATCCATTGGCCAATATAATGGTAACGTGTATCCTCTTTTCTCATAATGTTTCTACAGCGACTTTCTGTTTGCTCTGATGTTTGTTCTTTGTTTGCACAGAAGCTCAGCATTTATTCTACCAATGCCTACATTGTGTTGAGGACATAAGCTTATGGCCAGGGGTGCACATAACATTTTTGGCTAGTTCTCAGTGATGTAGAGATGAGTCAGAGCACTAAATGTCTGTATTAAAGATTACTGGGTCAGAATTCAGAATATGCCTAGTATGCACAGGAAGTCGTTTTGTTTCTTAAACTATGAATCCGGGGCCCCCTTCCTGTGGGTCACCGTCCTCAAGATAATTTATTTTCTTGTTTTCCCATGATTGCTGTATTTAGATGATCAACCACCACATGTTTAATAGGGATTCTAGTTTTCCTGTTTTTAGTTCCATTGTTTTCAGTTTTTTGTGTCCTAAATGTGCCCTAAATGTGTTTTTGCGAACGCAGTGAGCCACTTACTATGACAGCAAGGGCTGAATGTCTGTGTGTGTGTGTGTGTGTGTGTGTGTCACGCTGTTACACCACCGGCCCGCCACCAGAGGGCGCAGCTGTAGCACACACACACACACACACACACACACACACACACACACACAGGGCGCAGCTGTAGCACACACACACACACACACACACACAACCACACACACACGAGCTGCGTTCGCTTCACGCGTTTGCGCGTCTTACTTGTAATATTGTCTGGACTCATACAGTAGGAGGTGAAATTCATCACTTTGAAATGAAAGCTTATAATGCCCCCCCCCCCCCTCTCTTTTTAAATCTACTTTGCGCTTCTTTTCTTAGAGTTCCCTTGGAGCGGGACAACTCCGAAGAGTTCCTGAAGAGAGAGGCACGTGCTGCCCAGCTGGCCGAGGAGATTGAGGCCAGCGCCACCTACAAGGCCCGCGTGGCCCTGGAGAACGACGAGCGCTCCGAGGAGGACAAATACACAGCCGTGGTGCGGGGGGAGAGGGGGGACAGGGACAGGGACACGCACACGCTCAGCAGGTGAGACCAGCACACACTCACACACACACACACACACTTGACAGCAGATCATACTCAGTGTCACACACATACGGCATACACAAGACTGAGGCCACATTTCGACGACAACGGTCTGTAGAGAAAACGTGGCAGTCAAGGCACCTAGACTGCTAATCCTAGGTGCCTGACAGCGTGTCGCGGGTTTTCTCAAGCATTAATAGGCACTTTATATGATCAGAAATAACAGGAAATTGTATTTCTGATTCTGTCAAACTCCCCAAAGGCCCATTTTGAGCTAGGAAAAACACTGGTTGAACAACAAGGTCTCCCAATAAAAAGAAGACACCCTTCGGGCATACAATATTTTGCTGTTTGGGCCATAAATATTGTAATTCCACATTTTATTTGATTTTCATTTCAAGCTGGCCTTGCTTAGTAAGTATTGTATATGAACAGAGAGGAATGTCGCGTGATGTTTGGAAAGTGGTGGCTGGTGGTTGCCAGGGACCAGGTTGTGCCTAAGTAACGACATGGTATATCATTCGAACACTGTACCTGTGCACAGGAATTACATTTGTTTTTCAAGGAGGAATATGTGTTTGCTATAAAATCTCTCCTTAGTCCTTTTCAGAATCGGTTTTATTTTCACTTCCACAATACACACTGGGCAATGGGCATACAGGGGAGCAAATACCGTTCTCCACAACTCATCGTGCTTCACATTTAAAAACAACAGACGCAGATTTTGATATAATATTGCTCTGAACAGTCTCGAACCAAATCAAATCCAACCCCTTTATTAAGAGAACTGGTGACGTGTACATGGTTATCTAACCAGTTTTCCCTGTGGCATGTCTTTGTTTATGTATATAGAGAAAACAAGTACATTCCCCCCAGCCAGAGGAACAGAGAAGCTATGTCCTGGGGGGCGGGACGTCAGAATTCACCCCGTCTGGTTCAGAGTTCCACCGGACCACAGACTCCCCGACCAGGACCTCATGACTACAGCCCCAGCTCTGGGGCCGACCAGAGGGTAGTGAATGGAGGTAGGGGGTTTTACATTATGCAACCCAAACAGTTCTAATGTTTTCATGTGTCATTGTGTGGTCAACCTCACATCTCCTTGTTAGACGATGTCATAACAGAAGTGAGCTTGGCGGATATTCAAGGAGATTTATTGTTGCTGATTCCACGTCATTTTATGTATTATATTGTTTCCTTACATATATCATTATTTCATACCTGCCATGTCTTTCTCTTCTGTTTAGCCCCCTTCTCATTTCTCCTTTTAATTATGGCCTTGATTTGATTTGTTTTTTTCTCATTTTCTGTCTGTTATCCTTTATCATTTTGTACCCTCCTCATAGGTTCATCCCACTGGCCCTCGCCCTGTCCATCTCCCTCCTCCCGACCCCCCTCTCGCTACCAGTCTGGCCCCTCCTCCTTGCCTCCCAGGGCGGCCACGCCCACCAAGCCCCCCTCCAGACCCCCCTCTCGACCTTCCAGACCTCCCTCCCATCCTTCCTACCCCTCCTACCCCTCCTCGTCTTCTGCGGCCCCCCACCACGGGCCCACGTCGCCAGCCTCCACCCTGCCCAAACGCATGTCCTCGGAAGGTACCCACGAGAGTGTGGAGTAGACGCGGACGAAAGCACTAGTTGAAGACATGTTGTAATATTTGAAAAGATCACGATGAGCCCTATATTTATCTGAAATGGTTTAAGATTCTTTGAGTTGGCTTAAGTTGAATCGAAAATTTTCATACACAGTATATATATATATAATGTTATATTCTTGTTTGTTTGGTGTGCAACAGCACATAGGCTGAAGTTGCCACTATAGGTTAAAGCAGGGGTGTCGAAACTAAATTTAGTTTGTAGGCAGGATTGGTCATCTTGCGACTTTTTGCGGTCCAGATTACTTTCCTAATGGCTCCCTCAAACAAAAATAAAGTTCTTCATTCTTAGGCTTCTGATTTCAGGTCTAGAACTGAACAGGAATGTCTCTTACTATATATTTTATTTTCATTTCATACATGTGTGTAATTCCACCCGCACTGTTGAAACATCAAAAGTCAGCAGAACTGGTACCAGTAAGTACCTGCCCTATTCAACCACTGTCTATAACGACACGAAAGGCTCCATTTTCATATGTAGTCTAATTGGAAGTAACAGTTGAGTACAGGCCCCCTGCTCAACCAGAGTGGCAGGGTAAGCCTTGTAAAATATTTACAGTCAAAAGAGCGTCATATTATATGGGTTTAGTCCATTGTAATAAATGAACCGTTTTGATGCCTACATTGGCATTGTCCATGGCTTTTGCTACATAGGGCCTCGATACAAGCAAAGATGCATCAGTACACAAATGCATTTTCCCAATTGAGATTCATGAGTCATGTCAGTTATCGAGAAGGCAATAAATTAATAAAATCTTCTGCAAGGTCCCTGGTTCTTCAGTGCAGTGCAGCACTCGCGCACAGAGGTGAGACTATTTCAGTGGGCCGTTCTCGGTAGATGCTTATACACATTGGGTGGTGCTGACCCCGTTTTCCACATTCACACAATGGCAGCTTTGCCAGCTTAGCAGTGACAGGCCACGCACAGATAAATAATAATTGGGTATGAATATTTTAATGAATGAATACTTATTTATTTCCCCCTCCAAATCATCCCATTGGCCAGATTGGACCCCTCTGGTAGTTACACCCTTGAGTTATAGTGAGGAATTTGTGGCAATAAAGCATGAGTTTAAATAAGAGCATTCGGTACCATCTGTCTAAAAATATGTATTCCATTGAAAGAAAGGCAGTCCTAGTAGTTGCAAGTTTGCAACTCATGCCAAGTAGAATGTTCATTGAGATGATTTGGTCAAGACAACGTGAACATTAGGAAGTTCTCACAATAACGGTAGCAAGCATCCCTGTGTTGTATTTGGCTTCAAAAGGAATGTAGAAACCTTTCTGAGAAATCAGAATGGAACACAGGGAGATAATTTACACTGTTTTGACTGGAGCAGGTTTATCAGTGTTTGCAAAAGATCTGGTTGAGGTTTACCCAAAGAGATGACTAATGCTTTATGGTATGAGCTGTTTTCACTTTGATTTAGCAGAGGCCCGAATGCGTCTTCAAAAGTGAACTCAACATTTCTATGTTTTAATCAATGGCTCCTCACAGATCTCCCCAAATATTTGAACCTACTCAACTAGTTCTTTGCCACACATCAGTTTTGCACTGGGCTGTCAAACAGACACTGCTAGGCTTTATTGGCACAGACTTCACTAAACACTGGCAACGCTTTAAATTTGGACTTTCACATCTCTGCCATGGCTCTTTCTCTCACCAACAACAATTTCTCTCATCTCTCTCTGTCTCTCTGGCTCTCTCGCTCATGTCTTTCTTTCTCATCCCTCACCTCCTTGTCCCCCTGCTCGTGGTGTGAACCAGTGTTGTGTGTAGTACTATGGGGTTGTCTGTAGTGTGTTCCACTCACATGCTTGTCACAGTTGGCACTGCTTCACGGTGAGCCCTCTAAAGCCATATGGAGCAGCTCATGTGAGCGTCACATCTCAGCAGTTTGTAAGACACAAGGAAACACCCCAAAGGTGGAAGGATGGCAATGAATAATAGAAGTTATTCTACCTGCCGTCAGTATATTAATGTCTCTCCCTCCCCGCGGGTCTTTCTGGCTTTCTCTCTCTTCGTCTTCCTCCTCTGCAGGTCCCCCCAGAATGTCCCCAAAGTCCCAGCGGACACCCCGCGCCCACAGAGTGCCCCCGTGCCGGACCACAGGAGTCCCTCCAGGAGTGGACTTCATCTCCCACAATGCCCCAGGAGAGGTTCCGGTCAATCCGCCGACCAGGAATAGCTCCTCTGGAGGAACATGGTCATCAGTAGTTAGTGGAGGTACACGTTAGGGTCACAATTTCTTCCCTTCATCCCTCCACCCCACCCCTGTTTGTTGAGTGGTGCAACCACTCCAAGGAACAGCAATGTCCGTGTTCACCTATGTGCCTATGTGTTGGTTACTGATCACCAGAGCACCAGTATATGACTGAGTACCAGTAGGGGCGCTGTTGTGCCAGAAACGTAGAGAGGGATAGTGCTGCACTGTTGCCTGCTAATGAGAGAGAGAGAGAAGTCAATGAAACTCATTGACTTTATAATCGTGTATACAGTGGTGAGCACTGAGCAGCAGGCGCTGATGAGTGAAAGTTAATGAGACAGGTTTGACCCTTCAGTTTGCTCATGAGTCATGATGTGGTTGGAAGCATAGCTCAGCACAACCTTACCACAGCTTCCAATAGACTAGAATATTATCCCAAGCTCCCTTTCTCAACCAAATGATTCAAGTTCAGGGGAATGTTGCCATCTTCTATGTCGGAGTGTTACGTCGTCCGAGCATGGCATTGTTCAACTTGCTTAGTAAGGATGTCGTATCCAAAGCGCTCCTCTGCTCCAAATTACATTTTCTGTGGACACAGCCCCTTTCAAGATGGGTCGTTACTTGTTATGCAGGTGTGAAGGAGTGTTACTTTTAACGAACATTTTTTAACTCTAATACAGTATATATTTGCTTTTGGGGGTCGCTGGAACAAAATATTTTTAGATGGTCAAAATTCATATAATTTTAGGGGCCATTGACATGGAAAGGTTTTGAGCACTACCACTGATATAGCATGTGATAGTATGTGATTTTCAGGAAAACTGTTAGGATTTAGAAGATTTCTTGATTTTTAGAATCTGCCTCAGGTCTTAATGTTTTAGGTATATGAGTAAGTAGCCATGACGGTCATCAGAAAAGTCTTCCTTCTCCCTATCCCTCTGCAGCACACAGACCTCGCTCCCCTCGTCAGAACAGCATGGGTGGAGCCTCTCCTAGCACCTCTTCCATTCTGCCCCCTCAGACGGGGACGGCTCCTGTGGAAGTGCTTACCTCACCGACGTCGGCCTCCTCGCCCACTGCTGCTAGCCCCAACATGGTTGCCACTAGTTCAGCTGAAGGTAGCTTTGTTGTTGGCTATAATGTGGACCTATGTGTTCACATAGGGAACAGGCAACATGCGTTGTGGCTCCATAAATGCACCCATCAAAGCTATACCCATAGAGTACAATGTCCCTTTGGACAATATCCAGAGTGACCCAATTCTCCTCTTCTTCTTTCTTTTTTTTATCCCGGTCCCTACAGCGAAAGAGTGTCGCATCCAGGAGACAAGGCAGACATCTCCTACAGCCAACAAGGAGAATGTCAAGCCCCTGGACAGCTCCGCTAGTATCGCTAGACCAGCTTGCAAAGGTAACGGTTTTGTCTCTTACAGCCATGCCTGGGAGTGAGAGCTTCATCGTTATGATTCTGGAGAAGTAGCCTTCTGTGTGGCACATATGTTTTATCCATTACTATCCATTATCCATTACAATAAACTCAATGTGATATTTTAAAATATTGTGATATGGCTTCTTCTCTCCCACTTTGCAGGACCTCCTTCCATGGCACCCGACCACAGAAAACAAATAGACAATTTAAAGAAATTTAGTGTAGATTTTAGGGTAAGTTGAATGCTCCCATTTTCTTTAATCATATGAACTCTAGCATCCCTACACTCTGGACATATAATAGGAAAATTGCAGATCTACAAGCTTGCAACATTTCTGAGCTTGTAGATAGACTATTTTCAGCGACTTGGTATTGAGGGAAGAGGGAAAAGAGGAGGGGACCGAGCACAGAACCCTGGGGGGTTATCGAGAAAGTATATGGGGTTTAAAAGGTTAATGGCTCATTTGAAGCATGTAGTTTGCAGAAGATCTTGTGATCTTTCTATTAACAATCTCATAAGTAAGGGAATACAAGCTCTCCTCCTCCCGTCTCCCTCCGTTCAGTTGCAGTCAAGCTCCAACCCAGACCCTGTCTTTGACCAGATGATGACCAAGCCTCCCAGAGATCCCGGAGACAAGCCCAAGGACCTTCCGCTGGACAAGGCCTCTGGGGCGGGGCCGGAGGGCGGTGAGGAGGGGGTCGTGGTGGCGGTGCCAGCGGGTGCCCCCACCCCGGCCACCACCCCTGCGGCGGCCAACGGCAGTAAGCCGGGCAGCCCCGCAGCGCCCTCCCCCTCTCCCGCGGCGCCGGACCAGAAGAGGCCGGGCCCCGACGTGACGTCACAAGGCTCCCAGACAACGGCCACGCCCATGTTCGGTGGGCCCAAGCCCCCCGAGGACAAGGACGAGAAGAAGGAGCCCGTGCAAGAGTGAGTTAAAGAATGGATGACTGATGGGATCAGGGAGAATAGGCTGTGGATGTTATCAACACGTTAACGTTCCACCATCTGTCTCTGGCTCTTTCTCCCCTCCTGCAGTCAAGTGAGGAAGTCGACCTTGAACCCCAACGCCAACGAGTTCAAGCCCAGATTCAACGCACAGGTCAGTCTGACCCTGCCGCCACCGCGACGCCATTTCAAAACAAGAGACAACGTTACCAAGTTTAATCGAAATGATTTATAAACACTGGTGTTTCTATTATGGGCATGTCATGTATGTCATACATTGCTTTTAAAATATTTTTTTGAGTGGTGCAACCACTCCAAGGAACAGCAATGTCTGTGTCCGTCCGCCTATGTGACGTTAATGAGCACCAGTATGACTATTAGTACCAGTAGGGGCGCTGTTGTGCCAGAAACAGAGAGAGAGAGAGTGCACCACTCAGTTCACACGGGTGTGATTTCTTTTTAAATATTTAACAAAATAGTTGATAGTTGAAGCTCCCATCTATTTATCAATAACATAAGTATACTGTATTGGGGTTAAGTGGCTGTTTGTGTTTGACTCTCTTCTGTTTGGGGTTCCCTCACCAGCCGAAGCCTTCTAACACCCCTACTCCCCCGAGGCCCCAGGGCCAGCCCAGCCCCTCCATCGTGGTCCAACAGCCCCAGACTGTCTATGGCCAGACGGTGTGCTTCCCGCAGATGTACCCTCTAACACCCGTCAGCCCAGGAGTACAGGTGAGACACTCACACACACAGTATGCTGAATTGCATAAAAATATGAAATATGGCAACACAAGGTTTCTCTCTGACAGCGATGATATTCATGACAAACTCTTACCTGCTGCTGTGCAGTCTCCCAGCATGCTTCCATGTCTGTCCTCTTGTTCTTTTTTGTTTTATTCACACGGCCATCACCAACAGCTCGTATTATGCCATGTCCTTCATCCATACATTAACCTCTTCTTTTCATTGCTGTACTGCCTTCATTTGGGGACCCTTCCAGTCGAATGACTAACTTCACACAATGGTTTAGTACCAACATGGCTGTATAGTGCAGAGATTAAAATTGGGTGCATTTTGCATCCCAAAACGCAGTTTATAGTTAAACGCAATAAAACAACAACCTCTGCATCCACGGGATGTACTACTGTACTGTTTTTTATTCTAGTTTATCTCGCTAGCTTTAGTTATAATAATCATTTCTTCTTCTGTTTTCTAAATGAATATAACCACATTATAACCATATAAAATGAAATGGGAGTTAAATGCTGCAATGTGTAAAAATGGCAAAATATGACACCAACGTCGTTGAAGTGGGACTCAAATGTCCCTGGGACTCATCTAAAGACCATCCCTGCATCCCTGAAACATATTAGTGTTGCCTTCAATTTGGGTCCAATTTGATTGAAACCTGGTTGATCTGCTGTGGAAGGAGTTCACCTGTCAGCATTCTGAACATTGAAAAACATTGTTCCTGTTGATTCTCTCATCACTTATTATTAATCATTTCTGTTTTGTCATTCATTTTAATCTCGCCGCCATTACTAGATTATTCTCTCATTGATCCATTATTCTCTTTGTTCAGCCCCCATTTTGTGCAATTAATCGCGTGTGTGTGTGTGTGTGTGTGTGTGTGTGTGTGTGTGTGTGCGCGTGCTCTCATATATGTGTACAGATAAATAAATGTGTGTGTGTGTGTAGTGTGTACAGATAAACGTGCGTGTGTCAGGCCATGCACATCTATCATGCCTTTCCATTCCTTCCTCCTCTTTGATCTGTCAGACATCACTAGATGAGACTGGTCTAAACACCATATGTTACACCAAAGACAACGTAATGTTTATACTGTATTCTTTTCATTTATTTTTTTATAATATGATACTGTATGTCAATTCATATTATGCAGTCAGATAACACGTTTCAAATATTTTTATACACTTTTACAAGTTGCTTTAAGAAGTACTTGGTGATCCAACATCACTCGCCAAGAAAAAAAAAAGAATTTGTTGACCAACTAAAGAATGGTTCTTTTTTTCCCCTTTCTCCCTCTCCTCCCCTCTCTCTCTCCATTAGAAAAGCATAATCTGGAAGGTTTGTGACATTTTCTAAGATTTCTATTTTTCTTCTTTTTTTTTGTACGTTTTACTATTATACTTTTTCTCTCAACCAGTACTGAAATGTTTTTGCTTGCTTGATGAACAATGCCTGATTTATACTTCGTTGTACACCAGAGTCTCACACGGAGAATAGCCAATTTACAAGCTCAAAACGTGTCTACGCTTGTGAACTTAATATAGATCTGCTATTTTTTGTGTGAGATAGGATGTGCAACCAATGATAAATCGGGCTTAAATGCTCATCAGATGTTGGTTTGCCAACTTCTTATTGCAATTCCTTTACAACTGTCTTCATGGTTAGGAACTTAGGACCTTTAATACTATTGTTTAGAGGATAACTTTCTTTTTTTCCCCAGCTAATGGAGACTTGGAGGCCCTTTGTTATTGTTGTTGTTATTCTATGCTGTTGTAAATTATTAGGTTCATGTTTATTTTGTATGCTTAGACTCGCATGGCTCAAGTTTATAAATCACAGGAATGAATGATGGAGACCATCTTTCAAGCGGTGGTACCTAGTCAAACTACATATCCCAGTTGGCTATTACAGAATGCATGAGGCGTCCGGTAACGGAGCAGTGCAACTTTCTCACACATTGGTGGGCTCATTATCCTAGTCCACGAGGCATGCTGTTATTAGTGTGTGTGTGTGTGTGTGTGTGTGTCATTTGGTATGCCAGGTGGTCCGCTACCAAGGCAGGGCTCAAAAGGCTAGTTTCACACGCATGGATTGAACATAAACTGAACTTTATTCAAGGATAAGCTCAATTCATGCGTCTGAAATCGAGTCCTAGAGCTCGGTGTGACTCTGAATGGCAGGAAGGAAGCCGTTCAATGACACTTAAATGTTGCTCCTGTTTTATTTCCTCTGTGGCCCACCGTCGCCCTCCAGTCTCCGATGTACCACGTTCAGATGCCTCATATGACTGTCAGCCAGTCTAAACCCTACAGACCAGGTAAAGGTGAGAACAGCCACTAATCTCTGTTCTTCCTGTCTTTCCCTTAAGCCTGATTTACACTTAATTGTACACAGGTGTCACACATCGAAAAATCTATAAGCTCGCAAAGCGTCACAATGTGACGCAATTGTGAGCTTTACAGCGTCACAATGTGACGCAATTGTGAGCTTTACAATTCGATCTTGTATATCTCTGCTGTCAGGAAGAAACAACCTAACTCCAAAAAAATATATATATTATAACATTTAAAACGATGCAATACTGCCTCATCAAAGTTAGTGTTGTGACTTTATATATTGTCAATTACTTGCATGAGAGGGGGAGAGGTGGTGGAGTTATCTGCTTTAGCAGACAGTTTAGGGGCCAATTAGAGTTGAGAGTTTTTGTCCGAAGTGCTTTTTAATACTTTTCAAAACGACACACAGACTTAAAGGGTGTCCAATTCAGCACTGATTTATGCAAAACCAAAAAATCAAAGACCTCAAAAATGGAGTTACCGTAGTTTGTTTCCTCCCGACAGCAACGATATATTTTCTTTCTCTACTGATCATTCTTGCTCTCTTGTTCATTCTGTCTCTACCTCTATTCCACTTCTCTTTTTTTCTTTAACCCATTAAAACCAGGAAAGTATCTGTGTAATTTTAGATTTTAGCATTAGCTATACATTTTGAACATTTTTGAAAAAAAGAGTACAAACTGCTGTTTTCGAAGGCATTTGTAGAATCGGCCTCACGGCCAAGCTACACCGGGCATGTGTGCGTTTGACGTAAGCGCACTGCGCGCACAAAGTATGCGTGCGAAATGCCCCGGCTACACCAGATCTGTGGCGCGCGGCAGATTTGTGCGGGACCTTCCGGGAGGATATATAGATACGCGTGCATGGGGGCATACGCACGTACATTTTTTAGAACCGATCCTATTTTTAGCGCAAGTGTAGGATGGCCCGCGGTATCCGTGCGTCTGGTGTAGCTGTTATCATTGACATATATTGGTCCTATCCAAACGCACTGTACGCGCGCAGTAAACGCATGCGCACTCACGCAAAATTGCCTGGTGTAGCTTGGCCGTCAGGTCTTGACTTAATATGTTACTCTTTTTGCTTCATTAACCCATTTGAACCTGAATGCATCTGTGTCGCCTTATATCTGTGAACCACTTTAACCATAATTTTAAACTCTAGCTGTAAAAAGTCTACAAGCTCATAGCATGGCACCGAGTGCTGCACTACGAGCTTGTAGATCAGCTATTTTTGACAAATCGTGAAAACGGGTGCACATTTTTTGTATTCTTTCACATTTTTTTTTATTCAAACCTTCAAACCTTTGCTTCTGGGAGGTCCCTGAAACAACATATTTTGAGATGGGGTCCGTGGCCAATTTCACATATTTTTTTGGGGGGTCAACAACTGAAACGACAACTGAAACATAACGGATGACAGAAAACTGTCCTGATTCAGAATACCTTTGTAGAACTTGGTCTCAGGTCTTAACCCATTTTGGGCGGGAACCCCTTTTGGTGTTTTAAACATTATGTTGTAATTTAGCTATTGAAAAATAGCAGATCTAACTTGTAGGTTTGCTATTTTTTTTAAATCGTTAAAATGTGCCTCAAATCTTTCAGAAAATTGTCATGATTTAGAAAAAGTTTTTATTTATTTATTTTGAGGTCAGGCCTGAATGGGTTAATTGGGTCAATGGGTTGAAAGAGTCTTTTTGCTTCCTTAACACTTACAGCACGTAGGACGCCTGAGAACGTCATAGGATACCGAACGTAGAGTTCTAAGGACGTCTGAGGACGTCCTAGCGACATCCCAGCGATGCGGGGCGAGATATTAATATTCAGAATTTTTCCTATTTATTTTTTTGGCATTTCGCTTTTCGCTTGCCGTATGCTAACGCTCAGTGCAACTATTAGCTTATTATTGACTCCCACGTTAGCGAGACGGAAAGAATGACTCGTAGCTCCTAATCCAGGGCGCTCTCCGTGGTGATGAATAGAGCGATATGCTGGCGCTTATTTTCTGCTCCTCATCCGTCTCTCCCGCAAAATATGAACGCTTTTTGGAGCGTAAAACAATATATTAAGATGATCGGGGATGTTGAGGTCACTTTGTAAAGTCAACTTTTTTAGGAAAGTGTTTCCGGTTCATGGCTTTCAAAGTAAAAGCGATCAGACACCTCCGGTATTCTATAGCCTATATTTTGAAGGCAGTCGGCGTACTCAATGTGTTAACGTGGCGTCATCTCCTGCGTGTGAACTCCAGTGCCCAACATGCCCCAGCAGAGATCAGACCAGCACCATCCCCAAGGAGCTCCCACCATGATGCACCCGGCCTCGGCAGCAGGGCCTCCCATCGTAGCACAGAGCCCTGCTTATTCTACCCAGTACTTCACCTGTAGTCCACAGCAGTTCACCAGTCAGCAACTGGTCCAGCAGATGCCACATTACCAATCACAGGTATTTCAGCTTTTTATATTTATTTTAATATATATTTTAAAAAAAATGACTACTGCTGGGAAGTGGAAAACCTTTTAATTCTTTCTTTCCCAAGTCCGTATATACGTACGTCGACGCTAGGTGGCGTCATATCCCAAGTCTGTATATATATATATATATGTACGAAGCCTTTAACATTGGTCCGGTTCCCATAGCAACGCCCCACCGTTCCAACTATGGGATTGCATACTATATTCTCAGTGCACAGCAGTGGAAGGGAAGATTTTCAAACGGTCATAACTCTTCTTCTAAAAATCGCTGTCCTTGGTGGGTTTTCTGCCATCCACATTTCGGATTTAATTTGTGCCTTTGTCCCGCAATTCTGGTGGGTGATGAGAGAGTGAACCAGGATTGCGGCCGTGTCTAACTCATGCTTTACATATACTTGTGTGTGTGTGTGTGTGTGTGTGTGTGTTCCTTTAGGCACAGCATGTGTTCAGTCCAGTGATGCAGGGCAGTAGGATGATGGCCCCGCCACAACACGGCCAGCCCGGCCTCGTGTCGTCCTCCACACAACAGTACCCAGAGCAGACACACACCATGTATGGTAGGTCACTGTGTGTGTGTGTGTGTGGATCCTCCTCTGCCGGTACATGTATTTAAATGTGAACATAATAAACATGAATCACCAGCCTTTTCCTTTGCCCCGTTTCACTCTGATTCTTATCAGTTCAATCATGCATCTGATCGTTTGGGGGAAAGAAGCTTTTTTTTTGCAGTCTATTTCCAGTGGCTTTGAGATCTCAAACGGTCTGCGGTCCTTCATAATTTCACGAGCTTTGCTGACGCAACGATCGTCATACAGGGCTTCGATGGGGGGGGGGAGGGGGGGGGGGGGTTCGGCTGTCCGCACAACTCTCTGCATTGCTTTGCGGTTGAGGTCTGTGCAGCTGCCATACCAGCCACCTGACGTCTGTCTTATCAGGAGGTTGAGTATCCAGCTGCACAGCCTTGTGTTCAGACCCAGACGCTACAGTTTTCTACATGTCCAGAAGGCTGAGAAGGCTCACGATATGCACTGCAATGTCAATTTGACACCACATAATATGGTTAATTGCTTGCCGCATAACCAGTTCAGAAGTGTGTTGCACACATCCAGTTTGTTGCTGGTGCTGGACAAAGAATAACCGTTTAACCCATTCTGGGCGGGAACCCCTTTTGTTATATTTTAGCTAGTGCAAAATAGCAGATCTACAAGCTCATAGCGCGCATCTCGGTGGTGCGCTATGTAGATCTGTTGTAGATCTGCTATTTTTTTTAAATCGTGAAACTATTTATTTCAGAAAACTGGAGGATTTAGAAGAATGTTTTTAAATGTTGAGCTCAGGCCTAAATGGGTAACAATAAAAGTCCTGCACAACAGCATTGCTCCTAATGTCATAACCGCAAACGACGCTCGTCTGTCCTCTCCAACCCCGTCTCTCCTTCTCCCGTCCCAGTGTCTGCAGGGCCGATGCCCCAGCAGTACCAACACCCCAGTGCCACCCTGCACCCCCACCCGCAGCACCCGCAGCACCCCCAGCCCTCGGCCACGCCCACAGGCCAAGGTCAGCAGGGCGGGCCCCCGCAGCACGGCGGCCCGCCCAACCACCCGGCCCAGAGCCCCGGCGTGCAGCACCAACAGCACCAACAGGCCGCGGCAGGTGAATACATTCTGACCTGAGATCAGATTCTAACGCACAGAAGAATGGTGGTTCTTTAACGCATTTTGACCTGAGATCAGATTAAAAAAAATGTCTTCTACATCCCATCCCGACAGTTTTCCATTCTGACCCGAGATCAGATTCTAAAAATGTCTTCTATGTCAGTCGCTCTTCGATTTTTCAAAAATAGCAGACCTACGTACAAGCTCGTAGCGTGCCACTCGGTGGCGCGCTATGAGCTTGTAGATCTGCTATTTTCAAATAGCTAAAGCATAACATAACACCAAAAGGGGTTCCCGCCCAAAATGTACTAAAAGTAAAAGTACTCAATATGCAGAATATGTGCCATTTGAAGTTTTCAAATGTATACAGATCTTTTGAAACTAGCAGAATCTCTACAAGCTGTGTGTGTGTGTGTGTGTGTGTGTGTGTGTGTGACTGTGACAGCGGCGGCAGCAGCCCAGGCCCTCCACATGGCCAACCAGCCACAGCAGCAGCAGATGTATTCGGCCCTGGCGCCCACGCCTCCCTCCATGACGCCAGGGCCCAACCCCCAGTCTCCCCAGGCCTCCTTCCCCTCGGCCCAACAGACCGTCTACATCCACCCCCAGCAGGTGCAGCACGGTTACAACCCCAACCACATGGCACATGTGCAGCAGGTGAGAACACCCAGCACTCTGGTGCTTTTCAGCCCCTTTTCATATCATCAAGGCCCATTACTTATTCGGCATTTGAGCCCACGGGCCGTCATTTGATGACGCTGAGCGCTCTCAGACCTCAAGACTTGGAATATTTTGTCATCGTTGGTTGATTTGGACGGTTGATTTTGTCCATATAGGGACCATTTGGTTTCCACGTTCCATATAATTTAGACGGGAACCACCTGGAATCCCTTCAAGGACCACTGCTCTATGGAACATCTTAAAATGGCAGCGCCATCTTGGCATTAGATTACAAACATCCCCATTGTAAATAATGGTAACATTGCTATGCTAGCTCTTCAGGTTAAAGGGATGGTATGCGTTACGGATGGGGATGAAAGGTTGACTAGTTAGTCGAATGCCTTGTTTTTTGATTGATTGATTTATTAACAGTTTGCAGAATTACAGTACATTTCAAGTACAACTCAATACAATAACTGTTAGCTGTGAGTGGATGACACCATAAAGCATTACACTTGTTTACAATAGGGCCCACCATTTTCAATTCATCAAAACATTTAGAGACGTACGAATATACACAACTATATAGTCAAAAATAAATCATCATAGGAGGTAAAAAGGGAAAAGAAACATATACATTGAGGGGAAACAGGGGTGGGTGGGCAATTCAGATTTTACGGGGGCCAGTTTCGAGTTTGTTTGGAACAGCTGTTGGTTACCATTTTACAACTAATGGTAGGCTATTGGTGATAGAAATATGTAAGCTCCTCTGCAATTGATGATCTACTCGTGGAGTATGAGATAAGGTGCCAGGACTTGGATTCGACCACAAGTCCTCACAAGGAGCATGTGGTTATTGTACTAACTGGTTGAGTCCACCAGGCACCCCAAATATATGAAACGAGCACTACATTTGTGCCCAAGTGACAGTGATCAGCCTGAATGTGAAGCCAGTGTTGATCCAGATCCATTACCTGGTTTTGAACCAGATCTTTGGTTTACTTTAAAATACCACGGTAAAATAATATCATCGCATTGCTATAGGCTAATCGACTCCAACCCGATACGAGTAGAAATCTATTGTTTGTGTCCGAATATAAAGGTATGCATTGTAGACAGTGGAGGATGAGATGAGGAGAGAGAAGGGAGGAAGGAGACAGATGAAGGAGCATAAAGGGCAGCTGATTGAAGATCCACATAAACAAGAGAGAAAGGATAAATGGAAGCAGAGCAGTAGTCGAGTGATGGAGAGAAGACACAAGAAAAAGACAAAGAAAGGAGAAGGTAAATGCCCCCCGTGAAGTCATGTGGCAGCCACAGGGGGCGCCCCTCACTTCAAAGAGGGTGTGGGGGATACTGACTTCTAGCCTGGTGCACTGCTACTACTGTAACTCATGTTGAATATAAGCTCCAAAACTGTGGAATGCACTTCCCATTGCAGTCAGAACTGCAGCATCACTCCCAATCTTCCGCCGTAGTCTGAAAACCCACCTTTTCAGACTCCATCATGGCCCATAGCACTTATCCTACCCCCTTAGATAGCATTTCTGTAGACTTGGATAGCATTTGATACAGACTTATAGCATGTTATGTAGACAGCACTATAATTGCATTGTATATAGTCATAGCACGCCATAGTACATATGTATAGCATAGTAGTATAGATATATAGTTTATATGTATAGTCTCATAATATAGATATTCCACTGTTACTTTCTTAGCTTACGCATGTTTCATGATAAATGCTTTTTTGTGATGTATTCCCATGCTTTTTGTTCTTGCTTAATATAAGTCGCTCTGGATTAAGAGCATCTGCTAAATGCCTAAATTGTAAATTGTAGGACAAAGCAGGAATATTTAGTATAGTTTGTTTCAATGATAGTTTGTTTCACTGTATTTCGTCAACTAGAACAATACAGAACATAGTAATGATTTTTTTCCTTCCCTTCCCTATGCACCTTGGCCATCGTCAAGGTGTCATGGACTCTTCTCCACTCGGCTCCCAATCTGTGGAAAATGCCTAAATTGTACATTTGCAGGACCTTGATGACAACAGCTTTTACTAATTGGTTTTAAGCTGGTGTGTGTGTGTGTGTGTGTGTGTGTGTGTGTGTGCGTGTGCGTGTGCGCGAGAGAGAGCTTTGAAGCTTTGTTGTGTTTGACCACTTACAGTAAGCCCTATTTTTGTCTCCACCAGGCCGAAGGCATGTGGGGAGAGTATGTTTTGCACTCCGTCCGTCCGCGTGTGTGTGTGTGTGTGTGTGTGTGTGTCCGTGTGTCCGTGAACAGCTAATCTCGGCCACCGTTAACCCGGTCGATGCCATATTTTGCACACACACTCCCTGGATGCCAACCATGAACCTCTGCCCCCAAACTTTCCAGAACGGCCTGTTATAGCGCCACCAGGAGGCCGCTTTGTGCAAAACAAGTTTTTCGATGCCATATTTTGCACACACACTCCCTGGATGCCAACCATGAACCTCTGCCCCAAACTTTCCAGAACGGCCTGTTATAGCGCCACCAGGAGGCCGCTTTGTGCAAAACAAGTTTTTGCACAGTACACCTACAGATTTTGTCCAAACATCACGCAAATTGGTACACAGTCTCTCTAGAGCCATTCAACGAAACGGGTCTTTCAGATTTATCAGACTCCATCCTGATTGGTTAAGATTGGCTTCCAAAGTTCACAGGAGTGCTCAGTTTCAAACAAAATGCTGCAAATCATGAACACATCGCGTGATTTCCGTGAAATTGTGCACCCACATTCCCACTAGGCCGTGGACGAAATGCCACATGAACAATTTCAACTCAGCCTCAAGGTGGCGCTATAACTGGCCAAAAAGTGTTTTTACCTCTAACTGCACGGATCTGTGGATAACCTGGTGGAGACCTGTGCCCGGAAGGGCACTTTTTCTAGTCTACTTTTGCTTTCTTTTATTTGTTTATTTTGTTATTCTATTTATTGTAATACTTTCTCGTACGATGGTGTTGCGTGAAAAAAGAGAATGATTTACTCCTGGAATCACAGGCCTCCGCCAGGGGAACAATGGCCACATGATTTGAGGCATTTTGTTAAAAACGAGCCACTCCTGCAAACTTTGGAAGCCAATTCATTCATCATAATGAAATGTGCAAAATCGGGCAGATTCGTCTTGATCACGATTGTAGAGATTATGTGTACCGATCGTTACGTTTGAACAAAATATGTAGGAGTAATATAAAAACAAATGTTTAGCAAATATCAGCCTCCTGGTAACGATATAACAGGCCGATGTGAGTTATTTTTATTTACTTGGATCCAAGGAGTATGCGTGCTAAGTTTCACAGCGTTCAGTCCAACGGTGCCGGAGATTAGCTGCTCCCAGACGGACGAACAGACGGAAACATAAGATTTGAAAACCCAAGTCTCGGCCATGCCTTCCAGAGACACTAACCAATCAACAAGCTCACAGCACGTTGTGTTTTTTAGATTTAAAAAAAAATGTTTTTCACCTATAACGAATGACATGCCAAAAAAACATTTTACTGTTGTGGTTGAAATGTATAAACGTGTTGGTAATTGCAAGAAAGCCAAGAGACACTAGAGGGCATTCTTTACTTGGTAAAAGGATTGTTTGAGCTGGGTCGGCCATGTGGCTTCACCTGTTAATGGCATTGTTGTGATATGTGTGTATGCATTCTGTAGCCAGGATGTCTGTGTGGTGAAATGTCAGTTAGGTCACTTACTGACTTTGATGTCATTCTTTAATGCCCTTCTCTTTTTTTCCTCCTAATCCAAGTCTGATTGGCTCTCGCTCTCTTGCATACTCCAATATCCACGTGTTCCCTCTCTCTCTCTCTCTCTCTCTCTCGCCCCCTCCAGGCCCATATGCAGTCTGGTTTAATATCCACGTGTTCCCTCTCTCTCTCTCTCGCCCCCTCCAGGCCCATATGCAGTCTGGTTTAGTGCAATCTCACCATGCAGCCCCACAACATCCCCCAATGATGTTGATGGCTACCCAGGGGCCTCCAGGGGGACCCCAGCCCCCCATGCAACAGACGGCCCTCAACCCCATCCCAGTCTCTTCCACCACACACTTCTCCTACCTGGCACACCCACAAGGTACATTACTTTGACCAAACCAGCACACTTTGTTACACCGTGACAAATTGAGCATTATGTTTCATTATTCATTTGATTGGCTCAGCAGCTAATCAAATGAACTTATGAACTATTGAATGCGATGCGAGAGTGCGGTCTAAGAGCCACACAGCTGCAGTTAGGTTCTTAATTAAGGACGCGTTCTGAAATGGCGCACTGTGCAATACAAACTAATAGGCGAGTGTGCTCCGGTGCTTTATGCAAAGGGAAGAATGACTTCTGTCTGTGACAATAACCAATCCTACAGTTTGAATTCTGTACACACGCACACATAGAGCAAAAATTATGATATGGGGAAAACAATTGAATTGTATATATATATATATATATATTTTTTTTTTTACTTCTGAATCAACTTGTGTTAATGAAATCTGTGCATCGATTAAAATAAATAAAAATTAATGCCCTAGACAACACCAACTCGGGACTCCTGCATCGCTGCCCTCCACACCCTCCTGTCTAGCAGCATCAGGGTCTGGAGCTCTACAGTGTTGTTTAGCTAAGCTGTCTCACCGCAGTGCAACTACATTAGGGCTGTGAACCTTTGGGTGTCCCACAATTCGATTCCGATTCTTGGGGTCATGATTCAATCCAAAAACAATTCTTTTATAATTCAAAAGCATATTTTTTTCCAGATTCAAAACGATTCTCTATTCAAAATGATTCTCGATTCAATACATAGGATTTCATCACAATCTACTCCAGTCTTGAACTGAAGTGACTACGATTTTTTTGACACCCCTAAAGTACATGCATGAATGGGAAACACATTTAAAGGTGTTTACGTTTCCAGTTTAAATCTGCAAGTCTATTGGCAATGCTATTGAAAATGCCATTCTCCTTAATGGAGTCCACATAGCAGCCTACAAGCAGAGACGTTGAAATTAAATTGCATGTTTTCACTTTAGCTGAAATAGGAATCGCACCTTTGATGCCATGAAGGTTATTCTAGTTGGATGTGTTCACCCAGACATGCACAGCTCACCGTTTTATTCTCCAGTAATCTGATCGTAGGACAACCACAGCACTTGTTTTTCTCACACAGAGTACGGGTCTTTTCAGATCCACTTGGATATTACGCATAATAAAGAGACCGTGGACCTGAGGTGATAGAATCTGAACATAATAGAACACAGAACCGTACCCATACGGGTGTCGGGCATTGTCAGGTATTTTTGGTTTGGGTAGACTAGTGAAGACAAAAAAGATGCAAAGCAATTTAGGCATTTCAAAAGAGAATATACAACTATTCTTGCAAAAATAATATTTCACTTATAAACTCAAAAATGGCTCCAACGCACCATCGCATAAAGTAATAAAATCCGTGCATGCTTTCTGTACAGACAACCTCGAATGTCTATACGATTGTACAATGAGTAGTGAAAATAGCCTATAATCTACAAGCCCACAACACATGGACCGTTGCGACGCCCCATATAATGACATGCCCGAAATAGGGACGTCACGTTGAAAGCGGTTTAAACGAAATGGTATTTTTTCTTCCCCTTTTCTCCACCGGCAGTGCAAGCCCACCATCAGCAGCAGCTGTAGAAGGGCAGCGCTGGTGAGCGGAGGGACCCACTCTGCCTCATGCTTCTCTACCAGAACCTCCACGACCACATGATGAAGATACCCCCCCCTTACTCCTCCCCTATTGTCATACACACAAGACATGCGACCACATCATCTTTTCTGACCCCCTCCCCCCCTCCTCCATCAATCCATCCCCCCTCCCCTCCACTTCCCTCCTCTCCTCTTCCAGACCAGGCAATAAGAGAATGTTAACAGACTGATGCAGTGACATGTTTATAACAGGCTAGCGTTCTAATATTAACACAGATGACTGCCCTTATTCTGCCCCACACACACACACACACACACACACACACACACACACACGGAGAGATAATACATACATGCATAACATGATAGAGTACACACACACACACACACACACACACACACACACACACCACTTCAGGGGATCCGTAACAGCACCACGAGTCAGCTTGCCAATTAAGAGGCATGAAAGAGTGAGGAAATTATTGTGAGTGAAGAAGAGAGAAAAAAACTGGAACTTGTATTTTGTCTGCACCTTGTTATGGAAAAAAAAAAGAATTCTTCCAAGTTTTAGACAGTATTAACCTTACTGTTTAACTATTGCTGCTGCTGCTATGTGCTGCGTTTGTTTCCAAACTACACAACAGGTTTCTAACCAAACTAAAAACAAAAGTGACGAGAAGCTTCCTGTGAATTAACAAACACAACATTTTGGCAGCCAGAGGACAGGAGTAAAAAAAACATTATTTATGAAACTGATGGCTGAGGTGATCAGATCCCAATTCTCACCTGACCATTGTGTAACTTTTAAGTTAAAAAAAAAAGAAGAAACTTTTACTTTGTAGATAATATAAATAATTTAAAAAATGAGAAAAAAAATTTAAAAACAATAAAAAAGTTTTAAAAACTGGACAACAGCGTGCATCTGTCATTCTTGAAATGGGTCACCGCACAAGCATCCATGCAGCTTGTGTTGCTGTGAGGAACATTTTCATCAATTATGAGTTGTCACTAGATGACCTAGATGGCCCTCCAGGTCTTTACCCTAACCTTAACCAACGCCTATAATTATTAACCATACTAACCTTACCTTAAAATGTTCATAAAACCCATGTCAAACATAACTAAATTTAACTAAACCATCTCTAAACTTAATGTGGGACATCTCTCCTTTTTTTGGCTGGCCATCTAGTCATGCTCCTCAATTATGGTGGTGACCAGAATGTTACACACACACACACACACACACACACACACACACACACACACACACACATATATATATATATATATATATATATATATATATATATATATATATATATATATTGTCACTTGCATGAAGCCAATGTGAGTTGGGTGGGTACACCATGTATTTATACCATGTGCATATGAGGTGCGGTAAAATTGAGGTGGTGCTGAACATACCGGTAAACCTAACTTATTTGAACAAGGAAGACCTTTGTAGTGGTATCATGCAACATCTTATTTTATTTAAGTCCTCCTACATGTCTGGTTCGCTGGCAGCCTGGAGGACTGGGTTAGAACTAGTTGTCTTTGGTTCGTTGGCAGCCTGGAGGACTGGGTTAGAACTAGTTGTCCTGGAGGACTGGGTTAGAACTAGTTGTCCTGGAGGACTGGGTTAGAACTAGTTGTCCTGGAGGACTGGGTTAGAACTAGTTGTCCTGGAGGACTGGGTTAGAACTAGTTGCTATAGAAATGAGGACCACAGTACAGCTTGGAGGACTGGGTTAGAACTAGTTGTCCTGGAGGACTGGGTTAGAACTAGTTGTCCTGGAGGACTGGGTTAGAACTAGTTGTCCTGTAGGACTGGGTTAGAACTAGTTGCTATAGAAATGAGGACCACAGTACAGCTTGGAGGACTGGGTTAGAACTAGTTGTCCTGGAGGACTGGGTTAAGGCTCATACATAGTCTGGATTTTCGGTGGTTAGGTGACCACCGAACTACAACATGACGTCACGAGCCGCGGTGAAGAGCAAACCACCGCTCCAGCCCTTCTCTCTGTTTTTACTCACCACCGCTCAACGTTATTTCAGCTCTGGTGGTCCGCTCACCACCGGAGCGGTGGTCACCTCACCACCGAAAATCCAGCCTATGAATAGGTCTTTAGAACTAGTTGTCCTGGAGGACTGGGTTAGAACTAGTTGCTATAGAAATGAGGACCACAGTACATGCTCATAACTCACCGGTCTTCAGAGAACACAAACCATGGGTCACGAGTTGCTTGTTTCGGTTAGCTTTATTTTACAAAATGTCAAATATACAGTTGATATATTCATATATATATATTTATATAACTTAGAATGCTTATCATAACTGAACGGGATCACAACACAAACAATGATGGATGGAAAAGCTTTGTCATGGTGTCATTGGCTTCAGAGGGGAAGATTGAACTGGAATGTTTACAGTGCTTAATAACAAACATGGAGTCAACAGTATTAAGAACCCATTACAATCACCAGCTAGACTTGTTTTTCTTTAAAACAGACACTAAGACAGAAGGCGTTGCCGGGAGACTGGAAAGAGTCGAAGCATAAAAGTCAATGCAATATTAAAGAAATTAGCAATTCTGCAGTAGCCTATTGGAGAAAAGAAATGCCCTGATTTGAACAAGGTTGAATTCAGGGAACTTGCCATTTTAGGAATTTGCTGGTGCTTCTATTATTATTATTTTTACTTTCATCTATAGGCAAGTGCAATGACTGATTTTACAGTCATTCATGTCAAGTGTCTGTCATGTCATGTTCTCATTGTGCCACACTTGAGGGCTAAGCAATGGACATCTCTCAGATATTGCACTATAAAGTTCTTCGCCACATCACGCCCTGAGCTTTCAGAAATGGGCAAAAGCAACAGCAGCTTTCTTTCCAACTATTAGTGACGAGAAGAGACCAATAGTCTGAAGTCAAGATATTTACTGATACCGTTGCTTTCTTTTTGCAAAATTGCTGTTGGGGCTAGGCACTGGGGATCAGTTGGGGGTTACACCAAGCATGTGAGAGGAGGAAGACCAACCGTACTTTTGCTGAAAATGTCTCGTCCTTGTCAAAAAAATAGCTGAACTATGTCAGTCTTCTTGATTGTGGTACATAACATGAACTAAACAACCATTGAAGGTGAAATATTCCTTTGGTAGACTGGCTGATTTATGAGAGGAATAATCAAAAGTGGATTTCCTTTGGTCATGTTCATCTGGAAATCAACCTGCTTTTCTATTTTTCTCAGGGGAATAAAAAACAGGAAACTACAATGATAAGTGGCAAGACAGAGAGAGAACTACATCATGAATTCAGAATAAGCTTACTTACTGTATGGTGAATACGCAACTACTTAGTTAGTGTTAAGCGAGATGAGAAGACAAACCGAAAACAAAACAGTCAGGCACTAGAATAGGACTGCCGTTTCTCAAAAGTATCCAAGAACTGGCCATCTTTGGCCATGTGATGGAACAGGGTAGAATGATCAATGATTCTTAACCAATGTAGATGATCCTTACCTCTGTTTATACTGTATGAAATCTGTTTATGTATAGGACTCGTGAATTAAATGAGTTGGACTGGATTTTTTTTTTTCACTGGTGATCAAAAATCAAACCAAAATAATGATTTCAGATCCTTTTGAGAAACCCAGCCTTGGTTTGGAAGAGAAGAAGCATAACTATTTGCCATCCAACAAAACTGGACACCAAGTGATTTGGAAGAACATAGTAAGAACATAGTCATTGAGTTGTAATGGAGCTCAGCACATGGGACTGTTTTCCTACAGGAACTACGGAAGTGAGCACCATCTTGAGGTTATTTCAGATATATTGATTCGGTTGGTTGGTTCATTCTCTCACTGAAGTCAAAGTGTAGGATTACAGAACATTGAATGCAAATGATGAAGGCAGACCGAGGTCAGTTCAGGGCAACAGATCAACAGAACTTCCTCCCACCCGTGAGCTAAATGGAACTGCTCATGAACCTGCCACACTCAGTGGTTATCAACCCTTTTGATATCTCAAGGCACAACATTCCAAGGCACATACTGGATAATAATTGTTTACTTGTATGACAATTAAAAAAAAGGACCAGCTAAAAATAGTTGCTGATCCAAGCCCATATTGCATAGAGAAACGAAGTGGGGCTGTAATATTATTGCTGTGATTGACCTTTTATTTGTGCTACATCTCTAGGCACACTCAGTGGTGTACTGGTTGAAACCCACTGTTATAAATGACAATTTTCAATGTAGGACAACTGATCTCGGGTCCATTTTTGACCCTAAGCGAGAATGGGACTGACCCTAAATCAGCACTCCCACTTCCAGTTCCACTGAAAGTATTGTAACACTTTCTGTTTCTCCTTGGTTTTCTCCAGAGTTGCTCTGGTGAAGATGTAGAGAACCACACACTGAGATGGAAATGAAGATGAATGCTGCAAGTGTAGAATGTACACTGAGCGATGTGATGCCACACCAGGATTCAAGCCAGTTCAGTTGACAGTTGTTCATGTTCTAAAATGACTTGCCTTGCCCTAAGTACATTTCTCTCTCTCTCTCTCTCTCTCTCTCTCTCTGTGTGTGTGTGTGTGGTTACAAATATCTAAACTGTGATCAATTACTATTTAGCCATGGTATTGATTATGAGAACCACTATCCTAGACACTAGAATATGGCCTCTCTTCCTACTCCACTACTCCACTCTTTCATAGTGGTGTTAACTGGAAATGGAACTCTCGAGAGCGATATGACGGGCAACTGCAATATTCTGAGTTCATCCAGGCCAGTACCTGGTTCTCAAACCTTTTCATGTTAAGGACCCCCAAATTGAGACACATTAGCACGCGGACATAAGAGAAGATGTTTACGGCTATAGCAGTGATTCTCAAACATTTTAATTTCAAGGACCCCCAGCTTGATATGCATTAGGCCACAGACCCCTGTTTGATCGCCGGGATCCCAATCCTCAAAGACCTCTGGGGGTCCCCGGGAACCCACTTTGAGAACCACTGATCTAGGCCCCACTGCGTAATGAGAGCCGAGTGCGTAACGAGTGCACTTTCAACAGTGCAACAGGCCTGAGACCAGTGCTAGCATGCAGGCCCGCTGTTTCACCCTAGTTCACGTTGGCTTGGTACACAAATCTGTCTTTTGAGTTCCATTGCCGTGGTTCAAACACCCACACGCATACCACAAAAACAGCAATGAGTTTCCGTTGCATTATCAAGAAGTTACTTTTAAACGGTGAACTGACATCAGTTTTGCATCGTTCTGCTTTAGTGGCTGAGGCTTAGATTTGGAGTAGCCAAAGTGATGGCAGATCCGTTTCTAGAAGCAACTCCTCCACAATGAAACTTCACTCACATTTTTGTTTGTTTGTTTGTTTGTTTTTTGGTGAGGAGGTGTTTCTATAAAATAATCAGTAAGATGATAAAATATGGATTTGTTGAAAACACACAGAAGGCAATGTGCTTTCTGTGTGTGGCCATGGAACAATTATTATTTTAATTGACATGGATGCTATGTGTCTGCGTATGTGTTGGTGTGCAAGGAGGAGAGGAAAGGGGAATTCACTCTACATTAGAACCTCCTTAAAGCATCTTTATTTGCCAAGGAGAGAAGTGATGACCCCCCCCCCCCCACCCCAATCACCAACAGACCTGGGCAGAAATAGCAATTAATTCATTTTCAAATATTTGAAAGAAACTTGATTTAAATGGTTTTACAGGCAGCATCTTCCCACCATTGATACATAATTGAAACGCACCTGCAGGAGTTCTTCACCTCTTCAACAAACAAAACAAAAAGCAACAGTTTTGGTGTAGCCCAGGGCTGGAGGACAGCTACACATGTGAAACAACCTCCCGATCATAAGGTAAGAGAATAATCATTAATCATACTCAATACTATTAGAACATTGTCCCCCAGAAATACATTCATTGTGGACATTGCGAGTGGAGTGTGCGGGGGTCTGACGCTCACAACGAGCTCTCGCCCACCACTAAATGAGTTTGTTGGTGTGTGTGTGTGTGTGTGTGTGTGTGTGTGTGTGTGTGTGTGTGTGTTTGGTCATACAGAATCCCATTCATCAGACAAAGACTTGCAAGTTCAAGTTCATGAGTCTGTTATAAAAATCATCGTCGTCATAATCATCCGCTTCATCATTAAGGCCATATGCGTCTTGTTGTCCATTTACAACATTGTCCATATCTTACAATAGACAATTTCCCCCAAACGTCCTTCTCTTTGTATGTTTACATACAACACATTACTAAGCATTCATGTTGAGAAGGTGTGCTTACACAATCTCAAAACTATACTCCAAAAACTATGCTGCAGTATATTTCACTAACAACTTACAAGCCATTCAAATTCATGCTTTGATATCAAATATTTATTTTTGGTGGCATTTTACTCTATTTTATCCTACTGTCTTATTGTTTTTCGATCAGTACAGCACTTTGTTTTTGCTTTGGTCATTCATTTTTAAATGTGCTTTAGTTTATAAATAAACTTTGCCGAGTTGTGTAAGTGGCTTAGCCAGCCACTAACATCAAATTCAAGATGCTCTCAGATTAGGCATAAGGCGGGCTCAATAACAGTACTGACAGTGCTCTCAAATATGAGAGATCAAAAAAAAATCAAAGCAATGAAGGGATAGAGGGTCTAGATTTATCTGAAATATTTGTCCAATGTTGTAAATGGGCAATCACACGTAGTGACATCGGCACGGTCCTGTGACACCACGTGGTCATGTGCAGTGAGTCTCACACATCCATGTAAAGCAGGGAATGGGGAACAGAGGCATGTCTGTATGGTGTGTGTGTGTGTGGTGAACAGTGAGGTCACAGGAACATGTACTGGTTGTCTATGGCGCGCTTACGCCCCCGCTCCGGCTCCAGTTCGTAGTCTGAATCCCGCTGGGGGATGAGCGGCGGGTGGGGGTGGGGGTGTCGAAGGAGGGGCCTCCTCCCCACGGACTCGCTCCGGCGCAGCGGCACAGGGGCTGACGCAGGGGGGTCCGGGAGGGGGTTGCTGGTGCGTGGCGGCAGGTGGTGGAGGTGGTGTGTCTGCTGGGAGCCGAGGCCTGTGGAGGTGGTGTGGTTGGTGGCAGTGACCGGTGTGGTGCCTGTGAGGGTCGCGGAGCAAGAGGGTGTCAGACTGGGACGGCTAGCCAGGCTGCAGTGAGCCAAGCTGGGCTCGGAGCTCCAGCGGTGCAGGGAGAAAGGGACCAGGACCACTCCTGCAGGCTGACCTGAGAAAGTTGAAGACAAGAGAAGAGATGAGCTCAGCTGCAAACAGACTGTGTACGTACTCTCTGCAGCCCTGATGGGATTCTGTCCCGACCCATATGTTGGAGAAGGAGGCGGGGTGGGGGTGAGGATAATGCGGGGGAGGGAGTTGGGAAGAGCTTGGGAAGTTGGGATGGGCACAAAATTAATATTATTAGGCAGGTGGTTAATACTGCGCTGATACCATGGTTGTGGCCATGATGGAGTTGTTGTAGTGTAGTTAGGGATAACGCGTGTCCCTGTCCTTAGTGAATGATGTCCATCGTTGTGGTGTCGTTAGGACACGAAGGTAGTGTAGCGATGTTGCACAAAAAACAGTGACCCATTAAATGAGCTATGCTTCCTAACTTGATCACGTGACTCGCGCATCACGTGATCTGCGGTAGCCAATCGGAGGAATACAATGGAGGTATGCTGGAAGAGGTATGATGACAAACGGACCACACAGCGTTGGCTGTGAGTGTGACACCCTTACCCTGCAACGCGGGGCTGGAACCCGCCACCACGAAGCTGGACAGGGTGACGACACAGGCTGCTCCACACTCCAACGGGATGGGGTACAGGCGGAAGTGACTGAGCATGTCCATGACGGAGGGGAAGCGGAGGTGTTGCACCCTGCACTGGCCCCACTCTGTTAAGGACAGGCGAAGATGCTGGAGAGAGACAGAGAGAGAGAGAGAGAGAAAATAGCAGGTCTACATTATCAGAGATTGTTTTTGCCAATTAGTCATTACTTAACACTTATACAGGCGGTTCTCAAAGTGGAGTCCTGGACCTCCAGGGATCATTGAGGAGGTTCCGGGGGGGTCCACAGCAAAATAAATGAGGAACAGTTTAACCCATTTTGACCTGAGATCAGATTCTAAACATGTCTTCTACATCCGGACAGCTTTCTGAAAAAGCTATGTTTCTATGTCAGTCGTTCTTCGATTTTTCAAAAATAACAGACCTACAAGCTCGTAGCGCGCCACTCGGTGGCTCGCTCGCATCGCTGGCAGTGTTAGATTGAAAGCTAACATATAAGCATGACTTCAAATCATATGTTTCCACTGACTTCCATTCCCACAGACGTCCTCTTTTAAAATATATACTGTATATATATATCTTTTCTTTTTTTAACACGTTTCTTGTTTTTTCAATTAATCTAAAAAGCAATCGATGGAATAAGAAGAACTAATCTAAGACTAAGAAGATGATCGATAGTTGAACCCATGGTCTACATGCAACATACTTTGGCCTTTCCCTGGTAGTTGAAGGTCAGCACATAGTCTCCCCTCCGCGTCTCACTCTGTCGGACCAGGAACACCCCATGGCCCTGGAGACCCGAGTTCTGCACCAGGTGAGCTGCCTTGACCCGGGAGATGGGCCCGTGGAACCAGGGGTAGGAGCACAGGAAGTGGTCCGTCTTGTGGTATGTCTGCTCTGGCAGGGCAAAGGTCACCGAGCCTGGAGGAATTGACATGGGGACGAGTGAAGAGCAGTAACATTTTTCACTATACTACTACACCACTATGTCAGAAGCAAATATAGCAATTTTTGTAATTTTTTATTTAAACATTATAGTTACTAGTTATTTATAGATTTATTTTATAAAAAACAAACAAACAAACAAAACATACATCAACCAAATAAGCGTATTTTATACAGTAGGCCTACTTTGTTTATTAGAAAATAAGCGATTTACAAGCTTGTAGATTTGATAACATTTTTAAAAATGAATGTGAGTTATGATCCCAACGACATTTGCTGCGTGTCACCCCCATCTCTCTCCCCATTTCCTGTCAGCCTACTGTTAATCTATCAGTAAAAGGGAGAATCATCCCCCAAAAGTATCTTTAAAAAAAGATGAAAAAAAAAAAAGAAAATCATTTTACAATGACAGAGGATGGTCTCTGCCAGCTTGAGCAACGAGAAGCACCCGTTTGAGCGAGCCGTGAGGCAAGCGATGGCCGCTAGAGCCGACTCAGCGCCGTTTGAGTTATGTAGGCCTACCGAATCATAGGCAATGCCAGTGCTAAACAATATTTTCCACCACGGAGCAAAGCCAGGCAGTGCTGTCCTCGTGGAATGTAACGCATGGCTACAGGCACAGAGGGGTCATCGCCAATTGTGTGTGATATCAGGGAGGAATAGCCACAGACATAGAAAGGTAGATGCCTCCTTCGACTCTGGGGGCGTGTGATATCGAAAAGGAGACGAGACGCACACCTACGCCACACGGAAGCATAGCGGAAGCTTGACAAGTGGTAGACCAATCACACTCAATGTCAATGTTTTCTCATGCTAATAAAACTCCTAAATAAATCCTGGAAAAGACGCGCTGTGATTGGCCAGTAGTCACTTAGCCAGTAGCGTGCCTTCCTCCTTACAATGCGATACATGGCTACAATGAACTGCAGTAGCCAATGAGGCATCTATCTTTTTATATCTATGCCTGCCTGGTCGCATCCAGGATTATTCAAGGGGCCAGTGAGGCGCTCCAACGTTGAGGCGCTCGGCCCTAGTGGTAAGAGGAGGGACTGCAGGCAGACCCGTGGATTCATGACGAGGAAACCCCATGCAGCTGGGCTTTAACATTGAGCGCTCGGGTGCAGTTCCGCATTTGCCAACCAAAATTTGGTTGGCAAATGCGGAAGTAGACGGTCCTTCCGGGTGCTTCAAAACGCCACTGAGCAACTTCCACTGACATGAATGGGGAAGCTTCGCGCCAGTTCAGTCTCTAATCCTATCCTTCTTTATACTATATGGGATTATTATATCTCACCACTTACCCATACTTCCAGACTCTGAGCTCCCTCTGCGATTGGCTGGAACAGAAATATCAGCTGGTGGGGGGAGGGGCTCCAGATCCACACTGCCGGACCTGAGAGAGCAGAGAGTTCATTGACTTCAGACAACTAGTGATATAATTTAATTGAATTGCGACTTACAATGGAGTTACGCGTCAAAAATAATGTTAAAAATCAGTCACAGGTATTTTTCAACGAACGACACAGTTATACGAAGAGGTATAAATTAACCATCAGTAAAGAGTTAATCAACATTAGTCAACCATTTTACAGATGCATGCACTTCCAAATGGAGAAGTGATACTGTTAACTTCTGAGTGCATCCATGCTTGAGAAAATTCAGAAATATATATAATATAACATAACATATATAAGTGTCTTAAAAAAAACAAAGAATAAATTAAAGGAGCCTCATTGTTGCACTCAATTGAAGCCCTGCAAAGCACAAAGTAACACGTTATAATCCTACAGAAGCAATAAAATCCATATGAAAGTTAAATCTGCAGCACATCAACCACTACGTACACATCAACCACTAAGTACACATCAACCACTAAGTACACATCATACACATCAACCACTACGTACACATCAACCACTACGTACACATCAACCACTAAGTACACATCAACCACTAAGTACACATCATACACATCAACCACTAAGTACACATCAACCACTAAGTACACATCATACACATCAACCACTAAGTACACATCAACCACTAAGTACACATCAACCACTAAGTACACATCATACACATCAACCACTAAGTACACATCAACCACTAAGTACACATCAACCACTAAGTACACATCATACACATCAACCACTACGTACACATCAACCACTAAGTACACATCAACCACTAAGTACACATCATACACATCAACCACTAAGTACACATCAACCACTAAGTACACATCATACACATCAACCACTAAGTACACATCAACCACTAAGTACACATCATACACATCAACCACTAAGTACACATCATACACATCAACCACTAAGTACACATCATACACATCAACCACTAAGTACACATCAACCACTAAGTACACATCAACCACTAAGTACACATCAACCACTAAGTACACATCATACACATCAACCACTAAGTACACATCAACCACTAAGTACACATCAACCACTAAGTACACATCATACACATCAACCACTAAGTACACATCAACCACTAAGTACACATCAACCACTAAGTACACATCATACACATCAACCACTAAGTACACATCAACCACTAAGTACACATCATACACATCAACCACTAAGTACACATCAACCACTAAGTACACATCAACCACTAAGTACACATCATACACATCAACCACTAAGTACACATCATACACATCAACCACTAAGTACACATCATACACATCAACCATTAAGTACACATCAACCACTAAGTACACATCATACACATCAACCACTAAGTACACATCAACCACTAAGTACACATCATACACATCAACCACTAAGTACACATCAACCACTAAGTACACATCAACCACTAAGTACACATCAACCACTAAGTACACATCAACCACTAAGTACACATCAACCACTAAGTACACATCATACACATCAACCACTAAGTACACATCAACCACTAAGTACACATCATACACATCAACCACTAAGTACACATCATACACATCAACCACTAAGTACACATCAACCACTAAGTACACATCATACACATCAACCACTAAGTACACATCATACACATCAACCACTAAGTACACATCAACCACTAAGTACACATCATACACATCAACCACTAAGTACACATCAACCACTAAGTACACATCATACACATCAACCACTAAGTACACATCAACCACTAAGTACACATCAACCACTAAGTACACATCAACCACTAAGTACACATCAACCACTAAGTACACATCAACCACTAAGTACACATCAACCCACTAAGTACACATCAACCACTAAGTACACATCAAACCACTAAGTACACATCAACCACTAAGTACACATCAACCCACTAAGTACACATCAAACACTAAGTACACATCAACCACTAAGTACACATCAACCCACTAAGTACACATCAACCCACTAAGTACACATCAAACACTAAGTACACATCAACCACTAAGTACACATCAACCCACTAAGTACACATCAACCACTAAGTACACATCAACCACTAAGTACACATCAAACCGAAGCCAAAAGGAGAACTGATACTGTTGGCTGACTGAGTGCATGCTTGAGAAAATTCACAAACCGTACTGAACTTGATCGGAACACATGATCTAAGACAAGTGATGAGCAGATACATGAATATCGTACATTCCAAATATACAGATATTCTATTTGATCCTTTGTGGGTTTTATGGGTGCTTTACTGAAAATACGTTCTCTGCATTTGCTTTGGCATACATATGACTTCTTGCTTACGTTGCATGCATTTTGTGTGCGTTTTTGTGCATGTACACGTGTATGGTGCTGGCCTGTGAAAGGAAGTGTGGGGGAGGACTGAGACTCTGTGGGGGAATCTCAGGACCTTTCTTATTTCTAAGATGTCTGGAATGCTCTTCCAGACACACACACACACACACACACACACACACACACACACACACACACACACACACACACACACACACACACACACACACACACACACACACACACGTGTTTCTGAAGATGAGGACATGGCGCATCTATACTATTATATTTTTGTTTATACGGACCAGGATACTGACCACAATACTGACCAATAAAATCAGCCAATAAAATAAAGTTACGGGAAAATGAACAGGAACAGGAAATAGGTGTGCCACCTTCCAGAAACTTGGGATTACAGTTATTCACAGAGCCTATAAGAGATTCATAAACTAAGGCCTCATTCCCAGATGCTAAAATCATCACCAAAATAATTATTTTCTACCAAATGCACAACCTATGAAGCCTTGAATTCATGGATTATTTTCTACAGCAATAATTGGATGAACGAGTGGTTGCTATATATAGACTATAGTCTCCTACTGATCTGTTACAGTTGTTTATTTCACGTTTGAAATGATGTGAATTTATTGTTTCCTATGGCAGGTAGTCAAATTATCGAATTGTTTATTTATTATTATTTATTTAGTATGTAAATGTTAGTTTCAGTAGAGATACAATTTTACATTAATAATAATAAAAAACACAGTCCTCTCACAGGGACAATATCAGTCACCAGAACCAATGTGTGTTTTCAACAAATCGAATATGTGATAAAATGGGTTACAAATAATGTCTTTACCATATATACTGTCTGTCTGTCTGCCTGCCTGTCTGTCTAGGTCTCTCTCTCTCTCTCTCTCACTCACACACACACACACACGCACACACGCACACACACACACACACACACACACACACACACACACACACACACACACACACACACACACACACACACACACACACACACACACACACACACACACACACACACACACACACACACACACACACACACACACACACACACACACATACTGTGAAGAGAAAGGAGGCTTGTCTTCCTGTTATTCAGAGTTCTGTGAACTCAAGTCAGTATTTCAGCAGGATTTGTTCTGGCTTCCTTCTCTAACCCTCATGCTCTCTCTGTGCATTTGTGTGTGTGTGTGTGTGTGTTTGTGTGTGTGTGTGTGTGTGTGTGTGTGTGTGTGTGTGTGTGTGTGTGTGTGTGTGTGTGTGTGTGTGTGTGTGTGTGTGTGTGTGTGTGTGTGTGTGTGTGTTTTACCATTTTTCCAGTCCTCACAAGATAAATAGTTGTATGGTTAAAAGTGATATTCAGAATTAGTCTTAAAGTTAGGACAAGATTCTGGTTGGGTTAGGTTAGGATTAGACATTTAGAGGTTAGATTTAGGGCTTACGCTTGGAGCTATGCCTGATTTTAACTATATCAGGCATAGAATGACACTTGCATCTATCTATATCTATCTATGAATGCACCACGTCTCCGTCTGTACTGTTACTGTATGTACGTCTGTAATGCACGTAACCATATTCGTTCCACACCCCCACAGAGAGTGCAGTGCCCGGTGTCGAGTCGGTCAGACCCACGGTTGTCCAGAACCGCCACAAAAGGCCTCTCTCTGCCCGGGCTCTGGACAGGGCCCCTCCATATATGGAGCTGGCCTGTTCTGACATCACAACACTCCATATTTGGGTATGCCTGACACAGAACTCCATATATACAGTAGGAATAAAGGGACACAGTGAGACAGATACAGACATCTCCATATATGGGCATGAAAGGGACACAGATGGGTGGAACGGGTACTCTGACACGGGTACAACGGGTACTCTGACACGGGTACAACGGGTACTCTGACACGGGTACAACGGGTACTCTGACACGGGTACAACGGGTACTCTGACACGGGTACAACGGGCATGGATCTCCAACTTCCATCGTTACCGACTCGGTGCTCTACAGCCGGCCATCGGTCTAGTCTTTTTTTAAATGGCATTCATAAAGTCACTGTCCATAAGTCCATAAGTAGGCCTATAGTAATGAAAAGAATCGCACCTGTGCAAACTGTGAGCGGTGCAACTATACTTTTATTACTGCGTGTGTGCGTGCGTGGCCCGAATGCCACCCAATCAGCTTGTCAGTGTCAATGGGCAGGGGTCAATAGGTCATGCTACAAACACATTCCATGCTCCAGACAGACAGACAGACACACACACACACACACAGAGACAAAGCCCTTTATTGTGAGCGGTTAGCACCGCTCAGAAAAATTGTGTTAGCTATGCAATGTCAGGCAGTTGTAAAGCTCTCGTGCGTGCGTGCGTGCGTGCGTGCGTGCGTGCGTGCGTGCGTGTGTGTGTGTGTTGTGTTTGCATACAGTACACACTGGATGGAGTGAGAGTATGATATTATAGCAGAACAGTAAGGCTTAGTTCAGGTCTTTACTGGACTGACTTCCTGTCTAGGCTTGGTCTCTTTGTGTGCCTTCAGCCTGCTGTTTCCTCTGTACTTACTGGAACCCCCCCCCCCCCCCCCCCCCCCCCCCCACCTCCTCCTCATCATCATCTGTTGTTAATCAACATTAGTCAACATTTTACAGAAATACATTCAATTGCTTTCATTGTGGAATATGGATGCCGGGGTTCACGTGGTTAATGCCCGGCTGTGGCACCCATTCTAAAAACGCCTTCAAAAACATGACCATCTAAAGTTTTCTTACGTTTTCTATAAAAACTTCAAATATTTATTTAAAAAAGTACACAAATGAATGGTATTGCTATACTAGCTATAGCACCAATTGCCCCAAAAAGAGTTCCCGTCTTGAAGGGTAAAACCCCCGTCCTAAATGCCTCTGGTGATAAACCCGCCCCATATTTGCATACCGGGCCCTGAGCGGGACCAGAATCTACCGAGGGCTTCTTTTTCTTGTCTGGATTCCAGGCTAAAATGAACACAGGGTCAAGTTTTACACTCTCAGAGCTACATCAACACTGAGGGTTTTCTCAACACACACAAAGTATTAGTAGTATATAGTATAAGTAATGGACTGATTAATGATGAAACGCTGAAATAAGTTTGTTCTCTGGTGCCTTGTAAGAAATACAGGAAGACACATTGTCTGAACACTGACAATGCTGCTTTCTCTTCCTCAATATGGAGCACTTTATGTAAAGTATGGAGCACATAGAATGTGTGTGTGTGTGTGTGTGTGTGTGTGTGTGTGTGTGTGTGTGTGTGTGTGTGTGTGTGTGTGCGTGCGTGCGTGCGTGCGTGCGTGCGCGTGCAGTGGCGTGCACAGACATTTAGAGGGGCAGGTGCTCAAGTGAAAAAAGGGCACCTTGGGCAGCGCGTGGAAGCGGCCGGTTGCCTTAATAGTGTGAGATTTATAGATTTTGGGGCCTAAATTATATATTAGAAGCTTTTTATCAAGAATTGATCAATGTCACCATGGTCCACATACTGTACAGTGACATGGACACAAGAGGAGAGAGAGAGGCACACACACACACGCGCGCGCACGCACACGCACGTGCGCACACAAATACTGCCGTCCTAATATGACCCGCGCATGTGGACAGAACACACACGGGAGAGATGCTGTTCAGCTAAAGCCCACGTCTGATTAACACCAACATACTAAATGTGACAACATACCCAGCGCTGCGGCGCAAACACAATGTGCACGCATGCGCATCGCACTGGACACCGAGAGACAGCGAGAGGGAGAGAGATGCCGTTTGGCATTACCGTGTCAGACTGTGTTAGTGTTATTGTTACGGCGTGCTGCCTGGTGGAAGAGTTGTGCTCCACTGAGCACACCTTTCTACTTGTATCAGTGGAGTATGGGACGAAATGTCCTGAAACCACCCAGTCAGTCCCACATGTACACCAAATACACAAATGGGAACACGTACATAAACTTAAACTGTACATAATACATAACATACACATAGATGCACACACAAACAGAGAAACAGGGTCTCATGTACTGTACATGCAAGCATGCTAAGAGAAACACACAAGCCAGTATACTTTAAATGCATATAGTGTTTTTCTTCACAACTCAATAAAAATCACAATGAGAGGAAATCGAATATAGGACAGTACTGTATATATTTACTGTACAGGTATGTGTACATACTATATAACCTACAGTATATGTCTGCCTGAACATGATGCAACCCACCTGGACGGGCATCATGGGTTGTGTTAGGTGGAGCTGCATCTCTTATTTACTTTCCCACAACTGAACAATATCCAGATAACTAATTAATTATATGAAAACCACCAGCAATTTGGCGCGTTAGGTGTGTTTGTGTTTTACAAAATAATAATATTGACTGAGCTCAGATTCACAGGCCCACGGCAAGCTTTAGTGCACAAATGTATGTGTGTGTGTGTGTGTGTGTGTGTGTGTGTGTGTGTGTGTGTGTGTGTGTGTGTGTGTGTGTGTGTGCGCGCGTGCTTGTGTGTCCCACCTGTTGCTGATACATTCTTTGAGCTCTGTGGTCCAGGAGCTGACCTGCTGGTCATTGTCAGTCTCAAATATTAGACTACCTGGATAGTGATTAACCTGCAACGGAGCAAAACAACAAAGACACATTCAACATTAGCATACACAATAATAACAGTGCTCTAACCTTACCTTACCATAGTCCTGGAGTGCATTTTGAAAAGTGATCAAGACAAAACGGGTATTTACACTGACTACACAACATGTTAAACAAGTTAAACCCACACTTAAACCACCACACCTACTACATGTACTGTACGTATAATGAGAGATGACACAAATTAACCTAAGTGGAGATCAAAGTAAGGGGGGGGGGTCTTGTATGTTTGGAGGCAGGCCAAAAATCATAGCGTGCTTTCATCCACTGTCTCCCTCTATGTTCTCAATGTAATATCAGTCCAACTTGGGAGGGCATTCTCTGTTGATGCACGATAATCTAAATATCGACATTGGCCACTGAAAAACATTGGCCACCTGGAACCACTGCTTCTCAACCAGTGGTTCCAGGTGGTCCCCATTTAAACTTAAATGCTATCCAAATGGACCCTTATAGATCTTTACTCTTGAGAGCGTAAAATGAAACCAAAGACTGTTACCGGCCCATTTGGCTTCATTTTTCACCCTCAAGTGTTAAATTATTGTTAAACATCGGCATTACTTAATTCAGTGTAGGCCTACACAATTAAAGAATGTAGAATAATTGTTATTTGGATCAACGTTTGTCTGTTATCTCTCCTATGGTACTACATCAATAAAGCATGGAACATCTTATTCCACGACAAACTAAATATAAGTTTTGGGTCTGAGAGGCTAAAATAATGCAATCAAATGGTGGTCAGTGGCTTAAATTCTGAATAAATATAATGGACCTTGACAAGAAAAGGGTTGAAAACCACTGCCCTAGAAAGTAGACACTCCAGTGAATTGGTAGACACTCCCTCCCTGAGCAGGCTCTTTAAAATCCTCCAGTGGCCACGCCCCCCCTCCCTCCCCCCAGTCCACACACACCACTGCTGCAAACAGACAGACAGGATCTCCTTATGTTTGGTAGTAAATAGGGTGAAATAAACAACTTATATTGTAACTTTAGACCTTGTGGAAGTTGAGTGAAGTAGTCTAGGTTGTTAGTAAGTGAAAACTAGCTGTTCTGTCAGTTTGAAAGAGAAGTTAATTCATCTTCATAACAAACTGTTTGGCCGATTTGTTTTGATTTTGCAGGTGAGTTAGCTACCCATGCTAAGCATTAACCTTTTCTGAGTGAGGGTGAAATGAACAACCATGAAGTGCTGTGTGCATGGGTTCTATACATTTATAGAATAAATATACAGACGCAGTGTTTTGTTTGGGGTGTCACAGCACCAAATCCTTCCTGGAGTGCTGAGATTTTTGTACTTTTTCTGTTTTGCATGTGTCTATGGAGTTAACATTACTCTAGACCCCCAGGTGTAGTTATAATATTCAAATATGTCTTCCCTGTGTATTTTTGGTTTCTTGCTGAAAGCTGAAAGCCTTTGAGTCAAAAGGCCCAATCGAAATAACGCCATTTTAGTGACATCATAACCCTAACCCCTCTCCCATTATTTACAATTTAGGCATTTAGCAGACGCTCTTAATCCAGAGCGATTTACATTAAGCAAGAACAAAAAAGCATGGGAATACATCACATAAAAACATTTATCATGAAACATGCGTAAGCTAAGAAAGTAACAGTGGAATATCTATATAATGAAACTATACATATAAACTATACATATATACTACTATGCTATACATATGTACTATGACGTGCTATGACTACATACAATGCAATTATAGTGCTGTCTACATAACATGCTACAAGTCTGTATCAAATGCTATCTAAGTCTACAGAAATGCTATCTAAGGGGGTGGGGTAAGTGCTATGGGCCATGATGGAGTCTGAAAAGGTGGGTTTTCAGACTACAGCTGTGGGTGAGGATTAAGTTCAGGTGGGTGATGCTAAGGTGAAAACCAGGTTGAAGTGGTGGGTGTGGCCACATAAAAACATAATTTTAACACTTTCTGTACACTTTCTTGAAAGAAATATTCCTCCTAGTATAATCATAGTACTTGATGATTTTTTTTAGGGGGGGGGGGAATCACAGCACTCCATATTTAACTGTTTTCCAATGATGGTTTAATTGAAAGTGATATTGAACCAAGTGTTATAACCTGAATTACACATCTAGATTTCTGTCTCTCAATTTATTGCACGGCAAACCATAGTCCAGGCATATCTCTCTAGGTCGTCCTCAGACGAGCCCTCCATCGTCGTTTCCAGTCATCTCGATTCTCCATACATCCGGCCAGTTCGTTGGTACTTTGCACTCCTGCATCGCTCTTGAGTACATCCACGTATGTTAGCGTGGGACGTCCTCGTGATCGATGTCCGTGTGTTGGTTCCCAGAGCACCAGTTTGCTGGCTGGCAGTTCTTGATGCCGTTGGCAGTGTCCTGCTAGTCTCATTCTCCTAGCTGCTATTTTCTGGCTCACTCTTGGTAATCCCTCATACAGAGTCCAAATCCAAAGTCCCCACAGCATCTTTCCTAAAATGTATTATTTTATTTATCCAATATAAAACTAACATTACGTATAGACATACACCTATACGTATACTAGGCTGTGGTGTACTGTATACTACTAGGCTGTGTGTTGTAACCGGAAGGCTGCAGTATACATATACAGTATATACAGGCTGTGTATGTTTGTCTGCTGGTGAGTTGTGACAGGGTACAGTGTACACCACTGTGTGGCTCTTGGTCAGCTAACTTTCTTTCTTTCTACCTTACATTCTCACTTATACTCAAAGCTTATGGTCTCTTTCTAAACCTGCTCTGCAGGTACACGAGCCAGGGTGATGACCCCAGACCACCAAGGTCCATTCTCCTGTGACATGCTGTGAATGCTGGACCCTAGAGCCTTCCCTAAATCCCTGACCACTGCGCTACCCCAGAATGCAAGAGTGCAGTACTAAACATCCAAGGCTGAGTGAGAAGCTGTCAGCCAGGAGAATGAGGCTTGTCTGTGCTATTGATACTGGGAGTACTGGAGCCAGCTAGCCAGATGTATGGAGGATGGAGATGACTGGAGACGCCGCTGGAGGGCTAATCATGAACTAGAGAGAGAGTCGGAGGCTCTATCTCTCTACCCGTGGGTTCTAAAGTTTGACCCTGGCATCACTTACACACCTGATGAAGTCAAGTAGAAGACGGCTAAGGTAGGAACGTTGTTTTGAGCGGTGCCTCCTCTCCATTACGCAGCTACGTGTGCCATGTATGCGTGCATGCATGCATACACGCATGTATGCATGCGTGTGTCCCTGTGTCTGAAAGCTGCAACGCGGTAACTCTGTCATTTCTCGACCATTTCGTACGCGGGAAGGCTCTCCGTTTTGCTTCTGTGCTGCTGCTGCGTGTGTTGTATGTTGCTGTGTGTACTTGTATACTATGTGCTGCGTGTGTTGTATGTTGCTGTGTGTACTTGTATACTATGTGCTGCGTGTGTTGTATGTTGCTGTGTGTACTTGTATACTATGTGCTGCGTGTGTTGTATGTTGCTGTGTGTACTTGTGTACTATGTGCTGCGTGTGTTGTATGTTGCTGTGTGTACTTATATGTATAATAGTGTGATTCAAGCTGGTGTACTATTGCTGTCGTTTTGGGGACCCAATGACTGGGTGGCAATGAAACATGTTCAGTAACTGTTTCTGTCTCTGGAATTGAATGCTGATGTGAATCTACAGTTTGTACGTTGTGTTATATCTGGCGTTGAAGGCGAGTTGTAACAGGGAACAGTATGTATGTGTATGTGGCTCCTGATCACTTCAATAGGTAATCCTAGGCTATGAGTGAAATTGATATTTCCTTTTGGTTCGAGCTAGAGGTTTTGGGCTTTGACATAACCATCAATTCCAAATGTTAATTTTCAATTGAAGACTGATGGTTATGTGTGTTGCGTTGTGGTTGCTGAGGTCAGTTGTGAATTGTTTTGACAGGGTGGCTGTATTGGTTCATGACCGGCATGGTGGCAAATAATGTCTCTATGTAAGCCTATTCTCTCTCTCTCTCTCTCTCTCTCTCTCTCTCTCTCTCTCTCTCTCTCTGTGGCTGTATCCAACAGAAATGTTGTGCCTGTCCAGCTCATGAATGTATTGTAGACTGTGATAGTGTGATTAGTGAGGGGAATAAAAAAGAAAACCTAATCTTAACCCATGGAATGGACATGTAATCTATGGTCATTCTTCTATTATTTGACTTTACCCATTTAATTCGTATATAGCTGCAGTCGACGATATTGCCATAACTGATGATTATAAGTCTGAAATGATGATTAAGTCTCATCATTTAAATATTTGGTGAAAGCACCAATAGTCATCCCCACAAAAACATTGCGATATATTTGTCCATATCACACGATATATTTTGTCCATACCACCCCCTATATTTGTCCATATCACCCGACCTTATGATCTTTGTTCAAAATTACAGTCTACAGACAAGTTGGTACCATACTTAAAAAGGAATTCTAAGTAAGTCAAGCGATACTGGATGACTGCATAGTGCATTATGTATCATCTAGGACGTATTTCCTCTTCCCCTATAGAAATGCAATGCAAACCATTAACTTCCTCTGAATCCTCTCTCTGGTTCAGTATAGAGGGTTCATCAAAGTTTCATGGTAGTAAACAATTCAGTGGTGTAATGTGGAACCAATAAAAGTAAAATGCTAGCGTATGCTAGCTCACATGCAGTGCCTGCTTTCTTTTCATGTTTGTTTCTACTGAAACGGACCAGCTGGTTGCAGGAGAAATATCTCCGTTCCGAATGTGGATCTCACAGTATATAGTAGACAGTAAAAGAGTACATTTTTACACTCATATTGTCAATGTTTGGTGGGAAACATTTTACCTTTCATGTCGCGATTATTGTGGCCAACGATAATAACGATTATCGTCCCAATTTCTCCAACACTAGTGTGTGTGTGTGTGTGTGTGTGTGTAGTGTAGTGTACCTTTAAAACAAACGTGTTGATGTTGTCTGGCATTTCCAGACGATTGCAGCGTCGAACCTCCTGGATGTCAGAGCACCGAGCTGTCAGTTTTGGACTGGAGGCCTGCAACATGCACGCACACGCACATGCACACACACATGCACACACACACACACACACACACACACACACACACACACACACACACACACACACACACACACACACACACACACACACACACACACACGCACACACACACACACACACACGCACACACACACACGCAGACACACACATTAACATTAACATTCAGACAGAAGCACATGCAGAATACAACTAGCAGACACAACATGGGGGGTGGGGTACGAAACATGACTCATAACATGTCCGGAAGAGAAGAAAGGAATACTGTAAATAAAGAGATAAAAAATAAAAGGAAGACTGGACGAGAGCGGGTGAGAGAGCAGATCCTATCCTGTGTCATTAAGTGTCTTTGTGTCTGACAGGTGTGCTCCGTACACAGTGCACTACCGCCCCCATACCTCCCCCTCCCTCCACACCACATCCCTTCATGTCTGGGCTTTTCTCATGCTTTGTCCTTTTTGTTGAGTTTTTTACCACAACGTATGTACCTTATCGCACTGGCTTAGCCTTCCTATTCTGGGTATACTGTATGTCATAATAGGAAAAAAATTGACAAACATTTGGCAAAAGTGAGAATAGACAAACTGAAGACAGCTGATCTACGTTCACGGTGCTGTGAGATTGTAGATCGGCTAGTTACTGACCCTATATAACAAATTATATAGGGTTATGCCAGGTCTAGTCTCTCGAGACAGACTGTTGACTCCGTCAAAGGAAAAGAGGGCGCAGTTTTTCCTTTATCTTTTGACAATGGGTTCTCAGATTGAGCCAGGCCAGACACTCACAGGTTTTAACATAAGTTTGTGCTTCAAAATGTTCACGTTCGGGGCGCCCGCTGGCCTAGTGGTCCAGGCGCATGCCACATATAGGCTCTGGCCTGACAGCGTGTCGCGTGTTTGAGTCCCGTTCATGACGACTTTTGTAGCATGTTTCTCCCTGTCTCTGCCTCCCTTTGTCCTGTCCGTCTTCACTGTAACTATCAATTAAGGCACAAAAGCCAAGAACAAATCTAAAAAAAAAGAAAACTAAACAAAACCCATGTTCTACATAAATAGAAAAACATTATTTTAAAGAAAAGAAAATAGGTATTTATTCTACTTCATTAAATTAGTGTAGTAATTACAAAATAGTCACGCAAAATACGAAACCGCTGCAGTCAGTGTTTTTAATTTATGCACACGTTTTATTGACGTTCCAATTAAAGATCTAGTATTTTTTAAGCGCTTCTCAAATATAGGAGTAATCAATAGAATAATCGCTAAGAAAATAATCTATAGGCTTAGTTACAGCCCTATAATTGGCCCCTGCTTTCTTCACTATGATGACCAGTGGATGTACTGACCACAGGAGACCACTGGACCTAATTTAGCCATTTACATGAATAAACGTGGATGTGGGTTATTCTTTCTCCCCCGCTCCATGTCTCCAGTGACCACAGCTCCCAACTCAAAGGAGAAGGGCTCCAGATGGCCCACCACAAGCCTGAGAAGCAACTGAATGTGTGCCCATGGCTGTGTGAAGTAAACTCTATGCATCTGTATGTGCAAGTATCTTTGTACACCCGTCTGGCAGTGTGTGTGTGTGTGTGTGTGTGTGTGTGTGTGTGTTCGTGTGCGTTTGTCCGCGTGGGCTTGTTAGCTGTTGTTAGTTGTTAGCTTCTCTGCTGAGCACTGCCCTGAATGTCTCCTCCTGCTCAGTGGTGGCCTGTCTCTGTGTGAATGTCTGTTAACATTATTGTGTGCACAGCACAGTAAAATGTATACAGTTTAAAATATACGCCTCTTGAATGTAAAAACCTCTACATGTGTAGGTGTATACAGTATGTGTCTATTATGCTCTATATCAGTGTGTCATGGACCCAATTTTATGTGACACAACACAAGTAAATATCAGTTTTTGAGTGGTGCTCCTATTCAGAGCTATTTGTGTATAATAATGAATTGCATTTTTATAGCGCTTTTTCAAGTGCTCAAAGCGCTTTACAATGGTTCATTCATTCATACATTGGGAGGTGAAGTGGCGAACAGTCAACGCCAGCGTCCTCACTTCCCACATTCACACACCAATGGTGGCAAGCTCACACCGACCAACTCATTGGAGGCAATGTACAATAGGGTTCAGTGTCTTGCCCAAGGAGCCGGGATTCGGACCGCCGGCCCAGGGATCATTGGACGACCTGCTCTACCTCCTGAGCCACAGCCGCCCCATTTGAGTGGAAGTACCCCGCGGAGGACCAATGCTCATACCGTGTACCTTGTTGTGCATCGGACCTTTGTCGCTTTGCCTTCTCCTACTCTTATTCCCGCCATTGCAGCTGATGCATACGAACCCAGCAAAAAGACCATGATGGTATAATGTCAGATTTATGTCCAGGAAAAATACAGAGCCCGCAGCTACACATGTGTGCAAACAAAGACACACACGCACGCACACACGCACGTATGGTGGGTCAGAGGTCATATGAGGAATGAAGCCATGTTGACAGCAGAACACAATGTATGTAGAATGACAGTCAGCAACTTTTATTGAGAGCTGATGGCTATGAACTGTGCGTGGTGCGTGCATGTGTGTGTGTGTGTATGTCTGTGTGTGTGTGTATGTCTGTGTGTGTGTGTGTGTATGTCTGTGTGTGTGTCTGACATTGTGAGAGAAAGAAAGAAACAGATTGCATTAGAGTGAGATGTTTTGTGGTGTTAAGCCATTTAGACCTGGTGTAACCCATACGTTGTTATCATATACCGATCATGTCGGGAGCCACCTCTGTGTCTCGTACACCCATTACTGTCATATAGCAACATCATTTATTTCTGATCATTTATCTCTTATCACCCAGCGTCATTTGGAACCATTAAATCAATGCGCCCAGTGATTTGCAGCCTCAGAGCCCACTTCAAGGTGGCACGGCGCCATCTTGGTTGCTAGATATAATAGCATGTAGCCAAAAGAACCCCGGGAGGATCGACAATCAACGGAGGTATGATTAGGCCTACTTCTAACGCGACGGGACCACAATGGGCTGTCAAAAACACACTATTTGGTTAGAATTGGAATCATTGATTTAGATTAAGAGTTATTCGTGTTTTAAGATTTTTGTTCCCATCCATTAAAATGGAGGGGGAACACTTTGGATGACGTCCCAACCGGAAATGACATCGACTGCCCAATAGACGCTCCCAGGCTGTAGACCGGTGTGCTCTGTTATGAAACGAGTATAATGTTCCGTCTTTTGATTAATCTCCGTCCTTGGTGTTGGGCGTAATTATTATTTAATAGGACGGAGACCTCCGTTTTGTGTCAAAAACGTACGCCCTCTTTCATACTTAATTGTACCACAGTGTTAGTTCAACCGGTGAGTTCCATTAACCGTTGCGCCCCTGGTCTAGTAGTCTATACATCTCAACAAGGAACGGTAGGATGGACAGTCACTGTCCTGTGGGACATGTTGCATGCAGGAGCAGCGGGAAGGAGAGAGCGGGATAGAGCAGCGGGAAGAGGGCAGAGGGTGAAAGAGGAAGCGTCCGAGACAGTGGAAGACGAGAGAGAGAGAGAGAGAGAGAGAGAGAGAGAGACAGAGAGAGAGACAGAGAGAGGAGAAAGAGCAGGGAGGTGGATTCCAGGGAGCTTTGTGTGCCGGATGAGTATGAGTCTATGTGACAGTGTGTGAGTCCCAGGAATGTCTGTCTTAATCCTGGGCACACACATTTACAAAAAGCCTCAGACACGTACGTACACACGCACACACACACACACACACGCCCCCGCGCACACAGATGCATCAAAAGAATATATTAACCCCCCTCCCCATTTCCTGACTTTGCCCATCTCATGAGTGCACTCCATAACTGTACAGTTCCTCTGCCTTCACCACAATGCCTAATCATATTAATGAGAGGCTCAGTGAGCCAGAGATGAGAGCAACATGACTCATTTGGAGAGTTGTAAAATAATGAAAAAACAACAGGGGGGATTAGCGCGACATGTTGCCACATCCGCAAAGTTTTGGAGTTGCTCCGAGACGTTTATTTTGGGATCGTATGTAGATTCAGGGCACATGAATTATTTAAAACTGTTTAAAGGACCACACCAATGTCAATACTTTGTGATAAACATCGTGATGAACATCGATAAACATCGTTTTTTCCATTAATGGCTTTATTTTTAGATTCAGCATATGTTTACATTTGAAGTTATTAAAGCATTACCAAACGTAACTAAGGAATTGAGTAAACATTGGCCAAGCGTCACTGCATGTTCGGTTATAAAGTCATTGACATTCAAATGTCTATCTTTTCCCCTGCAGGGACTACAGTACTTCTGTTAGAACCATTACGGTAGCATAGATGCACTGCGGCGAGACAGCTTAGCTAAACAACACTGTAGAGCTCCAGACCCTGATGCTGCTAGACAGGAGGGTGTGGAGGGCAGCGATGCAGGAGTCCCGAGTTGGTGTTGGCTAGGCCGCACTCTCGCATCGCATATCTGCTAGATCTATCTGCACATTAAAATGCATTAAAATGCAATGATAAGTTCCAAGTCTCTGCAAACTGAGAGAAATGGTTGGCAGTAATGTCAAGTATACACCGTGAGTCATAGTCAAGTGGCTCAACATGCCAGACCACCCTTTAAGATCATTTTAGGACTGTCTTACATAAGGGAGAGAGAGAGAGAGAGAGAGAGAGAGAGAGAGGGGCAGTGAGTGCGGATATGTGCACACTACCGCGCAGAGGCACGCCAGGCTCATCGTTGAGGATATGAGAGGTATCTGACTCATTGAGAGGAATTCTTTATGAGCGACTGAATGAGTTTCTGACTAAGAAGTGTCTTGGAGGAACCATATGTGTGGTACGTCTGTAAAAAAAGAAAAAAAAAAGAAAAAAAACAAGCAACAGATGTCTGACTGCTTGAGCAACAACATGACAGGCCATATGTCTGTGAAACTGCCTTGTACTCCATTCTGTAAATATTCACTAAAACTCCAACCCGCTCACATGTGCGAGCACACACACATTTGCATACACAAATAAAGAAAATGGTACTTTTACGCTTTGTGCCCCTGTGCCCATCTCTGGGCATCAAATTAATGAATTAAAAAAAGTTCCAGTACCTTTGTGTTAAACTAGTGTCAGGCAACGGTGGGATTATTATTGTTTCTTGTGGTATGTGTATCGAGGTCTGTGTCTGAATAGACATTGAAAAGCAGGGCCGCTTCGGGACACTAAGCTAAGCATTCACCCCATTCCTGTTAAAATAAACAAAAAACTCTTCTAATCTGACTTCTCTCTCTCTACCAGCCACCGCCTCGCACCAAATTCTGGTCCACATAAACATACTGACACACAGACCGAGACAGCAAGAGGGAGCATGAGACAACAGAGCGAGTGTGTATGATAGGATAGGCCGGCCAGTGCCAGTCATTAATGTCATTCATTTATTCACCACTCCCCTATGTAATGTACACGGAGCCAGTCATTATTGCAAAATAAACCCCATGGCTGGCTTTATTTTGGAATGATCGGCTGCAGCTCACAATGGGTCACATCGCTAGACTATAAAATATAGGGCTTACTCACTTAGGTATGTAAAACCAGTAAAAGACACTTATGCCATATCACACTATTATGATATGCTGCATATCATAATAGTTTGATATGGCATAAGGCATGTGCATATCATATGCAAAATCACAAACAATATCTATAGTGTCATATCACAATATTGATTTAATAGTGATATTTTGGAAGAAGGTATAGGAAGTCCGCACACAGTTCTTTAAACTTCCAGTAGTTTTATTTAGGAAATCAGGAATCAACGTTTCGACCCCTCCGGGGTCTTCATCAGGGATTTTTGTCCTGCACCCGTCAACGTTTTTGAGATGTGCGTGCTTCCCGTTTGGATGTTCCTGCAATATTGATATATAGTGATATTTTGCCCAGCCCTACAGACTAGTAGTCCCACCACCACACTGTACATGTACTGTAGGACGAGGATATATCATAACCCACAATACTACGTCGGAGGTTAGTGGTCTGTAGTCTCTCCATAAACCAAACAACTCTGTGGGGGGAGAAATTTAATAGATCCTGTTTGTTCTTAAAAAACAACAACCCTTCTATAATGCTCCGACCAACAATGTAGACTTGTTCTAGAGGGATACAAAGTGCTGAATAACAACACTCTGTTAAACTACTGTAAATCAGCACTATGAAAAGGATAGTCTACTTCAATTTACAGTATAATATTATTTATGACCCTGAAATATTTCGCTTTTCACTATTTAGCCTTTCAGTCTGAGTCAAGCTTTCACTACTCAGTTTCAGCTTTACAGTTACACGCACGCACAGTTAATATAGTGGCTGGGATATGCTGATATGCTACAGTATACTGTCAGTGTGGCTGAAGTTTAACTTCTAATACTCCATTGCAAAATGGTGTTGCTTGTCGAAAATAACTGATCTTCAAGCTACTACAACATGATGCAATGTTAGCTTATGCAAGACATGTATGACAAGTATGAATGAGTCTGTATGTGCGCTATACTGGCAAACCTGAAATGTTAAAGGTGCATACAAGCCTTTTTGACATTATGTCATGTGTTTAGTCCTACTTTTTTATGTTTTATTCACCTATTCATGATGTTGTCTGATATGCCAAACTCACACAAAAAAGGTACAACTCTTCATCAAAATGTCATCCTAGTATTGATGTGCTCACTTAGATTTTGGAAGTTAAGTAGGTCCATTGTGCTGTAAGTTTCATGTGAATTTGAGGCGTTTAAGATAATGTATTGAGAGCCCAAAAAGGCTGAATTCCCCTTTAAGGTGAGGTGGGACCTGATCGTTGCTATCTGGCCCACAACACTATATTACGGACCTAAAGTCGAGTTATGCTGCTGCACAATTCACAAAGGTCTCCACACGCCAGCTGGCATAAACACTTTATGGAAGTTGTTCACAAACAAATAGAAATAAACAGCAACGGATGCATCCATGGAGCCTCAACCACCCACACATATACAGTGTCTTTCAACACACACACACACACACACACACACACACACACACACACACACACACACACACACACACACACACACACACACACACACACACACACACACACACACACACACACACACACACACACACACACACACACACACACACACACAGGATGTTTGGAGTCCCCAACGTTCTTCCCAGGGTCCCTTTCTCAAGGCCATCTCCATGGCTACTGACTGACACTCAACATTCCACTAGTCCTCAGAGGGGCACCGTGGCCAACACTATCCACTAGTCCTCAGAGGGGCACCGTGGCCAACACTATCCACTAGTCCTCAGAGGGGCACCGTGGCCAACACTATCCACTAGTCCTCAGAGGGGCACCGTGGCCAACACTATCCACTAGTCCTCAGAGGGGCACTGTGGCCAACACTATCCACTAGTCCCTCAGAGGGGCACCGTGGCCAACACTATCCACTAGTCCTCAGAGGGGCACCGTGGCCAACGCTATCCACTAGTCCTCAGAGGGGCACCGTGGCCAACACTATCCACTAGTCCCTCAGAGGGGAACCGTGGCCAACGCTATCCACTAGACCTCAGAGGGGCACCGTGGCCAACGCTATCCACTAGTCCTCAGAGGGGCACCGTGGCCAACGCTATCCACTAGTCCTCAGAGGGGCACCGTGGCCAACGCTATCCACTAGACCTCAGAGGGGCACCGTGGCCAACACTATCCACTAGTCCTCAGAGGGGCACCGTGGCCAACACTATCCACTAGACCTCAGAGGGGCACCGTGGCCAACGCTATCCACTAGTCCTCAGAGGGGCACCGTGGCCAACGCTATCCACTAGTCCTCAGAGGGGCACCGTGGCCAACACTATCCACTAGTCCTCAGAGGGGCACCGTGGCCAACACTATCCACTAGACCTCAGAGGGGCACCGTGGCCAACACTATCCACTAGACCTCAGAGGGGCACCGTGGCCAACGCTATCCACTAGTCCTCAGAGGGGCACCGTGGCCAACGCTATCCACTAGTCCTCAGAGGGGCACCGTGGCCAACACTATCCACTAGTCCTCAGAGGGGCACCGTGGCCAACACTATCCACTAGACCTCAGAGGGGCACCGTGGCCAACACTATCCACTAGTCCTCAGAGGGGCACCGTGGCCAACGCTATCCACTAGACCTCAGAGGGGCACCGTGGCCAACGCTATCCACTAGACCTCAGAGGGGCACCGTGGCCAACGCTATCCACTAGTCCTCAGAGGGGCACCGTGGCCAACGCTATCCACTAGTCCTCAGAGGGGCACCGTGGCCAACACTATCCACTAGTCATCAGAGGGGCACCGTGGCCAACGCTATCCACTAGACCTCAGAGGGGCACCGTGGCCAACGCTATCCACTAGTCCTCAGAGGGGCACCGTGGCCAACACTATCCACTAGACCTCAGAGGGGCACCGTGGCCAACGCTATCCACTAGTCATCAGAGGGGCACCGTGGCCAACACTATCCACTAGACCTCAGAGGGGCACCGTGGCCAACACTATCCACTAGTCCTCAGAGGGGCACCGTGGCCAACGCTATCCACTAGTCATCAGAGGGGCACCGTGGCCAACACTATCCACTAGTCATCAGAGGGGCACCGTGGCCAACACTATCCACTAGTCCTCAGAGGGGCACCGTGGCCAACACTATCCACTAGTCCTCAGAGGGGCAAAGTATCAATACTATATAAAAGATACTACAAGTTTTCAAATGTTTAAAAATCTTTTGAAAATAGCAGATCTACACTACAAGCTTACAATGCGTCGCGATCGCGACTTACCAGTGGCATGTGGTGGGTGTGGCGTCATTATCATCATAATGAAAGATTACATTGTTTACTTTTTGTCAACATTTTTGTAAAGATGGAGTGCCGTGATCCCCCCGCCCCCCCCCCCTCCCTCTAAAACATGATCATCAGGTATTACTAGGAGGAAGATTTCTTTCAAAAAAGTGTTAAAATGATGTTTTTATGTGGCCACACCCACCAGTTCATTAAGCATACCTGGTTTTCACCTTAGCACCACCCACCTGAACTTAAGCCTTCCACACAGCTGCTGTTGATGTATGATAATGGATAATGGAGGAGGGGTTAGGTTAGGGGAGGGGATGATTTTATGATGACACTAAAGTGTTGCATGTATTTCGATTGGGCACAGGCCACAGGGAAGACATATTTGAATATTATAACCACACCTGGGGGTCTAGTAGAACAACACGGAAAAAGTAAAAACAAATCATGGCATTCCATCTTTAACATATTCAGTTGACTGTTGTCTTCACCAGGCTGAAGGTGACAGAGATTATATTTGTCTGTCTGTCTGTCGCTAAACATAAATGTCCCTGGATCACTTCGAGCATGACTCCTTCTTCTTTCGTGTACCATCATCAGATGTCCAACTCAACGCTGTGCAGCCACGCCCTCATCTCAGGTCCCACATCAAAGGGGCCATGCAGCCTCTGATCTACAATGTATATACAGGGCACAGGTGGTGATTATGTGGTCGGCAGTCTGTTGAACCTCCCCGCACTCGCCGAATGCTTGTGCTGCCTTCCAGGCCCCACTTCTTCATAGATTATTTATTTTCTTTTTTTTTTGGCTTTTGCCTTTTTTTAATATATTTTTATTTTATGGAGGGACAGACAGTAGGCTGACAGGAAATGGGGAGAGAGATGGGGGGGAAGACATGCAGTAAAGGCCGTTGGGATCGGGAGTCGAACCCACGGCACACTGCCAGACTGGACCGCTGAGCCACGGCCCAGGCCTTCTTCATAGATGTTTTGAAGCGGTCAATCCCTGCAGTACGCAGTTGGTACAGCATGGTCCACTACCTCCTCTCAGACCTAGCGGTGGCAGCGTGTAGGGCAGGCCAAGAGGACTCCCACTCCTCCTTGCAGGATGCTGCCGTCTATGTATTTGTAGACAGAGCATGACGCAACTCCTTATATCCGCCCACCATGTCCATTTCCACCTAACTAGATTTTCCACCATTTAGCATTTTCAGGTAGGCAGGCAGGCCCAACCTTGCTTGGTGGAGATATGCACCTTTCTAGCTGTACTTTCTTTGAGATGATGTATTACTGATACTGATGCCGATGATGGGGCTGTTATTACACAACTTAAAAGGTGTATCTATCATTGTTGTTCCCCATAACACATCCAGACTGGAGCATGTCCTCCTTTTGCCACCTAAATAATTCTCTCAAAGATCAACAAGCTAACGGGTCTGAAAGTGTTTCTCTGCATCTTGAAGCTAGTGTCACTGCTGTGATTAACGACCTCTAATTTGCAAAAGTAGAGCAGGAACTTTGAGATTAAAATTGAGAAGCGGTCAAGCTGTACTGTTTGAAATGTAGTCTGCTTTTTCAAATGAAGACCACCCAACACCAGGATCCCAAGGTGGTTCAAGGACATTTTAAAATGGGTTGAGGAATACAGTATATTCATACTCAAAAGTCAAACTCCGGACGGCTTTGTCTGTGCTAGGCATTTGTTTGCCCTTTGGTTGACTAATTAGGACATGTTAGGCTTCAGCTAACCTCTCAAGACTTACTAAGTTTTGTTAT